>NC_081847.1:52234313-52553647 GCF_963259705.1 Myotis daubentonii | reverse complement strand
TGATAATGACCAGCCATATTAACAAGAGACCAATTTCATCTATTTCATTTATAGCAGCACTTCTATAGCAGAGGGAAGATTACAGGCAAATAGATTTTATAGGAAGACTCTTCTAGCTTCCATAAACCACAGGTAAAGCTGGCATGTGGATTAGGATGCTAATTAACCCTTTATCAACCCTTAAAAACAAGCATTCTTTGGTACAGCTCATTATACTGTATTCCTATAGCCCCTTAGCAGTAAACAGTTTTTTTAAAAAAATGGAATGGGAATAGCAGGCCAATGATAATTTGTAAAAAAAATTCCTATATCTAGCCCTGACCAGCATGGCTCAATTGTTAGAGTATTGACCTGCACACCAGAGGGTCTCAGGTTCAATTCCCTCCCAGTCAAGAGCATGTACCTCGGTGCAGGTTCATCACCGGAACCAGTTAGGACATGTGCGGGAGGCAACCAATCAATGTGTCTCTCTCACATCAAAGTTCTCTCTCGCTCTCTCACTCTCTCCCCTTCACCCCCTTCCACTCTCTAAAAAAAAAAAAAATCAATGGGAAAAAAATATCTTCGGGTGAGGATTAGCAATCAAACAAAAATTCCTATATCTAGAGGGTAGCATTAACAGTGCCTAGAACTGTAGCTACTCAGCACTCTGATCTTCACAACAAAGACTCTGCACTAATTCTTGGTAAAATGCTGAAGCAAGTGGCAGCAAGGGGAGGAAAGAGACCCTGGGGATGAGTTAAAGTGGACAGAGGTGTGGAGGGAGAACCCACAGAAACATAAAACCATGTATGTGCTCAGAAATGAGGAAGGTACCGATGACCAAGAGAAAAACATGCATTACTGAGTGTTTATACTTTAGATGGACAGGCCTGTCCCAGGTGTCAAGGCCCATCCAAATGACCTGGGTGTAGGAACACTCCACCATCCATTTTCAATGTGTTAGTTATAGGTGGACACCTGCAGCATGTCCAATAATTGTATGTCCTTGTAATTATTTGGAACTACACTATATTAGGGTATATGGAACCAATATCAACCTGTGTTCATTACAATTATCCACAATCAATAATGTCCCTAATTAAAATTAAAAACAGTGAAATTCTCCTAAAAATAATTCCCATGGCAAATTCCCAGGCCCCTTGATTCTGAAGTGGCAATTCCCTTCCCATGAGGCTCTCTATTTCCTCCCTTCCCTGCCTATCCAGAGTCTAGGAAGCTGGGAGAAAAGCAGACAAGTGATGGAAAGAAAAAAAATTGATAGAAAGTGGAGATAAAGGCCAGCATTGAGCACCTTGCAGGGCACAGGGCTGTGCTCTGGCCAGGCCCGCCTCACCCAGACACCCCTGGGTCTGACTTCCCTGCAAGCGATCTGGCCTCTGGCAGGGCTGAAATCCATGCCCATCCTGAACACATGCTCCTGACAGAACTCCCCCGAAACCTTGTCTGGAATGCTCAGCCCTGGTTATCCGCCTACCCCCACTCACCTCTACAGCAAATGCTACCCATCCAATGAAATCTTTCCTGAATTGGAGAGCAAGACTAGGACATTTCTTTACCAAAGCTTTCTGTACCCATTTGAGTCAGATATTATTCTGATCTTTTTACCCTAAAGTCTAGCAGCACTGGCATAAGTTTTTATCTAATATTTTTTTAATCTCCCATTTCACCCCATCTAGCCACTTACACTCCAGGATTTTCCTGCAGTGTTAGTAATATGCCAGGCTATCCCATTCTTTGCTACTTTTGTTCTTTTGTTCCCTCTATTAAAAATGTCTGAGTTTGCCCTGTGAATGCCTCCTCATCCTTTAAGGCCCAACTCATACATAACCTCTAAAGGAAGCCATTCCTCATGCTCCTCAGCAGAAACGAGCACCTACTCACCACCATCTCTCACTTCTACTTCTGAGGGGCATCTCCCTTTATGTCTGTCACTCCCACATGGAGCATTTGACTACAGAGCCTTTGCACTACCTGATCACTGGGCCTGCACCAGAGGAATCTCTGGAGAATCTGCCCCACAGGAAATGAATGAATATATGAGTCATTGATTATGCTTCTCTCCTATCTACATTCCCAACACCTCCTCTGTCATTGTCTTGGACACATCAAAGAGCAAATCCCTCTAGAAAGTAAAGAACTTCCACAAACATGAATAAACAGGAAGAAGGAGGGAGACAACAGGCTAACAATAAAGAAAAAAAATCACAGAACAGGCAAAGGAAACCAAGAGAGAGGCTACCCTCCTGTATTCCACTGTAGAGGTCAGGAGGGCTAACGAATCCTGAGTCCACAATATAATTTTAAAGCCACCACAAAACCATTTTAAAATTTAAAAAAGGCAAAAATAACTCAAGTCACTGAAATATGACTTTTTCACTGGATAGATCTTAAAGAGAGAGGACAACTGCAACACAACTGTCAAAGAGAAGTGACAATGTGTACTTAATTTCTATTTTACTATAGGTTAACTGGAGGCCCAATGCACGAAATTCGTGCAAGGGGCTTGGCCCCACACGCAGCGGCTGCCTCGGCCCTGCGTCTGTGTTGGCCCTCGCAGCCCCAGCTCTGTCCAGAAGGTTGTCCAGAAGGACATCCAGTCTAATTAGCATATTACGCTTTTATTATATAGGATCATACTTACTACCTTCAGGTAAATCTATAACTCCACTTTGCCATGGCAAAAATTCAAGGAAACACTGCCACAAAAACCAAGAATAGGGTACATGTCTCCTTTCACCATGAGGACAGCCTAGGGAAAATGTTCTTCTGTTTCTTTTCCAATGACCTAACCCTATCCCCAATTCTCTCCCACATTTACAAATCAGTTCATTGGAAAACACCCTAGAATCAGAGCTGAGAATGTCTGAATGTTTTTTATGTTAATATAACTAAGATATCTCTTCGGCTTTCAAATTATAAACTGATTTGTGTGTAAAAAATATAAAGTAATGTCCACTCACTATTTAAATGACATTTCAAGAGCTTTAACATCAGAAGAATAAAAAAATAATTTTTTTGTTTTGTTCAGTTTGTATTCCTCACTGACATGAAGAGAGACAGTAGTTAGTAATCATTACGTGGCATTTTGAAAATTTCATACTAAAGACAAAAATATATCGTTAAAGAAAAAGCATTAAAATATTTTTTAAATATAATACACCCTTTATAAGAGTACTTTTGATGTTAATTTAGATTTTTTTATAAAAATGGGAGATGCTGCACTTTATATTGTTATAAGCATAATTCAAGCCACAATACAAAGTTTTTCTATCTATATCTCTTTAACCAAAACAACCAGCTGAACCAACTACTTATTTTATTTGGATACCTCTGTAGATATGATGGGTGTAATTAACTGTTCAGCTAAAAATGCAATTCCATGGTGCTTTTAATGACTTAGGTATACACAGCGTTAGTTCTCAGAGAAGACTAAAAATAGTGATTTTAATTTATTCCTGCTGCCTACAATTACCCACAACCATATATTTTTAAATATTTCCAGCCTATAAAAATTACTAATTTTTGCCACTTGTGTTTATCTGCATTTAGACTTTGATTTGGATAAATTAAGCTCTCAAATGTTCCTTGCTTTATGAAACTCTGCATGTTGTACACTTCAACACAAATAAATGACTTGTACCATTAGAGGTTTAAATAATGTAATGTATTTCATGCTCAGCCTGAAGCTGGATTCCAATGAAGTTGCTAATGCACGTAATGATTAAGTGTAACTCAAATACTAACTGTGTTGTTGAAAACATGACAGGCAATAATTTGGTCTATTATATTCTGCCATTTAATTGCCTAGTACAGACATTCTCTGACACGTTATGAAGCAATGATTTACAATTATTCAAGCTGCAAAGGTCAGAAAGTGACATTATAATCATCTACATAGAGATCCCTTCTAATGCACAAAAACTAGGTAATGCCACACATGCAAAAAAAAAAAAAAAAACCATAGAGTTTTACTGCATTAGTAACTTTCTGTTTAAGGTTACTTAAGCCAGCTTAGAATAAACAGTTCATAAGCACACTAATACACAATAGAAAATGTCTAGAATCTTTTCATGAACCCAGAGGTGACAGATTTAGAAAATGCCCTTATTCTCTCCCGATTAGGTAATTCTACTCAACTATTTAACTCTATACACAAGATTCAAGACGAGACGTAAGAAAATCAATCAGAAAATACCATAATCCATAAATCATGCATACCAGGGTTTTGTGAATTATGGCATACAAAGTTAGGTGTATTTCCTAGATTTACTGAATTGACTAGTTTTCTACTAACTCTTTTTTATTTAGTAACCAGTAATGAAAAACAGTAACTCAGGTTGATCAATTTTACCCCTCTTATCCTAATGAAAAGATAATAAAATATTCACTTTTTTAGTCACTTTTCTCTATTATACCAATGTGTTTAACTTTTAACCACTCAAGTGCAATAAATCATCAACACATAAAAAACTGGGAAAAATAAAAAATTTTAAAACAGCAGTTTAATATGAGAAAAGTGAAATAGAGAGATACAAATAAGAGAGACTGAATAATATATAATTAAAGTAAAACACTGTCCAAGCAATTTTTTAAAAGAAGATAAATTTGAGCAAAAGCAGGAAATAAGAGTGGTTAGGGGCTGAAAGGAGATAAGCTGCAGCTATTACATGCTAGTGAAAACAACCTGGAGAGAAAAAATAATTACAAATAAAAGACAGCAACCAAAATAACAAATATTACCAAAAGCAGAGAAATAAGGAAAATGGAAGTTAAAGGAAGAAAACAGTGGTCTACCATTACTACTCCATAACTTAAGTCCATTACTAAAAATACTCTTAATCTCAAGTTTAGCATCTGTACAGTGGGGATAAGAAACATGAGATCAACAACCTCATGAAACTATAGAGATCAACAAATAAATATTACTTAAGGCATCCACTAAACCACAGCACTCCATAAATACTATTTATTGGAGTATTATACACACTATTATATGTACACACAGAGAGACACTATTAAATAAATTTAAGTAAATTTAACAAAACACGGTATCTATAACGACTTTTTTGAGCCACTGAGATTTTTCAAGTTCTTGACTACTGAAAATAGACAAAGTTAAAGATCATGGATTTAGTAAAAATATGTGTTTAACCTGTTCTTAAACATATGCCCCCCCAAAAAAATTTTTAACTCATGTATACAAATGCTTTCCATTACTTGCTATTTTCCCCCCCACTAAACCCCTCTATCAGACCCATAGCCATTTCCATGTTAACTATCCATCAAGTATATATAAATACATCTGTATTCTATAAAAGTCCTCAAGTTCACACTCAGATGTAAGAAACACATTAAGAAGGTGTATTATTCAAAAACTGTTCCTCATAAAAGTAAAATAAAAGGCTTGTAAAAAAAAGTTATCTATAACATGTTCTTAAAACAGGAGTTCAAAACAATACATTTTTTTAATTTTTACCATGGTATGAGCATGTAAACCACATGGGTAAACAAAACTTAAATCCCAAGTTCTGAATCCAGCTACCCAGTAGGAATTAGACTGCGAAGACATTCAGCTTCTCTTTCAAACTAACTTAAATCCATGACAGATTGTAGCTAAGATTTGCTGAGAAGGGATAAGAGATTATCTTAAAATTCAACTTAAAGATTCAAAGAAAATCAGTGTAGATTTTAAAAACTGAAATGGAAGTTTAAAAGGTAGCTTTTGTTAAGAGAGTAGCTAATACACAATCTTAAACTAAGCCTCAGAAAAAAATATCAGCTATATATTTGATGAGCGTCGTCAAGGTTCAAATAAAAGACACATAAAGATATGATAAAGAACTCAATCACAAATAATCCGAAACATTAATACTGAGCTCGAGTCAACAAAATCCACTATTATTTCCATTAATTTCACCATAAAATACTAGGATTTGTTTTGTGTAGCTTTTTCCAAGAAAACCAACAGGTCAATAAAAAAAGTAATAATAAATATATTGCCTGCCCCACTATTCTTATATAGTATCATGCAATCAAAATTATTTGAAAACATTTTTTTCTGTCAACTAAAATAATGAAGAGGTTATTAATAAAGTTATAAAAAAACATACACTAAGACACTAATTACTGCAGAAAAGAAAACACAGTGCAGGACCTTCTGTTTGTGACAAAATTATACTGCTAATGTTCCTGAAAGATCACTTCACCTTTTAAAGCATGATTTTTTTTAAAGTAAAATTTATAGCAATTAAAGCTAATGAAGAAATGCAGCATGAGTTGCTTATGTTCAGGAACTAATAGGTCCACGGAGCAGCTCTAAGATTATTTAGCCATCAATGATAATGAATTGACATTGTCAGTGATGTTAATGCTACTGCCACTAATCTGGTAGCCAACTCTTACATTTTTTTTTTATGTTTTCCACTTTAATGTTTAACTTACATACTGCCCTATCCCTTTGAAACACATGAACAACTTATGAGACACTAACATTGAAGGGTATTTAACTCACTATTTTTCTACTCCAACAACATATATCAATAGGCATTTTTTAGTTTACTTCAATTCTTCAGAATGATTAGCTGCATTGTGAAAATACCTATACTGTAAAATTATTATGTAACTTTTAAATTAAATTTCATTTCTAAAATAAATAAATAAATAAGAGATCTATCATTTCATGGTCAAATACAATTCAATGACTACCATAATTCTAAGAGATACAATTTTGGAATCTAGATCGCTTTTCCTATGCACTCACATATATGTAGAACTCTACGATAGCAGTATAAAACTCAATATATCTACATGCATTTTCAATTCTTTATCTTGGGCATCAAATATATAAACCGCTAGTGCAACATTTCAATTGTATGTGGTAAGCATTGAGCTAAGCAAAGTGTGCATTATTCAAATTATACAAGCAAAGCCAATCAATCATGTATCGTTTTTGATGCTACATGTGTTAAAAACTGTTCTGAAAAAGTTTCTTCTTCCTTTGCCAGGGTCTTAGTAACCCTAATAAAAATGATGGAATTAGATTTCTAATAACAGTAGTATGCAAAAATTGTTTGTTTTGTGGAAACGAATTGAGGAAGAAACTGCTTATGGTCATCTGACAGCAAATTTTCGTTGAAGTCAGGGCCTTCCTCTTTCCTATAACTCATATGGTAAAAACAATAAATGAGATATCTTTTTTAATTTCAAGACCTAGAGCAATTAAAATGAACCATTTGGTGCTCGACCCTTGCAGCTAAAATCAGTAGCAACAAAACTCATTCTGCACTGATCTTCAGGGGGCTTTAGGGCAAAAGTTCGTCTTCATTTACTTTAGCTGCAAGTCACTGAACCATCAATTCTTTCCATGAATAAATCACAGACCATGGTTAATAAAAGTGCTTGCAAAGTCATTTTTAAAGTTATCTTAAGAGTCAAAAAATACAATGGCATCTTGGGATGAAGTGTAGTATCCAAGAAAAACCAGGTATTTATGACTTAAAAGTCATTTATATTTACACAATAGTGCCAACCAGAGGAATTTTCAAATAAAAAAATAACCCTAATATAACATGAGCACACTGCATAATTTAATTGAACCTAAATTATTTTGTGAATTAGACATAAGAATTGCAGGTTTCTGAGGTCTCACATAGAAAGTGTTTTTATGTGATACACTTATTAATTCATTTCTCTGGCATAATAACATTAAAACATATCTTTAATCAGAAGTAGGGTATTAAGATCCAGCTCTGAATGTCCTATGACATACCATAGACACCATGGTATGTCATGGCATTTTAAAACATTTTACAACATCTCAGTGCTTCCTATTAAATGTAACACATTTGAGTGACAACTAAAGATTGTGAATGATTCATCAGAAGAAAAACCCATTAACCAAAAAAGGAAAACAAGTTTTGAAATAAAGTTACATGAAAACATACATTATACACTGTTTTTTAAAGGTTCGTCCCTGTAATAATAGTAACCAGTTGTCCAAAATTAGGTCCTTTTCTGCTTTTTTCCTTATAGAATATGTCCAATGGATCCAAAGAGCCACTAATGTGATTAAAATTAAAGCAGCAAAGCAAAAGTAAAAAAACATACATATACACTCATAAAGCTATATTATGTATTTTTTATGTCTTTAAATGGAATTTCCAGTTCTCTCTGCCAATGTGAATGAACATCCTATAATTTAGTCAATTTACAGATTACAGGTTCAAATTGACCTTGTAGCCCATAAAATTGCTCATCTTCAGTACAGGATTAGAAGTGGAGAAGAATGTCATAACTGTATTTAAGGAATTTATCATAACAATGGGAAGGGGGATATGCATGCGTAATTTTAGCCCCTCTTACTTTTATCAGTTCTGAATTCTTAAACAATGGATATCCTGCACATGCTTCCTGGTTCACACAGTGGAAACGGTTTCAATTTACTCACCCACACACATGACACTTGTATTCCCTCATCCCAAGGTGCCTTTTGACATGGTTTCTGGCATCGCCAAGCTGAGCTGTTGCGAAATGGCAGATCTTGCACTTGAATGGTTTTGATCCTAAGTAAATTTAACATAAAATATTATTTGAATTTGAATAATACTGTACTGATACTTTAAAAAGAGGCTTAGACCTTAAATCATACTTTCAATCTAATCAGAAATTTCTGTCCCAAAAATGGAGCATTTGCATTCCTTTCTAACTTGAAGTGACCTGCATTCCATAATTATTCCACCAAGGAGACTTGAATGCTTCAATGAGTGTCCCTAATTTTCAATAATATTTCTAAGATTTAAAGTCAAAAGTGACCCAGGTGACTAGTATCAAGTAGATGAGATGAGATAAATAATTTTAAATATTTTCCTTACAATTCACAAAAGTATCTTTTACAGTCACTCCACATTTAAAATGTGACATTTTAAAAACATAAATGCATACGGAGTAGCTGATAT
The DNA here is from genome assembly GCF_963259705.1 of Myotis daubentonii. Lineage (NCBI taxonomy): Eukaryota > Metazoa > Chordata > Mammalia > Chiroptera > Vespertilionidae > Myotis > Myotis daubentonii. The sequence goes on along the minus strand of NC_081847.1, from coordinate 52,544,690 downwards.
TTTCAAGTATATTTGTCATCAAGTAAATAAACTTCTGCAGCTTTGAATTTATTCACATTAATAATGGTATTTTAGATATTTTTTACATTTATTCCCAAAGAGTCACTATATTACTATTTTAACAGCATAGAATTTAAGAATATGCAATGGATAAATTATTTGCTTTTATGGTCATTTTATAGTCAAAAATCTGTACTGATTCTGCAAACCAAAAGAACTGACATGTTAGTTATTATTAATTTCAAGAGCAAAAATTTCAACATAAAAACATAGTACCAACAATTTTTTTTATTTCATAAAGAAATAAAATTAATCTATATTCAATGAGAAAACAAAACTATTTCATAGTCAACAAACTTAGTGTCAGTAGCAGACTATACCCAATGTAGTTACAGATAATCAGTATCCACATTAATGAGAAGCTACACTTTTTAAGGTGCAACATATATACACCATTTTCTGATTTTCTAGCCACTAAATCTTCAAATAAATGAAAATCACAGAAATCACTGTTTAAAGTCAGTGCAATATGTTTCCAGATTTTTCAGTTCATGTTGAGTCCCTATTTGGTGAAACACCTCTTCTAACATGATCAGACAGAATATGAAATATGTGAACTTGAATAAATATACAAAAAGGCTCAGACAAAAAAAATGCAATAAATCAAATTTGATCAATGAACCTTTGTGCAGTGCCCTTGGAAAAAAAAATCCTCCAAGAATACTTTGTTGAAATTGAAGCACTCAGTAAAAAATTTTAGAGTCTTAAATTTCAATTTAATTCCCAAAAGCTGACAAAAAAAGTGAAGCATTTAATTTTAATCTTCTAACAGAAATAAAAAAGTCAACAGTAGTACTAGCACGGGCAGACAAGGTTGAATATTTCACAGTTCAATGACAATGAAGCCAGATCTCTCAATACTTCCATTTCTGCCATTAGAAGTAGATATAAAATATATTTAACACCTGAATGGTTATATCTAGTCAGCTTTATGTGTAAATGTCAAAAGCAGGTTGAGACTGAAGCTTACAACAATCACATTATATCAATCACATTAGAAACTACAGTTTATTTAAATGATTCTGATAAAACTAAGCCTATCACCACTTTGAAACACTTCATCTCAACAGAGAACTCTATAAAGGGACTTATAAATGACATAAGTGAAAAGAATCAATTTACCTGTACTTTGGATTAAAATGCATTCAAGATAATAGGTAATTATGAAATTATTAATTTAACAATAACACCAGGACTTCAAACAAAGAGAATAAAGCTCCCTCAACATTTGTATTACAATATAGGGAAAGGATTTAAAATACCTATCTTGTGGATTTAAGCTTTAGTCTTGCTGATCCTGCACTGACATTGTGATGAGCTCCTCCTTGTGTGAACACATGTGCCACAAAGGGCCAGATACAGACCTTCAATGCTTTCAATGGACTGTACATGGCTCCTTGGCGAGACACTCTAGCTTCTTCAGGTCTCAGTGATTACTGCTAGTGTATTGACAACACATGAATGAGTTACTGTGTTGACAGCTTTCATGCAGAAATCATGAAGGCTCTGAGTATTTTTCATATCTTATATCCCAAGTAGACTGTGTTAACATCTTTCTGTGCCATTAAAATCCAAACACTAGGGGACCAGAGGTACTACTTTCCTTAATATCAGTCATTGCTGACTGTTATGCAAACATGAATGTGACATTAAAATTAAAAAATTAATAAAAATTTAGGTCTTAAAGAATCAAGTCAGACATATACACCCAGCATCTAATGCCTGTTAACTCTAGCCCAGTGATGGCGAACCTATGACACGCGTGTCAGAGGTGACACGCGAACTCATTTTTTTGATTGATTTTTCTTTGTTAAATGGCATTTAAATACATAAAATAAATATCAAAAATATAAGTCTTTGTTTTACTATGGTTGCAAATATCAAAAAATTTCTATATGTGACACAGCACCAGAGTTAAGTTAGGGTTTTTCAAAATGCTGACACGCCGAGCTCAAAAGGTTCGCCATCACTGCTCTAGCCTGAATGCTACAATCCTCCCTACACACTGGCACTTCATTACTTCATTCACGCAACTGTCCATCTACTTATTCACTTCTCCAACAGTAACGTTGAGAGCCAGCTGTGTGCAGGGCACAGAGATGAAGCAGTGAACAGAATCACACCCATGCTCTCACTCTGCTTACCTCCTACAGACCAACTCTCCTGAACCATCTCTTCTTAAGCCAACTCAACCTCTCAAAACCATCACATAATTAGTTATAGACACCACCAGCCCTGGCTTGGGAATTTTTCAGTTAAGTCATACAACTCCCTGGTTCCCCACATGTGAACACTTCTAGACAGCATGAGTGACCAGTACACTCGAACAAAATGAAGGCTTGCAGTATTCTAGCTTAAAGACACCTTCCCTGTTACAGGAAATTAAAGCTCTAACAGAATGATGCAGGAGAGAAGAGCACCAGGGTTTTGTACCACTCATGTAATGGGAAAGGAGACCCTGCTCTTTCTGCTCATGCGGTGGCTTCAGACAGCAAACACCCTGGAAGCTCTGCAACGCTTTTTCCCTATAATTCTGGATGACCAACTCATTTATTTCTTATAGTGCTGCTTTCATCGTACTGAGGATGGGAAGGAAAGGTTACATAAAACATATAGTAAATCACAAAGTATAAAAACAAGGATTGGAAGAGTAAGCCCTTTTCCAGTTAACCATTAATAACAGTCCCTGCATTACTATTTCATGGACATAAGCAACAGATCAGAAAAGCAATTCATTCTAAGAGGCGCCAAGAAAAAAACTTGGGAGTGAAAACCTGGAGAGCAACTTCCCCAAAAAATGCTTTGCAAGACTGAAATGGCAGACGGCATTGTGTCCTCAGGATCACGCCTTTGTTGTGCTTCAGAACACAACAAAAATGTGCTTGCTGATAAGCCCAACACAAAATGTTAAAAAGTATGCTAACTTTTACTAAATGTTACAATCAATGATGTAACTTATATAAGTAGGGTTACTTTGTCACATATTGATAGTTACCTCACTTTCACATCCACATTAACTTGATTTTAAATGCAATTAATACATATAGTCAAGGAAGACTAATGGACTACATTCTGCACTTAACCTGGTGGACATTTTCAAATGGCACAAGTGACCAGTGCAAACCTATTTTGCATTGTAAACGACTAAATAAATCTTAATGGATTAAGAATGATCAGCTATCAACACACAAGGGAAATTAAGTGCTGAAATGCCTACATTGATTATTTTAAATTATTAGCCTTACTCTGTTCTTGAATTTGTATGCTTTTAGTGAGCTTTAACACATTTACAAGACTTATTGACTATAATTACAAGAGAATTCAAGTAATGGACACATCAATTATAAGCAACATGTCTTGACCAGACAGTTGCATAAAGAATTCTAAAAAGAGCTCCATTAGCATTTTCCTCTTAGTTTTATTCAGTTTTATCTGCCTTAAGAGGGCATATTAAGAAAGTACATCTTTTCTGTGCACGTGAACAAGCCCAATTTCTAAAACTGTATCATTTCAGAAAGTAAGCTGTAATACAGCATGCACAGAGGTATTAATAATGCCAACAAACCACCACCAGGACTCCGCTGCACTGGGAATAGCTGGAATCAAGAGTACAATGCTGATATTCACCTAGAACCTAGAACAACCTTATGCAGGTTTCCCTGATACTTTCTCCAATGAAAAACTTTTATCTATGTTTAATCACCCTAAACTATTAATAATGTTTCATATTCTTTTGTCTTTCTCCTGTGATGATGCAAAAATTTTCAAAAACTGCATGAATTTAAAGTATAGCTTTAATAATAAGCCATTATTTTAAAGTACAGTAAAATAAACCTTACAGTTCTAATGAAAATATGTTCATTAAAATGTGAATTTATTATTCAAATCCACTCATAAATTCAACCATGGAGACAGAACTTGTCTAAGCAGAGCACAATGATTTAGAAAAGCTGTCTATTTAAAATAAAGAATGTATGGCAGGTTTATAGAAACAGTGCAGTGAATTTTTACATAAATTTAGAACATTGGCTTATACATTTTTCAGGAAAAAAAAAAAAGTTTTTAAAAAATATCTACCTAAAATTAACCACGAAGCGGAGCAGAGACTCACCAGGTTCTACCAGGTCCTGTATCTATGAACACAAACCCCTGAACATACTGACTTTGAAAGCTGTTGACTATTTCTGATCTTTGAAAGTAGAATTGTTGCCTGGGAATTATACTTTTGGATATAAACTACCAGGCAATGAATATTTTTAAATCCGTAAAATTGTATGAAAATGTTTATTATCTCATTCCTCAAAAGCCATTTAATATGTCATCTGAAACAGCGGTCGCCAACCGTTGGTCCGTGGACCCCTGGTGGTCCATGAAGTCCAAAAGGTTGGCGACTGCTGCTCTGAAACAGTGTCACTTAATAGATACCTTGAAAAACCAAACAGTTTGGACCTAAAACATGTGAAAAGCTGTAAGAGACAGGAATGTAACAAAAGCACAAGAGGCACTAGGTCTTTTGATAAAATTGAAAGGTATTTGTGAAAGAGCCTGCCTTTGAGATCAATGAGGCCTACAGGCCTTCATAGATATTAAGTGTCAAAAATGACTGTGGCAGTTGTCCCAAGCACCACCCAGCAGTCATGTGAACCGAGTGAGGGCCAGCAACAACTGCAGCAAGGATTGCATATCGGGTGGGAGGGAATGTCCAGATTTTACCATTCAAGGGCATGTTATAGAGAAGCACAGGTGCCGCGGTTCACATACCTGTATGAGTGCGGATGTGGGCCAGGAATGCCATAGAATTGCTACTGCGACACATCTTGCCACAATACTTGCAGACATTCCCCTGATTCTCCTCTCGCTCTCGGTTGATTTGCTCAGTGTCTTCCACTATGTACTTATTCACCTCCCGGAGCAGTTCCTCATGCTGCCCTTTAATATGCAGAAATAAATTTTGCTCCGAATCAAAGGGCTCTGTACATTTGACACATTTAAAGGTGGCCCCGCCCTCCGGAAGCTCCTCCACGCTGGCCTGTTCATTTCTCATGTGGCCAGCACTAGCCAAGTGCTGATGCAGGTTGCTCTCTGTGTAGAAGGACTTTCCGCACAGCAAACAGTGGAAGTGTTTCTCCTTTGTAGGATGCTTCATGGCTATGTGAACATTCAGTCCACTTAACCCATCTGCTAAGAAACCACAGTCATCACAACGGATTCGTGTGGATTCGCCAAAGGAGCTGCCTTCAGATTTCTTCTTTTTCACACCTTGAGCACAGTCTTTTAAGGGTGACTCACTCATTCTCACTTCTGTTGTTATCAGACCCTCTTCACACTGGTCTATCAATTCACCATCTTCCGGGTTCCTTATTCTTATTATGGAAGAATCAAACCGGCCAAAGCTATACATGGCCTGTCCTTTATCATCAACATTAATTACAGTTTCATAAACATCATTATTTTCAACCGTGCTATCAGAAGCTGGACCATCCTCTTCTATAACAACTTCAGTTTCATGTTGGGAATTCATCAGAATTTCCTTATTTTCCAAGATAGAATCTCCTTGCATAGCTTTCAAATCCACTGAACTCTGCACATTTCCAACTTGGTCTTGACCACGGCTATCCAGGTTTAGCTGTCCTCCCATCATTCTCATCACTACAGGGACGGTGCTTTCAGCTGAATGGGCTCCATCCAGATCTCCGAGACATCCATGTTTACTGAGGATTTCACCTCCATGGTCTCCTCCATTCCCTCCATCGCTATCACAATGTGCACTTGGATCACTGATGTCATTCAATTTATTGTGATTGTTCTTTGTTGTCTCATAAATTAAAGCTGAACTTCCTGAATTTTCATTCTGAAATTTGCTTGGGGAGCCATTAGAGGAAATGTTAAGGGTCACCACTTCCTCAGGTGTCCTAACATTGTCCTGGGCAGGGGGCTGTTGCAAAGTTTCACAAAACGAAGGACCTTCACTAAGATTAGATTCTTCTTCAGTCTCAATTTCTATAGAGTCAGGAACACAGAGTACTTTAGACATGTCTAAGTTAGTATTCTCATCTAAAACAGAACGACTAGTAGCATTTGTAGATTTAAGAGTTTCAGGTGATTGGTCTGAAATTATCTGAAATTCTTCAGAATTTTGTCGATGCTGCTCCTCAGGTATGACGACGTTTTTGGACATTTCTGAAGGACTTGCTCCCACGTCAGAAGAGTTCAGGTGAGACTGCCTTTTCACCTTGTGCTTTTCTGTTGCTGCATGCCTGGTCATCTCTCGATGAGTCACAGCATAGTAATCACATGCCATGCAATAAAATGCAAACTCTTTTGTGTGTTTCCGTTTTACATGCAGTTCTAGGGAAGCTGAAGAGTGAGCACTAAACTCGCAGTGTGCACATTTATTGTCACTTGTGCTCAGAGCACCTCTCTGTGAGCATACTTCCCTTTGCTGCACCAGGGCCTCTGGTTCTAGAGATACTTGTTCCTTCTCATCAATAACGTGACTGTCAGCTTCCCCATCCATAGAATGAAATACATTTTCAACTTCAACTTCAATTGGATCTCCGTGCTCTTGTCCTGGTTTTCCTGAACTGGAGGGATCTGGTTCAGCTGACTTATTAGCCTGTTCATCTGAACTGGTGCTCCTACTACAGGCTTCAAGGTTGCCCCCCTCAGGGCCAATAATGATATCTGAACTTTGTTTTCCATTTGCTTCTATTTCTACACGTCCTTTATGCTTCTTGGTAGCACAATGACGCTCCATATCTCCCTTAGTTACAGTATAATACTTACACACTTTGCATAAGTAACTGTATTGGTGACTATGTTTTCGTCTAATGTGAACGGTCAGATTTGTAATACTAGAGGCCAAGAGGCCACAGTGTGAACATGTCCGTGAGATGTTACCTTTGGGTCTCCCTCTCTTTGGAGTGGTGGTCAAAGCTAACTCATCATCTTTGGAGATTATGCCAGACTGTGGCTGTTCCTTGGCAGTGAGTATGCTCTTCTCCAAAGAGTTACATTCCTGAAATTGCACGCCTTCTACGTCGCCTTCTGTCCTCTTGTTTCCAGAAATTGTAACCTCTTCTTTTTTGTCATTTGCACCTATACAAACCCTTTCAATACATTCTTCAAAGCTTAAGCCAATATTATTTTTCCTAGCATTTTCAAGATGTTTGCTTCTCTTAATGTGTTTCTCCATTCCTTCTTTGCTCAATGAATAAAGATTACATGCTTTACAAAGAAAGTGGTAGTCCTGACCATGCCTAAGCTTTATGTGTCGTGTGAGAACAGTGGAGGATCGTGTTTTGTAAAAGCACTTCTTACACTGAAATTGAGGTTTATTGGAATGCCTTACTTCACTTCCATGGCTTACCGGGGTTTTAGTCAGTTCTTCCTGAGCCACTCTTTCTGACTCGCTCATAGTCTCCTTTGTGTTTTCTGATTCTAAAGTACTTAAAGGTAAAGTTTGTAAAACCAAATCATTGTTAAATGATTGAGAAGTCTTTGGTTGAATCAATAAGCGAATATGCTTCTCAGTTGTCTTGTGTTCCTCCATGTCCTTCTCAGACAAGAAGTACAGATTACAGGGAGAACAGAGAAAGCCCATACTGTGCTTTTCCTTCATGTGGTCTCTAAGATGTGTTTCATTCAAGGAAATAAATGAGCAGCACTGACAACTGAGGACAGAGGCAGTTTGCTGAAGCTGGTGATTGTGCAAATGTTCATATAGGTCCCTCCTCGACATGCTGGAGAAGTCACATGTCTGGCAGGACAATTTCACCTCTTTTGCATGGCACCTTTTCATGTGGACTTCCAACTCTGTCCTACTTGTAGACACTTGGCCACAGTCTGTACAAGTACATGACATCTGACGGTCAGAAGCTGCCCTTACTGTGGGAGGGTCAAAGTAGCTCACAAGGTGGGCATTTCTTTCATCCTGCTTCACGTCCAGGGTTTCTGAGGAAGACACACACAGACTGTGGGTACTGCCACCCGTTTCTATGTGTTTAGGCATGGACTCTGAATCACCTGTTTTCATCTGTGCTCTAATGTGTTTCATATATATCCTGGGAGATTCACTAGTGCCCCGTTTATTAATTCCTAAAAGATTAAACCTTTTCTTGGCTTGGCCTTTTAAGGGAAAAGGGCCGCTTCGTCGTCGGAAGCTATTAGCCAACATGAGAATGTTTCGCTCAGGTCTCGGTCTCGAGGTTGCGCTGATACTATGTGCTGTCTGTAGAGTCTTTTTGGTAGATTCCAATTTATCTAAGAGACCCTGTGAGGCTACTAATGCTCCTAACTTTTTACTCGGGTTTTCAGGATTTCGAGTTGTACCAAAGGAAGTGACATTTTCTTCAACAATCTCTCCCTTTTCTAGCAAAGTACTCCTGGACGGCCTCATTTCAACAAGAAGCTCACTGCTACTTCCACTCTGCTTAGAAATGCTGCCTCTGAAATCTTTACATTTTCTTCCACCATTTTTTAGTCCTTTTGAATCACTATTCTTTGCTATTTGTTTAGATGCTCTTGGTTTTACACGAACATTCTTTGTTCCGATGGTACATGATTTCTTAGGAAAAGGCTGTTTTGTTAAGATCTGCACAAATCCTCCACGAGCAGCAAGATTCTGGCGCCGGAGATGTGTTTTTCCAAGACAATGTGCGTTCAAAAGGTTCTCTTCCACACACTGAAAGCCACAAAGGTCACAAGAAAAGACTGTCCGTGACCCATGTGTTTGTGTGGCATGGGTCTGAAATGCTGGGCTGCTCTCCGCTCCGTGGCTGCAGGGGCAGTGGGCAGGCTCCTTAGACAGCGGCATGTGACATTCAGCATGCTTCTCCAGGTCCGAGCAAGAAGAAAACAAACGGTCACACGTGTTGCACTTGAAAGCTGAATCAATCTTCCCGATGGTACAACCAACACTAGCAACCTCTTTGCTGGGGAAAGATTTTGTTTCTGGGTCAAGGGAAACCATTTCCTGAGCAATCATCTTCTCGGTGTCTGTTTTCAGAGAAACAGTGTCAGTTGGGCTAGAACTGCAGAGAAGGGAAAACGAGGTGGGAGGACATGTATCTCCATCTGAGCAGTCATTCAGGAAGGACGCCTTCACCATTTCACTGGACGGGACCTCCACTTCGGAGAACCCACGAACACCCTGCTCTTCGGACCTACAGGGCTCAGCCTCACTGAATTTCATTCGCTTGGAAGCATGTTTATTTCCATCTTCCTCTACAAAAACGCTGGTTGATGACTCTGAAAAAGCTCTTTTGCTAGCGGAATTCTCAGAGGAATTCACTACCAAATCAGACAAGGGCCTACACTCCACATCCTGAGATGAAACAGTCCTTGAGTCTTCTGCTTCCTTGTTTACATTTTCATCCTCATCGTTCTCTGGTTTCTTCTCAGTATCCATCATTACTAATGTGCTGACACTGCTACTCTGTCAGGGTAGCTCACTTGGCACTCATAACCTATGAAGAAAACAAACATGGTATTAAACCTTTGAACATAAAAAAAGACACACATGTTAATCCAAAAATCAACATAAGGTGAAATACTGGATGAAAAATATTATAAAATTAGCCTCAATAAGATTTCCTTCATATTGAGATTAATTTGATCACATGACCCTTAATGAAAAGTATGAATTAGATTTAGGGAACACCATATCACCACGCTGTGACTCAGGAAGCAACACTATGCTATCTTCCATAGAAAGGAGGATTTTCTCAAACAGCTTGCAAAAAAACTCCCAAGTTTCAACTCCCTTCACCACTACATTTCAATTTACTAATTCTTTTTTCTAAATAGAGAAGCCCCCTTTTCAAATTCTGTTTCAGTGGACTCCTACTCTATAAAGCAGATTAAAACAAAACTGCTGCCAGGTGGTATGGCTCTGTGGTTGAACATAGACCTATAAACCAGAAGGTCAGGGCACATGCCTGGGATGCAAACGATTCAATCCCCAGTAGGGGGCATGTAGGAGGCAGCCGACCAATAATTCTCTCTCATCATTGATGTTTCTATCCCTCTGTCCCTCTCCCTTCTTCTCTCTGAAATCAATAAAAACTTAGTTTTTTAAAAAGCTACACAAATAGCCAAAAAGCACAGGTAAACATTATCAACGTCAGCAGTCGCTAGAGCAATGCAAATAAAGCCATAAGGTAGCACCACTTCATATCCACTAGCATGGCTAGAATCAAAAAGTCAGGCAATAACAAATGCTGGTGAGAATGTGGAGAAACCAGAACCCTCACACAATGCTAATTGGGATGTAAAATGATGCTGCGGCTTTGGGAAACAGTCTGGCAAGTCCTCAAATCACTAAACATGGAGTTACCATAGAGCCCATCAATTTCGCTCCTAGGTATATGCCCAAGAGAAACAAAAACGTATGTCCCCACATAAAAATTTGTACACAAATATTTATAGTAGTATTATCCATAACAACCAGGAAGTGGAAACAACCCAAATGTTCACCAATGGATTAATGGATAAGCTAAGTGTGGTACAGCCATACAATGGAATATTACTCAGTCACAAAAAGAAATGAAGTACTGATTAATGCCACGGGATGAGCATTGAAATCATTATGCTAAGTAAAAAAAAGCCAGTCACAAATTACCACATACTTATATGATTCTTCTTATAAGAAATGTCCATAATAGGCAAATCTATAGAGACAGAGAGTAGATTACTGATTCCTTGGGGGTAAGGGGATATAGATAAAGGGTATATCTACTTTTGAGATGATGAAAATGTTGTAAAATTCACTGTGGTGATGGCTGCACATATCTGAGAATATACTTAAATCCATTAAACTGTAGCTTAAATAAGTGGATTGTATGATATGTGAACGTCTCAATAAAGCTACTTAAAAATATATAATTTGTCATATATAATCTACAATACAAAAATCTCTTGTATTTGTAACTGTATCATAATATAGTGACATGCTGTATGTTTCTTGTTTAAGAGTGAAAAAGATAAATGTACATGGTTTTATTGCACTTATATTATTTCTTCAGACTGTGTTCCAGAAAATATTAATTATATCTCTGGTCAAATAAGTTTAGAAAACTCTGGTTTGAACAAAATCCCTTTACACAGGATTTCTCAGTACATAAGCATTTCTCAAACTAATACTACTACAGAACCCTTTGTTTATCAAGAATCTAGAGATTGGTGTTCCAAAGAACCTTTTAGAAAATGTTCTTTTAGCCCTGGCCTGTGTGGTTCAGTGGGTTGGTCATCATCTGTGCACCAAAAGGTTGCCGGTTCCATTTCCAGTCAGGGTACACATCCAGGTTACAGGCTCGATCCCTAGCAGGGGGTGTGCAAGAAGCAAGCCAATCGATGTTTCCCTCTCTCATCGATGTTTCTCTCTCTCTCCCTTCCTAGCTCTCTAAAAATCAATTTTAAAATGCTCTTTTAGATACAGCATTAGTTTTGTTATTCAACATTTGTAATAGGAGAATAAAAGGAGGTAAGAGAGAATGAATTAACCACATGTATGTTCCAAAAATTCCACTTAGTGTCTACTGTTCTTGGTTCTAAATTATGCAATTACAGCAAAGAACAACATGAAACATCTGCCTTACAATGTAAGTAAGGGGTGAGGCGATATATTATTTTTAAATACATATATTTGTCATCCAGGACACTCCCTTATGGTCAAGAAAAGTCACTCTCATGCATGCAACAAGTGAAAAAGAAAAAAAACACACACACAAAATCTATGAAACAACAGAAGACATTGGACATCGGCAACAAAGGGTAGTAATAGTAATCTCTGAGAGAGGACAGCTAAACCAAGTGAGTCCCAGCTTACTACCTGGAGCAAGGACCCAGGCCACAGCACAGAGAGGAGTCTCCCAACAGAGCAGAGGGGCAGCTAGAGTCTGTAGGGCAGATTAAAGGAAAGGAGAGGTGCCAGAAAGAGAAGCTCAGAGGTCTACAGAAGTCCCATAAGACAGAGAACACTGGCAACTTCTCCCCCAAAAAAACTGTTTTATGCACCTCACACTAAGTCCTGAGACAACTACTGCTCCAAATTCTTCCATAGCAGATTCATTTTGCCTGTTCCAAAGTTCATGTAAATGCATTCAGACAATATGTCTTTTGAAGGAGGAGGGTCTGGCTTCTCCTGCTCAGCACAATATTTTTGTTGAACATATCAGCAAAATGCACAGCATGGATATATCTTGATTCTGTTAATAGACACCTGAGCTGCTTCCCCTTTTTTGGCTCTTATGGTAAAGCTGATATGAATATTCCTGTACAAGTCTTTTTACGACTATTTTCATCTCTTTTGTGTAAATACCCAAGGGTGGTACTACTGGGTCACAGGGTGAAAGGACAGGGTTAGCTATACAAGGCACCGCTTGACTGATCTGCAAAATGGTCACACTGTTTTACATAGCCACCAGCAATGCCAAGAATTCTGAGAGACCCACATCCTCGCCCACATTTGACACTGTATCACTCCTTAAAATTTAGTCATTCTTTTCTGCAATTCCCTGATGACTGGGGATGGTGCCAAATACTTTGTTTTGTGCTCTGTGAAACACTTGTTAGCCTTTTGCCCATTTCATAATTCGGTCGTTTTTTTATTATTAAGCTGGAACAGTTGCTTATGTATTCTGGGCATAAATCCTTTCTCAGACATTGTGATATAAGAGGGATTCACTAAGTACTTCTAGATTAAATGAAAAATGTCTAAGATACGCTTCAAAATAGTTCAGAAGAAGGGCATAGTGAAGGCTATGTGCTGATAATAATGCAAGCTGAGTAACAGTGACATGGGGATTCAGTATACTAGTACTCTTCCATCAAATTGTGTAGTCTGTTTATGTTTGAAAATGTCCATAACAGAAGTTATGGTCAATATTTTTTTAATGCCTGCTCTAAAATGGAGTGAATTCCCTTCCTTCCAATGTTGAGTCTAGCCATCTCTTACTCATCCACAGCTGTGGCACACTATCTACTGCCCTCACTGTGGACACGGCAGGAATTTCATCTTGAGAAATAATACGTATAGAACATAGAACACATAAACACTGACTCAGGGAAGACCCACATGCGTCTATTCAGAAGTAATGGTCTAAATATAATGCCCGACTCATATATTTTGGAGACAAGAGAATGACAACTACATGAATACGCAGGAACCAAATAATGACACCCTTTATTATCATCTACATAATAGCTTCAAAAACTCTAAAACAAAAGGAGGAAATGTTTCTATACTTGTTATTTCCCAACTAATTTTTTAAATTACTGAAATAATTCAACATGTCACTATATCAAGAAAGAACAACATTCAACATACATATACTGGGTGCCTGCCATATGAAGGGAACTATACTATAAACACTTTCTCTGCCCAAATTAGACTCATGTTCTGTTGGGATCCATATGCAAAGGAACTCTAGTAGAAGCCACATTTGATGATTGTGTGTGATATAAACTAAGATCTGAGTAGAGATGAGCAAGGGATCAAACTTCCAAACAGAATATATGGCTAAAATAACAGGAATATCACTCAAACTTAACCTTAAGGAAACTAAAACCATTTTTTTCTTTTGTTGAGGGAGCAGGTAGGAATACTTAAACATCTCAAGTGGGAGAAAGGGCTCAGACAAAGCCTTAAAAAACGCATGATGAGTGTGTGAGACTGTTGGCCCTCCAGACAGCTAACAGCTAAACTCTGCCGATCTACCTAAAGCTCAACCAAAGGCAGGTGGTCACCCAGGACCCCATCATACAGGCTCCGAATTAGAGCTGGAATTTATTCAGTAGTGTCAGTGAGGAGTCACCAAAACCCAGCTTGGCTTTAGGAAGATAATTTCTCAATATGTAGGACACATCACGGGTGGAGAAATCCAGAAGCAAAAAGTGTGTATTCTAACAGTTTAACTTATAAGGCCCAGAACCGGGATGATGTCAGTAACCAGTAGTGCAATGTGGTTTATTAAGTATCTTGAAGTGATCTGGAGGGATTAAATGGAAATGATCAGAGGATGCTCATGCTGATGTAAATTAAAGAGAAAACCTTTCCTCAGAAAGGGTGTTAGAACAATACCAATAGAGATGGGGATGGAGTCTTTTGGTTTTTTTAATGGAAATAAAAAATCACCTGAGTGGAATAGTTTAGGGGCTCATTTTTCTGAAGATACATTTCATTCATTCACTCAACAAACATTCAAGTCTCCATTGTTCCTTAAAGGCCCTTTACTTCTCTCAGGAACAACTGCAACCCTTGGAGTACAGAGTACGGAAAGGTGTCCTCTGAAACCGCTGGTACTTATACCCAGTGGAGAAAGAAAATAAGTCTCAGATTTCTACCCACAGTAAGGTTTCAACACTGAGACGACCTGATAAGTATTTACACTAGAATAATGAGATGTATTATGAAGCCAAATCTTAAAGCACACTACTATGCTTCCTGTACAAATTCATTAATTACCACTTAATGCACATCCTCACCATTCCCAACGATTGTTAAATATGCAGGCCCATTTATAGTGTCCACTCTTATCCAAATTCTCAACTAGCTGTGCCCTAAGAAATAAGTTACATGTCACTTCATCATCTTCAATTTTACCTATAAATTATTAACTCACCAAGAATCTAACACGAAGGAAAGTTCCTGCCATAACTGAAATAGCCTCTTCTATGGTTTTAAAAGGAAAAAAAGTAGCAAAAAAAGGAATCAAAACACTCATACTTTTTAAGAACAATAATAAAACAAATCACTAGCAGCCTTCTGATGACACCTACTGGCCACTTCTCATGGGAAGTTTCCTGCAGCATTTTAAAGGATTTCAGGAACTATTAGAGAAATATAACAATTATTCAACCATTTCACATGCTATCATTACTATTGGGCAGCAGGCATGAAAATTTTCACTCATTTACCTCCTTTTTTCCCATTTTTTTCTCATTACAATCTTGTCTTTGTTTCTCTCTCATCCCTTTTCTCTTTTCTAACAAGTATATATTAAGCAAGTTTGAGTTCTCTCTTCCTCTTTTTCCTGCTCTTTCTTTCTCTCCCCATGCCCCACACATACACATGCAAATTCACACCCACAGACATACTCTCTCACTGGTATGACAAGGCCACCCACACAAGAAACTATCTTCTCTCTGCCTCCATCTCATGTCATCCCACTCTTCAACCCTTCTAGAGTCATCCGAATTAGTGGTACAAGAAAGCAGTGTGAAGTTAGCACATGTTGGCACCACGCCAATAGTAAAGTCACAGCTGGGGATACCTGTGTGCAACCTGACAGGTGTGCACACACAGGCATATACAAAAACTCTCAATGGGATTCTGCCCTTTCCGTCTGTAGGATTCAGAGAAAGCTGCAATGCAGACCTTTCAGATGCCACGGTAGGGACTCTCTTCTGGAAGGACAAGGTAGGGACAGGTAAGACTTCCTACAAGCCTGTCATGAGTTATGAGGTGACAGCTGAGTGAGACAAGAATAAAAATTGGTGGACTACTCAGATCTCTTTCTTAATCTACCATTTGCAAATGGACTTTTTATTGAAACTATGTCTTACCATTATACTATTACCTAATTTAATAAAGTAGCACCCGGGTCAGCTTTAGCTCAAGCGGTTACTTCGGATTCTGCTTGTTGCAGACACATAATAAAGTAGCACCAAGTCCATATAGAGAGTCTGTTAATGAGAACCTGTAATATTAATTGTTGTTACAAAACACCATGGCATATACTTTATGTAATTTCCTCACTATTCTCTCCCATCAGAAACATCAATTTGTAACAGCGACCACAAAGTAAGATATCTGAGGCTACAAATAAACACATCACCTTTCTATGAAAATGAATAAACTCTTCCATGACAAAAAAGAGTATAATTTAATACCCTAAAAGCCACCAATGGGATATACCAGAGGCAGTTTTACCACAGTTAGATAGTAACATGGTGTGGTGAGTTCAGAACATGAACACTCAAGCTCAGGACAGGCTATAGTGCATTCCCAAGTCATAAGTTTGTAGACATGTACATTACCCATCCAGGAAAATGCCTGTGGTGGTTTAAAGTGAGTCCACAAATTCTGGCACTCCCTTCAAAAAGTGGAGCCTGCCTCCCTCCCCTTGGTGTGGGCTGGCCTCAGTGACCTGCCTGTACCAGACAGAAGCAGTGAAGTGAGGGTACTCAACTCTAGAGACAAAGTCATGGAGGCACTGTGCTCCCTGCATGCCCCCTCTTGCATCCCTCCACCTGGGAAAATCCTGTGCCTGGTTGCGAGGACACTTGTGCAGTGTTCTCTGTACAAGGACTTCAGCCTCCTACCAAGCACCAGATGGGAACTGGGGACTCCTGCTGACAGCCACGTGAGTGAGCCTTCTGGGGAGCAGCACTGCCAGTCCTAGGCCAGACTTCAGATGACTACAGCCCTACTAAATCCTGACTACAGCCAAGGAGAGACCTGCAGCCAGAACCACCAGGGAAGCCCAACCCAAACCCTGATCCACAGAAACTACCAGGTAATAAATGCTTGTTGCTTTAACCCACTAAGTGTAGTTGTTAATCCTCACCTGAGGATATTTTTCTTTTCCACTGATTTTTAGAGAGAGTGTAAGGGAGGGAGGAAGAGTGTGGGAGATGGGGAGAGAGAGAGGGAGAGACAGAGACAGAGAGAAACACCTATGTCAGAGAGACACATCCATTGGTTGCCTCCCACACCTGCCCCAACCTGGGCTGAGGATCAAACCTACAACCCAGGTACATGCCCTTCACCAGAATCAAACCCAAGACTCTTTGGTGCATGGGCTGGTGCTCTAACCACTTAGCAACAGTGGCCAGGCTCTAAACAATTATGTTTGACATAATCTGTTATCTAAATATATAAAAGTCTAAGATGCAAAGTATCCCCTCGGGAGTTGGAGCAGGAGATGGGGACTTTGATCACTCGCTATGATGTGCACTGACCACCAGGGGGCAGCACAGAATGAAGGAAGGCCCCGGCCTACAGCCAGAAGGTCCAGATTGGCCTAGGGACCCTACCTGTGCAAGAAATTCGTGCACCGGGCCTCTAGTGTAGCAATAAATTACTAATATATTGCCCTTCTCTGTCCTTTCACCTTGTCTAGAATATATATGGCTCAAGTTTGCCCCTCCTTTATGTGTAATATATACATATATATATATATATATATATATATATATATATATATATATACACACACACACACACACACACACACACACACACACACACACACACTAGAGGCCCGGTGCACAAAAATTTGTGCACTCGGGGGGGAAGGGGGGATCCCTCAGCCCGGCCTGTGCCCTCTTGTAGTCTGGGACCCCTCGGGGGATGACCACCTGCTGGCTTAGGCCTGCTTCCTGGGGGGATTGGGCCTAAGCTGGCAATCAGACATCCCTCTGGCAGCCCGGCAGCCCTCGGGGGATGTCCACTTGCCAGTGGGGAGCAGACCTAAGCTGCAGTCCAACATCCTTAGCGCTGCTGAGGAGGCAGGGGAGGCTCCAACCACCACCGCTGTACTGGCAGCCATCAGCCTGGCTTGTGGCTGAGTAGAGCTCCCCTATATGGGAGCTCACTGACCACCAGGGGACAGCTCCTGCATTGAGCATCTGCCCCCTGGTGGTCAGTGTGTGTCATAGTGACCAGTGATTCCCAGTCGCTCTGCTGTTAGGGTCAGTTTGCATATTACCCTTTTACAGTATAGGACAGAGGCCTGTTGCACGGGTGGGGGCTGGCTGGTTTGCCCTGAAGGGTGTCTCAGATCAGGGTGAGGGTCCCGCTTGGGTGCCTGGCAAGCCTGGGTGACGGGCTGATGGCCGTTTGCAGCTGGTTACACCCCCTTCAAGGTAGGTGTCCCCACTGGGGTGCCTGTACAGTCTGGATGAGGGGCTGAGAGTTTTCAGACTTGCCAAGCCCACCGGCAGCTGAAGCTCCCGGCCTCTCCTTTTTTTCTTTTTTTCTTTTTATTCTGGGATTTATTTACCTTCTATAATTGAAGCATTGTTGCTGTCACTGGCGCTCCCAGCTCTGAGACCGCAGCCAGATGAAAGCAGGTATCTGGGGTTTGTTTAGCTTCTATAATTGAAACTTAGTTGCTTTCAGAGCTCAGAGCCAGGCTGCAGCAGGTGGGGAACCTTGGCTTCCCACCATCACTGGAGCAAGCAAGCCTCCTGTTCGCTTCAGCTGCGTGGCTGCCGGCCGCCATCTTTGTTGGTGGTTAATTTGCATATCTCGCTGATTAGCCAATGGGAAGCGTGTCGGAGGTACAGTTAATTTCAATCTTTGTCTAATATATATATACTAGGGGCCCGGTGCACGAAATTCGTGCACTGGGTGTGGGGGGTGGGGGGAGTGTCCCTCAGCGCAGCCTGCCTCCTCTCACATACTGGGAGCACCTCAGGCGTTGACCCCCATCACCCTCCAATCGCAGGATCGGCCCCCTGCCCAGGCCTGACGCCTCTGCCAGAGGTGTCAGGCTTGGACAGGGGACCCCCATCTCCCCCCGATCACTGGCTCTGGCCCCCGCCCAGGCCTGAGGCCTCTGGCCCAGGAATCATGCCTGGGCAGGGGACCCCCATCTCCCTCTGATCGCTTGCTCCACCCCCCGCCCAAGCCTGACGCCTCTGACCCAGGCTTCAGGCCTGGGCAAGGGGACCATCATATCCCCCCAATCCCCGGCTCCGCCCCCCGACCAGGCCTGATGCCTCGGCCAGAGGAGTTGACCCTCATCACCCTCCAATCACCAATCACCGGATCGGCCCCTTGACCAGGCCTGAGGCCTCCGGCAGAGGTGTCAGGCCTGGGCAGGGGACCCCCAGCTCCCCACAGTTGCAGGCCCCGCCCCTGCCCAGGCCTAACGCCTCTGGCTGAGGCGTCCGGCTCGGGCAGCGGGGACCTGCAGCTGCAGCGGCCCCGCGATCGTGGGCTCCGCTTTAGGCCCAGGCAAGGGACCCCTAGCTCCCGGGACTGCCAGCTTCGACCGTGTCCAGCTCCCATCGCTGGCTCCACCCCTACTTCCTGCTATCACTGGCCAGGGCGGCAAAGGCGCCTGATTCTCCGATCATGGCTGGGGGGCAGGGCAAAGGCGGCCCCAGGGCCGCCTTTGCCCTGCCCCCCAGCTCTTAGCTCCCCCCTGGGTTTCTGATCACTGTCAGTGGCAGGGGGCTTCTTCCTGCTTTCCCTTTCGCCTCCCTGCATTGTGCCTACATATGCAAATTAACTGCCATCTTGTTGGCAGTTAACTGCCAATCATAGTTGGCAGTTAATTTGCATATAGCCCTGATTAGCCAATGAAAAGGGTATCGTCGTACGCCAATTACCATTTTTCTCTTTTATTAGTGTAGATTTCCTTTCCTATATGCTCCACATTTAATAAGAATCTTCAGAACCAAAACAATAGTATGCAGGAGGAGGTCAATAAATGTTAACTGAAGTATACTGTTTGAAATGCATAATTTCAAACTTCTGTAGGATATTAGAACTTTGATAAACTGACATTCAGATTTATGCCTCTCCCACTATCAAAATCAGATCAGATCAGATATAACTTACAATGAAAAACTGATATAATAAGATCAAGAGTTAGTAAAGGGCTAACTAATAAAGAGATGAGGGGGGAGAGTTTTAAATTTAGAGTCATGTGGAATAAAAGAAATGTCTTAATGTTTCCTGAGTCACCTCCTCATTTTGGATGAAGACTTCCATTTTTATAGGCCCCTATAATTGTTCAGCAACTGACCTGCCTCAGAATTAACAGTAGCCTTGAGTTCCTTTGGACAAGCACATGGACAGTCACAGGCTGAAGGAGTGACAACGCTTTTGGCCACACAGACTGCTTAACTCCCTCACCTTCCCTAGCAGGCAGCATTTAAGATTAGGCCACACAGGGGCCTCTGGCCAACTCGTACCTGACCAATTTCCACTTCCAAAGCATCTCACATACCATGTTTAGCTTAACCCTGAAAAAGGACCTCCCCTAGCCAGAGTCCAAAGATACACTGAAGACAAGCAGGTTGCAACTATGTGCCTCCAAGTCCAAATGGCCAGAGCAAAGTCCAACTATCAGATGGAGAAAAACAGCTCCACTCAATTCAGAACAGCATATTGTTTTTATTCCAGGGATACTATTCTATTTCCAATATCCAGTTCAATTTTGCCTGCAAGTTAAAACTTAGATTATTTGCTTAGTGTTTACGTTAGAGCTTAAACAATGACCAGTAAACCATACTAGTAGGGACCGAACCATAGTGACCAAAAGAGAACAGATAGACATCATTCCTTCTGTTACCAAAGAGCCCCAGCATCCCAGCACTACTTCTGAAAATGTATGAAAACATTATAAAACAAGTCATGAGATTAAAATAAATTATAAAATCAGCTCAGCTGTCTTACCTACCTATTTCTTTTTTCCAAAAGAAAATATTCCTACACCTCAAGACTATTTCCCAAATACATTGAATTGATCCAATAATAAAGTTAATTTATGACAACCTTATATCAACAACCTCTGACAAATGTATTTGTATAGTCGAAGAGATTTTACGGAAAAGTAAAATTTTATACATCTCCTTTCCAAAAGTATATTCAAAATCAATACTTTATTAGTATTTCCATCTAATTGTTTTAATTTTTTAGAGAAAAAAATGTTATTAGGACAGAAAAACAGGATAAAAGAAAGGAAGAAAATCCTATGAGTAGAGATAGAAAACTTCAATGCCATTAAAAGCAGACACATAGGATTGTTTGTATCTTAGGCCATTTGAAAAGGTTATTTTATTATCAATGTAACTAATCACAATGAAACTATCTCTTCCAACTAAAGACATTATAATGAATTTTCTTTACAGCTATAGAGAAATGTGATTTTCTGTTTCCCATCAAATAGAACAGGCTATATAAATTCTTCTTCCTTTTTATTGTAAAATATAATTCCATCTATAAAATCAGTCATGAAATATTAACACTGAAACAACAGAATATATCTCTTTTACTTAATTTACTTTAAAGGGTCTATTCACCACAAAAGGGGGGTAGGGTGTATGTTTGATAGAGCCCCTACTTCCTCATTAAGTGTTTCCATTAGACCCTTTATTGTTGAGAATTTACAATGTAGCCATAAAAAGCATTTCAAGATAAAAGTTAGTATACTTTCCTTAAATTTGCCTTTCATCTTTTTCAAAAGGCAAGAGAATGAAGCATACAGCATATGAATCCTGAGGAAAGGGAAGAGAATTAGGAAAATAAAATTTAAGAGACATATTTACACTGAAAATTTTAAACACTACTGAAAAGAATATTAAGGTACAAGAAGGACTTTGTTTCCATCCCAACTATACCAACAATATGTGCAGTACACAGGGTGATCATGTAACTTTTCTGAGCCCCAGTTTCCTTGTTTCCTTGAGTCATAGATTCAAGGAGAAAAATGAGACAGTAAAGAATTGGTGAGCACTCAATCAATAGAAAAAGGTATTATCAGGAATTTCTTTTTCATTCCAGCAGAAAGAGGAAGAAAAGGATGGTTCCAAAATGTAAATCTGGGGGAAATATAACTTTAAAACTGAACATCTGAAAAAAACATTTGAAGACATGCTCCCCGATGTTCTTGCTTATAGATTCTTTAGGTCCACCAAGAAGAGTTGGAAGACAATGGCTAATCAAAGAACTACAGAAACAAAGACTAAACCACTAATTTTGAAAGTAATTTGTAAAACGTAATTACAAATGTCAATAAGCTAACACATGTAAAACTATCAAGCCTCAAGATATATGGAATGTAAATTATTAGGTATCAAATATTAGTGTTAAGAAATATTTAGCCCTGGCTAGGTGGCTCAGTTGTTGGAGCGTCATCTCGTACACCAAAAGGTTGTGGGTTCGATTCCCCGTCAGGGCACATACCTAGGTTTCAGGCTCAGTCCCTGGCCAGAGCATGTACAAGAGGCAAGTGAAGGATATTTCTCTCTCACATGGATGTTTCTCTCTCTCCCTTCCTCTCTCTAAATCAATCAAAACATATCCGTGGATGAGGATTTTAAAAAAGAAGTATATTTAAAAAGGAGAACTTCAGTATTAAATTTTAAAAGTATAATTCTAACAAAACTATAAGGTTAATAGTTTTTTCTCTCTAGGTGGTGAAATTATAGGGTTGTGTATTTTTTTCTTCTTCCTAGTACTTTTCTGTACTTTCCAAAATACATTACTTTGGGAGGAAGACTGAGAGGATAGCTTTTAAAAAACTATCTATACATAGTTGAAGTAATGGAAAATAACTACTCTCAAAAAAGAAAATAATTCCTAAGATAGAAATACATTTATAATTGTGGTTCTTGCACTAAACTGAGAATCAAAACAAATAAAAAGGAGACTTACAACAGTCACAGATGCTTAGGGTCTAATTTTGGTCAAAACACGCCAGGACATAAAGAAATTTACCTCTCATTCATGGAACCTCACACTAACCTCAAGAATGGAGGGAAGAGGCACAGTAACAATGGGCAGAGCTAGCACCCACAACTTGGCCTCTGACAGCATCTCCACTAAAGGGCTCTTTAAGAAATGACAGATTCCAGGGGCAAGGTAGGTACACTTGAAGCCTAGAGCATCTTTTTATGTCAGAAAGTGAGAAAGTGCTTTTTTAAAATAATGATGCAACAAGGACACAGGAGTCAGTTGGAATGGGCTCCTACTGGCCAAATCCTACTAGGACAATTTGAACACCAAAATAACTAAGCACCATTAAAACACGGACTATGTAGATTCTTAATGAAAACCGTTTGCTCTCATTTTTTTAAAGACTATAATTTCTACTACCTCTCTTTGAATGTTCTAAATTTTCTAAGCTATTTTTAAAAGTACATTACCACCTTAGTTTAAATTCTAATGGTTTGATAATTACATGCACTCCTATAACTGTGATTCCTCTTTTTGTAATAATTGATCCAATAATTATATCAAATTATGATCCATAATTCACAATCAGCAGAAATCACAAATAATTTGTACACTCCTAAAGAAGTGGTGTGTTGCTTGTTCGGGGCTTAAAACAGCTTCCATTATATTTAGTAACAATCACGCTGGGCTTTAGTTACATTGGATGATTATACTGGTATTACTCCAACTGTGTCGAACAATGTTTTTTTCTCTACCAGTCTTCTTATTACCTTACTTGTTTGTATTTTAAACTATTTTGGTGTTTCTAATATAAGAAAAAAGCACAGCATATCAGTTCAAATAAAAGGGAAGTATGGTCGTCAAACACAATATGAAAAGCACTCAGAATTAAGACAGATGATCTAGCTTTAGCAAGTGCATTTGAAACTATAAGAGCTGAAATACCTACAATCTGTTTTTAAAAGCCTACATTCCACAGTTACCCATAACGGATCTCAGACAAGCACTACCTGTGTCTGAAATACAGACATCCCTGCTCTGCAGGGACTCCCATGGCTGCCATCTTCTTAGCCAAGCACTGACTCTGATACAAAGTATGACGTGATAACAAATGCTTAACAGTTCTTGTGGTTTAGACAACTTTAGCACTCTGAATATTAAACAAAAATAGTGGCATGCAATTTGACTTAGAACTTCTAGAACCATATTTTTATTTTTCCTATACATGTTAACTTTAAGGAGTGACTGCCCTACCATAATGGTTTAAAATAACATGTATTTGAGCCAAACTTCGGACAAATGCCAGGAAGCAAAATCTCAAATGCTCTGGAGAATGACAGTTTGCAGTTTCTTGTATGCATCTGAAATTAAGGAAGAGGATGTGGTGAAGAAAGCAAGGCAGGACAGGATTATAGAATAGTTAAGATTATGTGATCTCTTGAGGGTGGTCATGCCTTCAAGAGGTATTACTTCTGGCAATTCCAAGGTGTGATAACCTAAATGAGCAGAATCAATGGACAGGACTTGCTAAAAGCAAAGATAAACCTTTTACTAAAGAAGTTATAGGCCTGGGGCCTGATCATCCACCATGACCTGCCCAGTTAGTAATTTATGATGAGATCATCCTATGAAGTTACTTTCCATAGAATCACTTACTCATCCAGTTTCTTAAAAATTTGGTAGATGCAAAAAATGACTTTAATATGTGCAAGGTACTAAACCTAACAAAATCCTGACTACAGATCCCAGTTTAATAAAATTAAATTCTTATCTTTGAAGTCCTTCTTGGTTTCCCTATCACCTTCCTTCTTCTTATAGAGCTACCCAGTAAGTTGAATTTTGTTGTGTAATTTACCTGTTTATCACTTTACCACATTTGTTTCCTAACAATTTGCAATATTGCTTCGCATGTTTCTAAACTTTAAAAAAAATGAAAAAACTATATACGTTCTTCTAGAAATAGCTTTTTTCCTGTTCCTGCCACTTATCCTTAGTGTTGTATGAAATCCATTCAGTTTCACTGCTGTAGAATACTTCACTACGGGAATATATACAATTCATCCATTCTCCCCCATCAGACATTGCTTCAAGTGCTTTCCTTTTATGAGCAGTGCAACCTTGAGCATCCTCATCCACCTCTCCAGGCACTCCTGTGCACGGATTTCTCTTGCGCAGTGCTTTGCCAACTTTAGCAAATCACCTGGACAGAGAGTTGAGACTGAAAGCTGGCCCACCCTCAAAGTTTCCCATGCAGTTGGTCTGGGTGGGATTCCAAAATTTGCATTTCCAACAAGTTCCCTTGAGATGCTGGGAACACAATTTAAAAGCACTGCTCTAGGAGAAAGACCTTCTGGGGAAAGGGGAATTACTGGGTCAAAGGGCATGTGCATCTTTAGCTTTACTAGATAATTCCAAAGTTACTGTACCAATTTATACTCCCATCTGTGTGTAGCATTCCAGCTGTTTCCTACCTCCCAAATAGATTTTTACATCATGCCCAAGCTAATGGGTATGAAACTACATACTATTTTGGTCCAAATTTGCTCTTTCCTAATTACTAATGATGTTAAGAATCTCTGCATTCAGGTTTCCTTTTGTGTGAGATACCTATTTGGGTTATTTGCCCATTTCTTATTGATTTGTTGTTCTTATTAATTTGTTGTTGTTTACCCTTCTGGACACTAATCTTTTATAAAAAAATATATATATATATGTACTGATGAAACTAATGTCAGCTTTCTCACCAAAAAAAAAAAAAAAAGTCCTGAAAATACCTAATCCACACTTGTGACTTTCTAGGTTTCATTTAATAATCACAAGTGGTTAGAGCAGGGGTGGGCAAACTTTTTGACTCGAGGGCCACAATGGGTTCTTAAACTGAACCGGAGGGCCAGAACAAAAGCATGGATGGAGTGTTTGTGTGAACTAATATAAATTCAAAGTAAATATCATTACATAAAAGGGTACGGTCTTTTTTTTTTTTTTTTTTTTTTTATTCATTTCAAACGGGCCGAATCCGGCCCGCAGGCCGTAGTTTGCCCACGGCTGGGTTAGAGCATCAGCCTGTGGACTGAAGGGTCCCTGGTTTGATTCCAGCCAAGGGCACATGCTGGGGGTTGTGGGCTCAATCCCCAGTAGGGGGCGTGCAGGAGGCAGCAGATTAATGTTTCTCTCTCATCCTTGATGTTTCTCTCCCTCTCTCCCTTTCTCCCTCAAATCAATGAATTTTTTTTAAAGAGCTAGAAAAACCCATTAAAAAAAATTACAAGTGGTCAATACTGTTGTTAAACATACGGATCTTTTCCTTTATAGTTTGTACCTTCTGTGATGTGTTTAAAATCTCTTCCCTACATCAGTCACACAACTACTGATCTACATTGTCTTCCAAGAGTTTCATAGTTCTGCCTTCCATATTTAAGCCTTTAACTGTTGACTTTTGTAGCTGGTTTTTGTGAGTGATATGAATTAGAAATGTATAAAAGTTTCCTGTTTGTTAAGGGTCATAGATATCACCAACTCGAACTTTAGGAAGATACAGAAAGTGCCCCAAGTAAAATATTGATTAGGTGTCAACCACTTTGTTTTTGTTTGCTCTCTCATTGAGGCAAACAAAAAAGTGGAAATTTTCAATGTGAAACTTTGAATGTTATTATCAAATTAGCCAGACTATGATTCCCTACTCCATCACACTCCAGGAATATTACTTAGAAACATTAAAAACCCATAATTTAGTCTTATTCTAAAAAATAATAATAAGACAGGTAAGCACTGGGTAGTGTGGTTGAGCTATAAATCTATACAACCTTTCCAGAGAGTAATTTTGCAATATCTGTATCAAAAGCCTACATGTATCTTCTTTGAGCTATCAATGAATCTTCACAGAATTTATCTTAAGGAAATAACTGGATAAAATGTGTTTCATATATTCACCATAGAACTCTTTATAAGAGAAGAAACTGGAAACAAGCTAATACCCAACAGTGCAGGATGGGTTAGCGATGTAGCTGCTGTGGCACATTGCAGACTCAATGCCCTGGCAGAGTACACTGCAGTGTTACTGTGGGAAGGTATTCACAATATTCAGGGAACTTATAAAAGCAAGTAACAAAACAGACACATAATATTCATTTATTCACAAACATTTATTGAGTGCTTTGTGTGTGCCAGGTACCAAGCAACTCATTGGTAAACAAAAAGATCTCTCCCCTGCCTCCAAGGAGCTTAAGAGCTTACGAGGGAGATAGAACAGAATTAATATCTTCCAATTTACTCTGGTTGGGATATTAAAGGCACATGCATATTGAAAGAGAGACAATTTATATGTGTATATATGCAATAATCTCACATTCCATCAGCATGGCCTACAAAGAGAACACACCCAGCTCTACGGACTAGCGAGTGGATAAGCAACTCCTTAGGCAACTGCCTAAGAACTGAAGGGTATTCATCTTCTACAAATTTTAAGAAAAGCTGTGAATTTTAAGAAATTCAGTTATGGAAAGCTATACCCTGGAATACAGATTTGAGACACTGCAGAACCACGGCAAAAGAATTGGGGCAAACAGTTTCCATTGCTTCCAATTCAAAACCAAGTTGAGCAAATAACTGTTAGCCCAGTGCCTATTTCTTTTTTTTTTAAATTGTTTTATTGCTTAAAGTGTTACAAAGAGTATTAATATGTCTCCTTCCCCCCCCCTCCCGCCCTTGACAATCCCCTAGCCTCCCCTACCCCCCAGTGTCTTATGTCCATTGGTTATGCTTATATGCATGCATACAAGTCCTTCGGTTGGTCTCTTACCCCCCCCCTTCCTGCCCCCCAACCCTCCCCGGCCTTCCCCCTGTAGTTTGACAGTCTGTTCAAGGCTGCTCTGCCTCTATATTTATTTTTGTTTACCCTCCTCTGCTATACTTGGGTCTGACAAATAATGAAATCTCCCTACAAAAGAAACAGTTCACAGTTAGGGTCACACACCAAGGATTCTAACATTATATGTTCATTTCTTTTAAACTTATGCACCAAAATCAGTGAAGTTATGAGGCTCATTAATTACAACAGGAAAATTTTTCACTTTAGAGCACAGAAGGATGTCAGACACCACCTCAACCAAGAGATCAACCAATGATACACGTGCATCCCAATACAATGCACAAACTCACCACTGTGGCATTCTTGCCAAAAATGCTTAACCCTCAACTTAATAATGAAGATCAGGCAAATCCAAACCAAGGAACATTCTACACAATAACTGACCAGTACTCTTCAAAAGGTCCTGAAAGATAAAGAAATCTGAAAGGAACTGTCACCTAGAAGACACTAATAGACATGATAACTAATACTGGTTTGGATCCTGGATCAGAAAATGGACAGCAGTGGTGAAACTCGAATGAAGACTTTAATTATCAACCGCCTGGTCTCAATGACTACACTATGGTTACAGAAGATGTTAACAAAGGGGGGCAGGCTGAAAGGTATATATCAATTCCCTGGACTATTTTTGCAACCCTTTTGTAATTCTAAAATTATTTCAAAGTAAAAAGTTTTTAAAAATCATCTCATGCCGAAACCGGTTTGGCTCAGTGGATAGAGCGTCAGCCTGCGGACTAAAAGGTCCCAAGTTCGATTCCGGTCAAGGGCATGTACCTGGGTTGCGGGCATATCCCCAGTGGGAGATGTGCAGGAGGCAGTTGATCAATGTTTCTCTCTCATCGATGTTTCTAACTCTCTATCTCTCTCCCTTCCTCTCTGTAAAAAATCAATAAAATATATTTTTTTAAAAAAATCATCTCAGATGAATGATTTTTTAAAAAAGTATAGGATACCACTTATTAACTCTAACATAAAAATATATTATCTCCTCCAGTAATTGTACTAAAAAAAATCCAATAATTACAGATGAGGCTTAAGTTGGAATTTTTATTCAATAAAAACCTGCAGTTGGGATAACTAGAGAACAGAGTAACTTTCCTAGGGCACTGAAATTTCTCCAAATAAATAAACTACCTTATTTCCCCCCCTTACTCTTTTTTAATTGAATTCAACTTTCATTTATTTAACATCTACTATGGGCATGTAACTGTGCTAGGGCCTCATGTTATTTTGATATATAAGAAAGAATCTCTATTTTAACACACAAGATAACAGAAATGCATCACCTAACAAAACTGGAAGTAATTGATGTTCACCGCTAAACAATCTGGCAATCGATCTGGAAACCCTCTTTACTGTCAGTGTTGATAAGACTGAGGACCCTCACAGCTCAAGTGTGTCCCCTTCAACAATAACATGTTCTGACCTCTAAAATTATCTACAAAAATTATCCTTGAAAATGACTCTCTCTGACAATCCATTTCTAGTCCTTTTTTTCATCTAAGCATTTTGATATTGGTGCCTTGTTTGTAACTCAAAATTTAAAAACGCGAATCTCAGCCCTGGCCGGTTTAGCTCAGTGCACAGAGCATCAGCCTGAGGACAGAAGGGTCCCGCGTTCGATTCCAGTCAAGGGCACATGCCCAGATTGCCGGCTGGATCCCCAGTAGGGGCGTGCAGGAGGCAGCCAACCGATGATTCTCTCATCATCGACATTTCTCTCCCTCTCTCTCTCCCTCTCTCCCTCTCCTTTCCTCTCTGAAAGCAATAAAAATATATTTAAAAAGGAAAAAAGAAATAAAAATGTGAATCTCTGAGTACCAGGGAAAAGGTTAGGCAGGCATAGACCCATGGAGGTTTACTTACTCTCTTCTTAGATCAAAAATGATGTGTGAGACTATGTTTTTCAAAGTGTGGTCTCAGAGCCAGCAGCTTCAACAGAATTCAGGAACTTGTCAGAAATGCAAATTCTCAGTCCCAGCCCGGACTACTGAATGAACCTCTGTCAGGACCCTCTTTTCACAAGCCCCCAAGGTGATCCTGAAGCACTATAAGTTTGAGAATCAATGAGGAAAGAACAGAACGGCCAGACAGCAAATCAGCAGGCCAGATTCTAATCCTTGCTCTGCCACTCATCTCTGGGATAGATTTGTCACTTAGCTTCTGTGGAGCTCAGCCTCTCTATCAGGCAATGAGGGAACTGTAATAGACCAATGCCAGTCCTCATGCCCTCATTGATAACTCTGCGAGGGCATTCATTCCTATGAGGCCTAAAAGTGAAAAGAGCACCACTGTGTGTCACCACTTATTTCTTTTGTTAAAATGAAACAAAATTTCTTCATCCACTGGTTTCTGAATCTTATTTAATAACTCTAAAATAAATAAAATTGTGTTTTCTTTAGTAAAAGCCATACAATGCTAATTTCACAGTTTCCTATTTAGTTCTCTATCAAGTCTATTTTGGAGGAATTCATTACACATAACAAAAATTCCAAGAAACCCATCTACCACAGACTCAAAAGTCGTATGTTGCAGCCTAATTCCCAATGTGATGGTCTTTGAGGTGGGGCCTTTGGGAGTAATTAGGTTTACATGAGGTCATTGAGGGTTGGCTCCCAAAGATGGGATCAGTATCCTATGAGCGACAGACAGACCATAGTTCTCTCTTGCTCTCTGGCATGTGAGGACACAGCAAGTAGGTGTCATCTGCAAGGCGGGAAGAGCCCTCACTAGGAACCTGCACCTTGATCTTAGACTTTTCAACCTCCAGAACTGTGAGAAACAAATGTCTGCTTTCTCAGCCACCCAGGCTATGGTATTTAGTTACAGTAACCCAAGCTGACTAAGACACACACTCAAATGTCCCCTCTGGTAATTTAACCCAAATCATAGTTCCGAACTGTGCTCCTCTCCGTAAACAATATGGGTGACCCAACCACAAAAAGCATTTAACAAGTATGGAAAATAAAGAACTTAAAAAGGCATAGATCTAGAAATTTCCATTAACTGCCTAAGAAACATTAAGTTTCATTTAATCTCCTTCTCATAGACTTATAAACTGGGATTCTTCTCACAACTTGCAAAATGAATCTCAGAGATGGGGGGAATCAACTTAGAAGGTCAGAGAGTTCTCCTGGAAGAAAACAAACTTAATAAGGTTGAATATTGGGGGAAATGTCCCATCAATCAAATGAATACCCACTGATTCTTGAGACTCAAACAGGTATCCTGCAAGCTCTCACCACTCCTTTCAAGCAATCAGACACACTGTCCTCCGCGCTCCTGTATCTCCATTTCAGCACTTTCAAGAGGCATCCTCTTTGTGTATCTGTCTCCTCAACCAGACCTAGAAATCATCTAGAGCAGTGTGTCACTCTCTCCCGCACCTAGAACGATGTCTGGAATAGAGCAGGAACTAATTTTGTTTAAGTGTAGCCACTGTACTGAAAACCAGTGAAACTGTGTCCTATCTTGCAGCTTTTCTGTAAATCTTAAATCATTCCTAAACAGCTTCTTTTTTTAAGGCACCAGTAGCAACAGTTAACAGCAATAATCACAACTGCCTTAGGTATCAGGCAAGAAAACATCTGCTACTCGAAACCCCTGCCTTAACATTTTTCAGACGTGCCAGAAGGAGTATGTCATTTCACATGTAGCAAACTTGAAAAAGAATGAGTAACAAACACCTTGAGATTTGAATCCTGATGTTAACTTTGGTCAAAGTATTTAATCTGGTTCTCACTTGGCAAAAAAGGGAATACTGATTCCTACTAGGTTGCTGTGCTCTCCTAATGATGCTCTAATCCACACGCGAGGGCCCTTCCCTACAGATCTATACGGTGTTCCAAGTAGACTAACGCCTCACCGCAAAGCACGCGAACACTGTAAGGCGATCCACCCGCACAGACGGTAAAGTTACACCCCAATCACCATTAGGGCTATGATTACCTATAAAACAAAGAAATCCCACATGTGTGTTTATGGGTGTCCAGCCTGCCAACACAGCCTATTCCAGAACTCCCCAATGAAATACATGGGCTGTTCGAAATGCAACGCAACCGACAGGGGTCAGCAGCTCCAGGCGCCCGGCTCACTGAGGTCCAGAGAGGGCAGGCACACGCGGGACAGCTCGCGGGCTGGGAGCTGTGCAGCTGCGGGGACCGACGCGCGGCCCGAACCGCGGCGTGCGGCAGCCCGCGGTCTCCCTCCCAGGGCTGGGGCGGGGGAAAGCCCAAGAGGCCGGGCCCCCGCGTTAGCCACGGCGACAGTGATCACAGCGTGGGGCCGCTGCCAGCCCAGCGTCCTTAACGGAAGGAGGTAGGGTGGCAGCTAGGGAGGCCGAGTGGGCGGGCGGCTAAGGAAACCACCGCCCAGGCTACCACCGCGGGCGGCTCCGCTCGGGCGTGTTTGGGTCTGTTCCGGAGCCAGCGGGCGGTCAGAGGCGCCGCTTCAGCGTGGACATCCCGGCGCCGCGGGAAAACCGAAGCCCGCGGGTGCACGTGAGCCTGCCCGGGGCTGGGAGCGGAGCAAGCAGGGGCGGGAGGGAGCGGAGGCCGGCGGTGGCGAGCACCGGCGGGCGTGTGAGGGGCGAGTCTGGGAGGCGTCGGGAGGGACCGGCGAGCGGGAGGGGCGGAGGCGGGGGGAAGGGGGAGGAGGAAGAGCGAAGGGCCCTGGCGGGGCTCCCGGCGTCCAGCCGCCGGCGCCCCGGCCCGCAAGCCACCGCCCCCAGGCCCCGCGCTGACGCTGAACGGTCCCCGCCTCCAAACCCCCCGCCCCGGCCAGACAGTAACTTACCTGTTTGCCGACAGGATCGCTCCTGCTGCCCCTACGACTGACTCCTCCGGCTCACCGTCTTCCCTCTGGGAGGAAGGGGCGGGACATCCTGCCTTTCCGTTGACCGACTTCCGGCGGCTCCCTGGACAACTCCGTCGTGAGCCGACCGCCGGACGCTACAGCCAAAATACAGGATCTCGGGACCGGTTTAGTAAAACCCACTCCAAGTACCCTTTTTCTTTGCCTCGAATGGCCAACGGGTCCGTGTGCCGTCTTGTTTTCGGTACATCATCGCTTGCCGGAAGTCGCTCGGAGATGAAGCCGGAAGTCCCACCTCTCCCCTAGAGAAAACGGAAAGCCGAGGGAGTCAGTCTAAAGGAGAGATCGTGGTCCGGCTGGGAAGCTGGCGGTGTCGGCCGGGGTGGGCAACCTGGGACTTAGAAGGTCCGCGAACGGGTTCCTCCCGGGCGACTCTGCCTCCGCGTCCCCTCCCTCCTCCAACCCCCTCGCCGCCCGCCTTGGGAAACCCCGAGGGTGACGCGGAGAAGCCGACGCCCCGGGCGCTGCGAAGGCCTGCGGGGCCTTGACCCGGCCCGAGGGGTGCCGCTGCCGAGGCCCTCATGTAGAGGACCCAGCAATTTCTGCTGGGCCAGGCGCGTGCGCCCCTCCAGATTAAGAGAAAAAGCTCTCCCGAGACTCAGATTGGAGTCCTCGCAGTCACAGGCCTAAGGGAGTCAGGAGCCGAATTCCGAGGCAAAGGAGTTCAGTGTGGTGGTTCAGTTGGGCAGTAAGAACCGAAAACGCCCCTGCGTGGACTGTTTGTGAACGTTAACGGCACAAGGATTGGCCGAAGAAAGACACTGTGCGCCCCAGTCACAGCCCCTTGCCCCTTGTGCAGGAGCATCTAGGGCTTCGAGTCTAGAACCTCAGGACCCAGGAAGGAAGACCAAGTGCAAGGACAGCAGCACCTTATCTAGAGACGGGCCCGGTATCCCACCTGGGGTTAGATGGTGACGAATTCTAACTTCTCTTGCAGACAGGGGCACCTGTTAATCAGAATTGTATTTAGGAAGATAAAGTGAGTAGGCTTTGAAATAATGCCCTTATAGTAATAATGATAGGCTTCCTACCCACATCATCTCTCACGGCCAATTTCAGCTCAGTGCTATTTAAATCAGACTAATTAGGATAGAGCCGTGATTCAACTGGTGTGTGGCAAGAATTTTTAAAACATGCAATACCGGACTAGTCAGGGGCACTGACCTCTTTTCCCTTAGATTGTCAAATTAAAAAATGGGGACAGCCAACAGGCGCCCAGCACACAGGTCCAGAGAGCGGCAGGCACACGCAGGACTGGTGTGAATGAATCAGAATTGTATGTATGTTTTTTGTCCGTGTGCTGCAGAACTTTAGTCATTAGTTTATGTGTGCCATGAGATGAAAAAGGTAAGTCGCTGGGATAGAGAGCTTCTTGTAGACCTTATCTGAATCCTCAATAGAATCCAAATGAATGCTCAAGCCTTCCACGGCAGGAAAGGGCTGTTGAGAAGCATCAACGCTTCCCAAGATCACACAGCTAGTAAAGAAGGACTTGGCTCTAAACTCCGCAGTCAGACTTCCCCACTCTACCATACTGACTCAGTAATTGTCCATTAAAAACTATAGAAACTTGGAAAACAGGTTTCTCAGAACAGGTGATCAGCTTGTCAGTGTTATATCTGTTTCGTTAATGTTTACTGGATGCCTATTGAATGGAAGATAATTAAAACTAAATTTGGTCTTCAGAGTTCCCTAGAAATGTACTTGAAAGTGTAGTGCTTATAAATAAAATGTTTACCATCTATTTCAACAGTGTTAGTCTTGTATGACAAGGTGATAAACATCAATATGATAAACTTCTTCATATGGAGAACGTAGCACAGTTCCCCGTACGAGCTGGGCATTCTGTTGGTCTTCAGAGGCTGAATCCTGCAGCCTTTCTCACCGTAGGGACTTAGTTAACAGCTCATCTCTGAGCAGTGAAGTAGAATCTGAGTTGATTTTTCAGGTCCATTATGCATTATTTTGCAGAGACAGGACCATTTACATCATAATGTCACCTTAAGGAAGTCAGTTTAACCTTTTCCTCATGTGTAAGATGAGTTATTTAGGGTCAAGTTCCCTTTTGAAATTCTATTAATAGAAAAGGCTCTAAAATTTCTAAATCATACTAGTAGGGTATAATAATATTACTCTTATAAAGGACTTTGTTAGATAATACGAATAGTGATGATGGCTATTGTTTATTAAGCATCTACTATATTCATGCAGGGCTCTAGAAAAACCCAGGAATATAGAAAAATTTTGATATGGTTTTTGTGTGTCTCATCAGGAAAGTTTATATATATATAAAAAAGAAGATCCAGGTGTATTATATAATCGTTATAAAATTTATATACTATAATTATTTTTATTATATTGTATTTATATTTATGTTACATGTAAATGTTTGTAAAACCTTGGGGCTTTTTTAAAAATTATTTCTCCCCACACTTTTATGTAGCCACAGGACAAGAATTTTTAATTTGTGTTTGCAGTATTGCTATAAAGCAAGAGTAAACCAACACTTCTCTTTTGTTTAGCATTTGAAGGGATGGAGGCCACAGGGAGAGGAGGCCAAGCAACTTTTCTGGACTGAGATGGCAGCCCAGGCAAATGTAGGCTGTTTATGTGAAACTCGTGGAGCCCTTGTGGCTTGCTCCGAGGTTCCACTCCTTCCATTGACTGGACGGAGCTGTTGGTCCCCCTCCCAATGTTGGAGCTCCCAATCCACCACTTTTCTCTGAAATGCAGCTTCCCATCCATTGTGTTTCAACTTGCTCTCTGCATTGACTAATGTTTTCTAATATTGCAGACAAGTTTTCTTAAAGCACTATTTATCCTTGCACCTGTACCTGATGCCTCCAACCCCCCCCCCCGACCCTCCCCCCCACCAATCATCTTAGACTGCTCCAAGTGAGGAGACTTTTATCTGGGTGATACAAATAATGTTCTACATTATAGTTTTACATGCAATAATCTGTCTTCATAAGTGTTTCCACAGCACTTCTCTAATCAGAGTTGGAGCTATTCCCAAGGGTTGGGTGGGACCACCTTTAAGTTGAGGATTATCCTCAAATCCATCTGCCACAGGATAAGAAGGTCTAGGTTATAGTTCTTTCTTTGCCACAAATGAACCTAAAAAAAATTGGAGTTTTGACATTCAGTTATTGTCAATTCAAGTGTGTGGATTTGCCTGGCCGTCATGGCTCTGGTGGGGTGTCGACCTATGAACCAGAAGGTCACGGTTTGATTCCTGGTCAGGGCACATGTCTGGGTTGCAGGCTCCATCCCCAGTAGGGGGCGTGCAGGAGGCAGCTGATCAATGATTCTCATTGATGTTTCTATCTCTCCCTCTCCCATCCTCTCTAAAATAAATAAGAAAATATTTTAAGTGTGTGGATTTATCGGGGTGTGCTAAGTTTGTATTACGCCCTCTCCATGCTGCCTTTTCTGCAGTGGCCCTGCCCATCAACAACTCCAGCGATAGAGAAGTGGCCAATGAGTAGATATTACTTATATTTGACCAGAGGACCCTAATGGAATATTAAGGAAAGATAACAACAAGCACACATAATTGGTGGAAGAGATGGTTAAACCATTTAAATTTTCATATTTATTCTAATACTTCTGCTATAAAAATTTAGTTACTTGAGTATAATGAAGAACACAAATTTCCCAATTGCTTACTGCCTTCCTCGTATTTAGTTTTAAACTGCTGGTCTTTCCCTAGCTGGTTTGGTTCAGTGGATAGAGCATCGGCCTTCAGACTGAAGGGTCCTGGGCTCAATTCCAGTCAAGGGCACATGCCTGGGTTGTGGGCTCAATCCCCGTTAGGGGGCATGCAGGAGGCAGCCAAGAATGATTCTCTCTCATCATTGATGTTTCTATCTCTCCCTCTCCCTTCCCCTCTGAAATCAATAAAAAATATATTTTTTAAAAACTTCTGGTCTTTAATTAAAGTAAATATAAATGGAACTGTCACTACTATTCACTAACCAGAGAGCCAACTCAGTTCTGTTATAATAGTACCATCTCTCCAACCACCCAATGTCCTCATTTCCAGTTGGGAGTTTCCATTGGTCTGATTAAGGACTAGTTTTCTGATTCTAAGGATGGAATTCAGAGCAAGGATTCCTCTGGATGAGTCATGTCTCACATGAATAGTGCACAGACACCTGGTGAAGGCCTAGGCCTCTCAGTGAGACAGCCTGGGTCAGGACTCCAGCTAAGCCAGCACTTTTGGGACCCTTCCACTCACATTAGTCAAAAAAAAAAGGTCTGTTATTGTCTGTCAGGTTTTCTTTTACTTGCATCAAGAAGCAACATAAATGATACAGAAGGATTATTACCAAATCTATCATGGTAGCAGTCTAAGAAAGTATAAAGGAAAAATTCAGAGCAACTTTTCAAACTTAATAAGTAAAATATGTATACACTATCATATATGAGGAAATAAAGCAATAGATTTACATCATTTTCTAGGTATATGTCATTTTTCCTATTAGATAATGAATAGTACACATTTTTACAGTAGGTTGGAAAATTAAAAGGAGAATGTACAAAAGAAGATATACCAACTTCCATAAATGATAGGCATTATGCTAAAACCTTAAATGCAATATCTTATCACCTCTCTAAATAGGGATATTATTTTCATTTTACAGGTAAGGAAAACAAAGCTCAAAGAGATGTCATGTTCTCTGGTTCTGTCCATATTGGGTAAAGTTGGTGACTATTTCCCCCTTCAATGTCCCAAATTCACACATAGACTACTACTACCGATCTGGTCCTGTGGCTAGGATGCAGTCCCAGTAAAGAGGTTCCTTAAGAGGAGGGAGAGAGCTGTCCCTATTTTTTTTCTCTTGAATGCCAATAAAATATACATATTACATATCTTGATATTATACACAGTGCATTGAAGGTGTCTTTTATTTTTCATTCTTTTTTTTCCTTCTCAGACCTGCATATTGGATCATTTCTGTTTATCTAATATGTTCCCTGATTCTTCTGTCATCTCTAAACATCTATTCAAAGCAGCTAGTGATTTTTTCCTTATTTCTCTGTGATTAAGCTATGTTGATTTTCTCTTGATTATGAATCATGTTTTCCTCTTTCTTAAATGTCTAGTAATTTTGATTTGTATCCTAGACATCTGAGTAATCGGTAGAGATTCTGAATTCAGTTATGTTCCTCCGAAGAGGCTGATGGTTGTTACTGTTCTAACAGACAGTTATTTGGGCTGTATTCATCCTCCCTCAGCCTTAGCTTGGAGGCTTTCATCTGCTTCACACAACCATAGTTTAGAAGTCATCCAGAGATTTAGGCAGAATGTGCAGAATTTGGTGCTTCCCCTCTGGGACTCTCCTTTTTAGAACTCTCCCCCCCACCACCCCCCCCCAACCCCCCCGCCTCACTTTGTGCTGATATAATAGGCCAGAGCTCTGCCTTCTGGTTCTTCAAATGGGGTTTTAAACAAAGGTAACCTCCTTTATTTGATTATAATTACATAAAATTTGAAATGAAACATTGAGGTCATTTGGGGTGACTAATTTTTGATGACTAACTTACTTTAATAGTGTCCTTTGAAGCTCTAATTTCCTTTAAATTAGCATTTTCTGTCATTACATTCAAATGCCCACCTACAATAACAGTGATGGTATGCTATGAACACTTAACCACCCACACTAGAATTTTAAATATAAGTTTTTAAATGTCTTTTGGTGAATTTTAGTGTGGGAGGTGAAATGATTTAAAACTTCATATTTTCTGTTATACTCAAAGGCATAATTTATCTGACATCTTTTCTCATTCTGAATAAGAAATTACACTAGAACAGTGATTTTTAAGTATAATTTTTCCACATAATGACAGTTTTTTTCTTCAAGCTACCCAAATTTAAAAAGCTCAGAAGCATTTATTTACTTACCATAACTGTTAAGAAATTATAGTCATTACACCTACCATCCATTCTTTTTCACATCATGCTGAAAAAAATTTTAAAAGAAAAGAAACATCACTTTGCTGCAGAAAACCTCCTGTATTTCTGCCTTTGTCTTTCATCAATTGACTGAACTTTGGGATAGCTGAGGAAAGTATAGAATGTACTCAGCCCAGCGCCTGCCTCCCAGGACTTGCTTCCTAGAGAAGAAAGTTCTTTTCAAGACAGTGAGGAGGAAGGTTATCTTTCTTACGTGTTAAGTGCTCTACAAAATAAAAGGTAGATGTTACCGTATTGGTCAGTGGGAGAACAGAAGGAAAATGTACAAGTGTTAGGTCTTGGTTTATATTTTATTAGAGGTCCAGTGCATGGAAATTCGTGCACTGGGTGGGGGAGGAGGTCCCTCAGCCCAGCTTGCACCCTCTCGCAGTCCGGGACCCCTTGGGGGATGTCCGACTGATGGCTTAGGCCCACTCCTTGGGGGATCAGGCCTAAGCTGGCAGTTAGACATCTCTCTGGCAGCCCGGGAGGCCTCGGGGGATGTCCACCTGCTGGCTTAGTCAGACATCCTTAGCACTGCTGTGGAGGCAGGAGAAGCTCCCGC
Organism: Myotis daubentonii; assembly: GCF_963259705.1. Classification (NCBI taxonomy): domain Eukaryota; kingdom Metazoa; phylum Chordata; class Mammalia; order Chiroptera; family Vespertilionidae; genus Myotis; species Myotis daubentonii. The sequence continues at coordinate 52,505,953 of NC_081847.1, read as the reverse complement.
CATTGCTGCTGTACTGGCCAGTCATGAGCCAGCTTCTGGCTGAGTGGCACTCCCCTGGTGGTCAGTGCATGTCATAGCGACTGATAGTTCCCAGGAGTTCTGCTGTTAGGGTCAATTTGCTTATTACCCTTTTATTATATAGGCTTGCTTGTTGCCCTGGTAGGGTAGCTCAGTTGGTTAGACCAGTGTTCGGCAAACTGCGGCTCGCAAGCCACATGCGGCTCTTTGGCCCCTTGAGTGTAGCTCTTCCACAAAATACCAACTTCTGTGCATGGGCCACAAAGTTTCAATCACACTGTACCTGCGCGCCTGCACGTGGTATTTTGTGGAAGAGCCACACTCAAGGGGCCAAAGAGCTGCATGTGGCTCGCAGCCGCAGTTTGCCCGACCACTGGGTTAGACCATCATCCTGATACACCAAGGTTGTGGCTTGATCTCCAGTCAGGGCACATACAGGAGTTAAGGAATGAATGCATAAATAAGTGGAACAAAAAATCCATGTTTCTTTCTCTCTCTCTCCCCCCTTCCCCCTACCTCTTCTTCCCTTCCTCTGTCCCTCTAAAAATACATAAATAAATAAATAATGTAAATTTTATTGCTCATCATATAAGGCAGTGGTATGGTATTACAGACAGATAACATAACTATGCTAGATCTAACCATAGTTACATTATCACAGAAACAAATATATAATCAAGATCTCAAATCATTAATTAGTTAGCTATTACATGTTCAATTAATATTCAAACTTGAATTAAAAAGTAACATTAAAAAATAATAGCTAGATGACATTGAATACATTTAAAACTAAGTATTTAAAAGAGCATAGTATTTAAAAGTTATTTGGCCCTATCATAAAATGGAGTTGGTTTGGGTACTTGTTTTTTAAGTGAAAGTAGCTATCAGTAGAAGTGAAAAGCCAAATAGATAGCATTTTTTTTCTTTCTTCACCTGCTTTCTTAGTCCACTTCTAAGATGTTTGTTGAGCACAAATTATAGGCCAGACACTGTGTATACTCAGCACAACATCTCAGCTCAACTGGCTGTCACCCTGCAGGAACCACAGGTCAGTATTGCCCTACCTTCTGATTGCACGAGAGAAACCATTTGTTTGAAGCCTGCCAATTCTGAAATGCTGGCATTCAATTCAGAAGCAATTTGGACATTGTGAAGACCACATGAGACTCAGTGAGGAGCCTTCTGGGCTCTCATGTTGCTGGTTTGTGGCCTCTGAACTAAGGCATGACCCCTATGAAGACACAGATGATGCCTGGGAGGGTACACATGAGCTGTTATCACCTCAGCATGACTTGTTTTATGTACTTTTCCCAGGATTAGCTGCTCCCAAGACAGTTTCAGCAAGGAACATGTGAGGTGAAGAGTGTAAAGATAGAAGTCCAGACCTAGCCAGTTTGGTTCAGTGGATTGATCATCAGCTCATGGACTAAAGAGTCACCTGTTCAATTCTGGCCCAGAGCACATAACCTTGGTTTCAAGCTCAATCCCTGGCCAGCCCCTACTGGATGTGGGAGGCAACCAATTGATGTGTCTCTCTCACATCGATGTTTCTTTCTCTCTGTCTCACTCCCTTCCACTCTCTCTATATTAAAAAAAAATCAATGGAAAAATATCCTCAATTAACAACAACAACAAAAATATAGAAGTTCAGGCGGGACAGCAGGCAGGGACACCCCAAAAATTGCAACTGTAGAATCAAAAGGATGATTTTAGCAAGAAATAAGGAGCAGCTACTGTATGCAGTGCACCTTTCTGGGCCTTGAAGTACAGAGATTGGTTGGAAATGGAATCTGATGTTAGGTAAGAAGCTTAAAGTTTGCTTAAATGATGGGAGACATGGCAGCATGTAGATGGGTCACACAAGTGTGGAGATCTTCATCTATTATGTAAATGTTTCCTGAAGACCCATGACACGTCTGGAATTTTGGAGAGTCCACAATAGACAGAACCTAAGGGTTTACAGTCTAGGGGGGGCTGGCTGTTTCTTCATTTTACAAATATGTACTTAAATACAATGATAACAAACGGCACAACAGAACTACAGAGACCATGACGGTGAATATGGACACCTAACTCACTGGGGGAATCAGAAAAGGCTTCTCTGAAAAAGTACAACTAAGCCAAGATCTGAAGAACAACATGGAGTCCGGGGGGGGGGGGGGATGAGCCAGACCAAGAGGGGAGGTCATGTGCCAGGGACCGGGGGAGGTAGCAGAAGGCTCTTGGGCAGGTGAGGGCCTAAGTAGTGAGGCAGATTAAGGCCAGCAGAGAAAGCGGAGGACAGAGTGGGCCACTCCGTAGACCCTGTTGTGGTGGGGGCTTCACCCTAGGACCCGCTGGCCACTCTAGGGTTTTAAGCAAGCGGGAAGGACACACAGGCTGTGTGACAGATACACTGGTGATGTTTGCCAGGTAAGCAGAGATTAGGTAGTGGCTTTTGCAATAACCCACCAAAGTTAGAGGATTTAGCTCATAGGATCTTGGAGGTGACAGTGCAGATGGAAGGAAGTGGTGGCTTTTGGTCTTGATATTGAATTGGATTTGAAAGACGAAAGTGTCCAAGAAGACTCGGGATTCTCACAGTCCACTTACCACAGCAGGGAACCTCAGAGGGAAACAGGTTTGGGAGGATGGATGAAAGTTTCCATTTTGGAAGAGTTGAGTTCTTGATATGAAATACACAGGAGGACCTGGGTCTGGTTCTCAGGAGAGGGAGCTGGGCTGGGTGCCCCTGGCTTCTGGCTGACACAGAGGCCTGCGGAGGGGTGAACTGGGATGAGCTATGGAGTGAGAAGAGGCCCAGAGCAGGTCCTCTGTGTGTGTTTTGCACTGGCGGGAAGTAGGCAATGTGAGCTACTGAGCAGTGCACACGCACACAGGTTTCCCAGCCAGTACACTTTATGACTAAAACAGAAAGCTAAAAACCTCCCCAGTCCTCAGTGTTTCACATCTGAAATGGCTGGTCATGGGGCCAGTGATCCACTGACTCTGACTCCGGTCACAGAAATGGGACCCCACTCAGGCTTCAGCCTGTGTGTTGGGAGGGACACACACAAAGGGTCCGCTTGTCTGATGGAGAGAGCATCAAGTCCTGGCAGTTGAGTGTTGGCAGGTGTTTCATATTCTTTGATATTAAGTTTGGTTCGTGCTTGCTGGATTATGTTGAAACTTGTGACATTTGGGATTTTGTGGGACCTACCTGACATATTTGGCAGAGTTCCCAAGAACTAATTGTACTAGAGGTCTATGATGCTAATTTTATTTTTAAAAGGGTGTTCAGATAAGTCAACTTACAAAAGCAGGTTGTAAAACATATTGTCACTATTCTGAGCAATGTAACATCAGTTTTACCAAGTCACTGAATAATAAGATATATTCTTTGATCTTCACTCCTGCTGAACCTGAGACCTGCAGTGTCTTGGTTAATTATTCAGCTGCCACCAGGTGAGAATGGAGGCAGACGAACAAAGTCACTGACATTTCAAGGACCCACAAAGAGATGGAATGCCTTATGCTTTGGTTTTATTTTGAATCACAAGAGAAACGTTTTTAATAAACCCTTAAATTCTTCTCCATTAATGTGATTTAGATAATGAATTCATAAAGATTGAATTGATTTGTTTACATACTCAGCCTTAGAAAAATTACATTCTTGTTTGTTTGTGTACACCATCAAATCCAATCAAGCAAACAAGATGGTTAACTGAAATGATTAATGGATGCACACTAGCTGATGGTTTTAAATATAGAGTGTGTTACTGATGTCAGGGTTGATTAGTTCTCTATCTATCACTGATGCTATTAAAAGCTTTGAGCAATTTAGATGTAGTCATTGAGTAAAATTCCAATGGGCTGAGTGAACTTCTATCAGGATTGATTCTGCTGTAGCAAATTTACATATGCACAGACATTGGAGAGACTGAGTGGGCCTTTCCTGATGGGGAGAAAAAAAGAGCAGAAATCAGGTGGTCTGTTGGCATCCATCACAACAAAGGTAAAGGGGCTTGGGATAAAAAAGTACTCATCTTCACACAAGAAATCCCAAGTGACATGAGGCTATGCATATTGATCATTTTTATTTCAGAACTTTTCAAAGCAGGAAAATAAATGAAGGGGAAGCAAGAGGTTAACATAGTATCATGCTCTAGTAACTCCTCTAAAAATGAACCCACAGGGAAATCACGGTAGTCAGTGGTGGAGACCAAGGTTTTTATTAATAAGATAAAAGGAAGATGTGGTACAAGCAAGGGTGGGGTGAGTACTGATAGTCACTGCATGGAAGGATTATGTGTCATGAGTACTTCCGGACCTAGAAAGCAAGCTAGAGTGACTACGTCAATCATTGTGAGGGGAGGTCCAGTCCTGGGATACTGCAGCTGAACTTGGGGAGATCAGGTTGGTGAAGGAAGCTGTGTGTGACTTTAGAAAGGCTTGCTATGGGACATTAGACCATTCCCAATGTCTATACTTATTGGTCCAAATGTCTAAAGATATTTTAAATGGGAGGGAAAACATTACTTTCTGGACTGAAATTCTCTGGATATTGAGATTCCTTTCCTGTCCAGGGTGTTAGCAGGTCAGATCTGAGCTGGAAGGTTCCTGCCATTATTCATGCAGCTGAGCCACCTCTAGGAAAAAGGCAGCAAACAATTTGGATCCTTCTATGTAGTTCCACCTAATGAGAGAAGTAAGAGAAACACTGTTATTTCCATTCAAATGATGGAGGAAAACTAGTCTACAATATGAACAGAAAGATTTGAGGATATCAATTCAATCTAATGTATGCAGCATGTCGGGAGGTTCAGATGTACAGACCTGGGGTTGGGCAGTGAGGGTGTAGCCCCCACAAGAGCCTACCTGTTGATTTTCTCATTCTGAGAGTGCTCCCCATCGTCAACAGCACCCAGCGGAAGCATCAGCACACTCTTCTGGATAATATCCTGGAATATTTTGGCAATTGGTATGGTTGATCCATCCCGGATCATATCTGGCTCTGTTCCAAACACTAAAACAGGAAAAGAAGGCATTTGAATAACATAATGACAAGACTACGCCCAGTAATCACCATTACATTTGGTGCATGGGGTAAGTATGCTTCTCGCTATCATGCAATTTATATTCTAAAATAGTCAGTAGCATCAAGAAGAAAACTGTGATTGCCTTCTTTACAACTATCTACATAAAAAGATAATTTCAAAAATTTGTATTTTGAAGTAATTTCAGACTTATAGAAAGTTGCAAAAGTGGTACAGTTCCCAGGTGCCCTTAACACTTCTTCCCCTAACATTAACAACTTATATACCTATTGTGCAGTTATCAAGAATAGGAAATTAAAATTGGAATAATATTATTAACCAGACTCTGACCTTATTGGAATGTTGTAACTCTTTCCCCTTTTTCTGTGCCATGATCCCATCCAGAATCCCACACTGAATTTGTCACTGCTTCTTCATCTCCTCTAGTCTGTGAGAGCTTCTTAGTCTTTCCTTGTTTTTCATGACCTTGACCCTCTTGAACAGTACTGATCGGTTGTTGTGTAAGCTGTTCCTTAATTTGGGTATGTCTGTTTTCTCATAACTGGAAGATGTCATGCATTTTTGGGAAGAGCAGCACAGATGTACCTACTTTTATGGTTGTTTCATGAATTAAATATTAGGAAAGTGGGACTTAGTGTTTTTGTGTTTTGTTTTTTTGTAACCAATCTATATATATAAAAGCCTAAGTGACTGTCCGACTGTTCGACCATTTGCTCAGTCGCTATGATGTGCAATGACTACCAGGGGGCAGATGTTCCAACCAGTAGAGGAGGGAGTCCGATTCCTCGCGGAATTGGCCATGAGTTAGGTTGCTGCTGGGGCACTGTCAGCCCCGAATCTGCTTCAACCTGCACCCCAAGACCCAGAGATCAGTTTCAGCCCAATCCCTGCAGGCCAGGCCAAGGGACCCCACCAGTGCACAAATCCATGCACCGGGTCTCTAGTATATAAATAAATCACTATAATCAACTATCACAGGACTATCTGAATATTTGTACTCAGATTTCAATGTATCCCATGAAATAGTTTAATGGTCTAAGATCTAGAAAGAGATGGGTTCAAACCTTCTGGGTGAGAGGACAAGTTGCCAGTGATGGAGTGGGAATGAAAAATAAAACAAAGACAGAAAAGAGAACATGCCACCTGGTCTTTATCCACAAAGCAAGGCATGAATGTGAACAGTGTTGATGTACTTGGTGGTTTATTACACAAATAGACCAAAAGGTGACTCCTGCATTCCTGTAAGAGCATCTCAGGTCTTTATCGTTGACCTTGACATGTCAATCACACATCTCTCTTCAGCTGGCATTACATTTACCTGCCTGACTTATCTTCCTCTTTTCTTCACTCCCAAATTTTACTGGTAAGATACTGCTGCACTTGGAGGCATTGTGATGGGGCTTCTCCTCCAATTTTTCATGCCTGCGTCCCTTGTCCTGACAACCCACAGAGAGTTGGTCCTCCCAGGAGGTCTGGACCTCAAACTCCAGCTCTGGCATCTTCAGGGGCGTGGCCTAAGGCCCCATCTGTAATACAGTAGTTCCTCCTATCCATGGCTACACTTTCTGTAGTCTCAGTTACCCATGGTCAACCTCAGCCAGAAATAGACAATGCCTACATCACTTGCCACACTTCATCTCATCACGTAAGTATTTTGTCATTCCCATCATCACAAGAAGGGTAAGTACAGTATAAGATGTTTTGAGAGACCACATTGATGAGACAGTGTATATAAAGGCCCCTGCACAGGTCACACTCAGTAATACAGCCTGTGTCAGAAGGACGGTCGATATTGGGAGATTTAAATGTGTCTGCTTTATCCACATCTCCCACCCTCAGGCACCACCCCTCAGTCCCACTGGGCACTGGAAGCTTGAAATATCTTAAGTCCAACCTGTTTTGATGGCTCTTTTTGCTGCAAGATACTGCTGATCTTTAATATCTGCGATCCACGGGTGCAGTCCCAGCACCATGGAAACATCCATCTGGTTGGAACTATTTCTTTGGGAGAATATATACTGGAGGTGCTGCTGTACCTAAAAAGTAATGTTTTCAATTGTAAGAGAAAATGTCTAGTTATTCCCTCAGACAATGACTATAGTCTTCCATCAGGAAACTTGGAAACCCCAACCCAGCAAGTCCAAGGGTTGTGATCTGACCTTGGTTCTGCCTGGGGAATGATGACACAGTGAGCAGGTCTCTGGGACGGAGCTTCACCCAATGGGAGAAACACTTGCCCTCACCCTCTTCTATCCCCAGTCCCTCCCTTCCCCATCCTGACCACAGTGTCTGACTGTTAATATTTGCTTGTTATGAATTTGGTAACTGAGACCTTGAATAATATTATGGACAACATGAATAATATGAACATTATGAATGTTGAGTGATTATGTAACATAATACAAGTATAACTTCTCAATTTAAAAATCCTTCTTTTTGGACTTAGTTTGAGAGCAATCCCACACTGAGCTGGGAAAGGGCCTGTTAGCATCCTTTTCTGCCCCTGGATATGTTGCTACTATGGAAATCCTATAAAGAAAAACTCCATAGCCTGAGATATTTCTTCCATTCATTCCTTCAACTAACATTTATAGAACACCTGTCATGTGGCAAAGAACTGTTCTAGGTGCTGGGGATATAGCTGTGAGCAAGACGGACAAGGTCCTGCCCTCAGGGAATGAGTGTTGTGAGAATAGGGGAGGGGAGAAGGAGGAAGGAGAGGGAGTTGGGGAGGGGACCCTACTTCAGAATGTAATTATCACTTAGAAGACAGTAACAGAGGAATGTGGGGTAGAGAGGGTTGGGATGAGGTATTTCTTGAGCTCATTTGTTCAGAGTTTACTTGCTGTTAAACTTGAAGTTTACTGATAACAGGTGGATAATGTAGACGTACAAGTCCTTCCAGATAACATTTTCATTAAAATGGCTCCTATCAGAGTGTTCATTTCAGACATGTGGACAAGCAATGGGCACTTGAGATTTTCTGGCTCCATCCAGCTGTCGCAGTTACCTTCTTCATCTGTGCCTTTATAGCTACAATTTAATTCTTTAAATTTTTCCATCACTCCAACTCCAAATGATTATTTATCTGACTACTGTAATTGCAATATAATCGAGGAAAGAGATTTTTAGCAAACAAAAATTGTATCTTTTTTTTTTTTACATGTGTTGCAGTCCCTTGTATATTGAAAAAATATGGTACTTCAGCGCCAACACCTGCACTGCTCCCTCCACAGAGGTGCACGGCTCTTGGGAGGGTGTTGCCAGGCAGAACCATGCAGGTTTCTTACCTGTTTTTCCACCACAGATGTATTCATGTGAGGGACCAGGCGGATGGAAAATTTTCCTATAACTCGGCCAGGTATGACTGTTTTAGTTCCGGGCTCATCGAACGCGCCCTCGATCCCATGGATGGAAAGAGAAGGGTACCTCCATAGGTGCATCAGAATTTCCTCCTGAATTAAAATAAAGTTATTTTATTATGTACAAGAAAGACTGATAAAAATCAGTTCAGTTAGATTGCTTACATCACCAGTTTCTGTACATCAGCGACACCGTTCATGACAAGTTCATTATCACCCTGCTTGGCTATGTCTGGACTAATAACACAAGTGACCTTCTCCCTCAGGACATGAGGTCCTGTGCGGCTGTCACCTCCCCAAGTAACTCGTATGGCAAAGGCCCCTCCTCACCAGAGCTCTTAGGTTTCCAATTAATAGATGGCAAAGGGGCCCTTTCAGAAATTTGAGTTCAGTTATCGGCCCGAACCAATATGCTCAATTAATATTTGACAAAGGAGGCAAGAACATACAATGGAGCCAAGATAGTCTCTTCAATAAATGGTGTTGGGAAAATTGGACAGATATATGCAAGAAAATGAAACTAGACCACCAACTTACACCATACACAAAAATAAACTCAAAATGGATAAAGGACTTAAATGTACGACGGGAAACCATAAAAATTCTAGAAGAATCCAAAGGCAACAAAATCTCAGACATATGCCGAAGCAATTTCTTCACTGATACAGCTCCTAGGGCACTTGAAACTAAAGAAAAAATGAACAAATGGGACTACATCAAAATAAAAAGCTTCTGCACAGCAAAAGAAACCATCAACAAAACAACGAGAAAACCCACTCTGTGGGAAAACATATTTGCCAATGTCATATCTGATAAGGGCCTAATCTCCAAAATTTATAGGGAACTCATACAACTTAACTAAAGGAAGATAAACAATCCAATCAAAAAATGGGCAAAGGACCTAAATAGACACCTTTCAAAAGAGGACATTCAGAAAGCCAAGAGACATATGAAAACATGCTCAAAGTCACTAATCATCCAAGAGATGCAAATCAAAACAGCAATGAGGTACCATCTCACACCTGTCAGACTGGCTAACATCAACAAATCAACAAACAAGTGCTGGAGAGGATGTGGAGAAAAAGGAACACTTGTGCACTGCTGGTGGGAATGCAGACTGGTGCAGCCAATTATGGAAGACAGTATGGAGTTTCCTCAAAAAACTGAAAATGTAACTCCCATTTGACCCTGTGATCCCACTTCTAGGAATATATCCCAAGAAACCAGAAACACCAATCAGAAAGGATATATGCACCCCTATGTTCATAGCAGCACAATTCACCATAGCTAAGATTTGGAAACAGCCTAAGTGCCCATCAGTAGATGAATGGATTAGAAAACTGTGGTACAGCTACACGATGGAATACTATGCTGCTCTAAAAAGGAAGGAACTCTTATCATTTGCAACGTCATGGATGGAACTGGAGAGCATTATGCTAAGTGAAATAAGCCAGTCAATGAAGGAAAAATACCACATGATCTCACTCATTCATGGATAATAGAGACCATTATAAACTTTTGAACAATAATAGATACAGAGGCAGAGCTGCCTCAAACAGATTGTCAAACTGCAGCGGGAAGGCCGGGGAGGGTTGGGGGACAGGAGGTAGGGGGGTAAGAGATCAACCAAAGGACTTGTATGCATGCATATAAGCATACTCAATGGACATAAGACACTGGGGGATAGGGGAAGCTAGGGGACTGTCTAGGGCGGGGGGGAAAAATGGACACATATGTAATACCCTTTGTATTACTTTATGCAATAAAAATAAATAAATAAATAAATAAATAAATAAATAAATAAATAAATAAAAAGAAATTTGAGTTCAGTTATAAATTTCCATCCCCCATCATCACAGTGACAACTTGCATGTAAATCCCTTTGATTTTTCAGGCATCCGAGCCGTGTCCTTTCTGGCTGTGGCCACCTAGACCTCTTCAGAGGAAACAGACCCCGCCTCATAGTAAACTCCGCCTACGTCCAGCAGGGCTCCTCCCTCTCAGGACCCCCTCCGGCCTCTCTGGCGTCCTCCCCCCCCCCCCCCCGGCCCCCCCACCCAGGGAAGGAGCCAAGCGCCCACACTCCACAGCAGGAGGAGGTGGCATCGGAAAAGCCCGAACTTGCCCTTAACAACGCCTCTGCCTCTGGGCTTACTCACTACACTGAGGCAGAGAGGCAGCCATTTACAGAGGAGCCCTGAGGCTCTTGGTTTTGTCTAGAAAAATGAACAATGAGGGGTCTTAGAGCTGAACAATTGCAGGCTGTTCTCACTCTTTGAACGAATAGGAAGCCCAGCTCGTTGGGATTGAGTCTAGTAAAGGGATTAGGAAAAACTGGGCTGTGAAAGGAAACTCTGTGGTTATGGCCCCCAGATAAAGATCTGGATCTAGAGTCTAGACCAGCGGTTCTCACCCTGGGGGTTGAGACCCCTTTGGGGGTCGAATGACCCTTTCACAGGGGTTGCCTAAGACCATTGGAAAACACATACATAATTACATATTGTTTTTGTGATTAATCACTATGCTTTAATTATGTTCAATTTGTAACAATGAAATTGGGGTCACCACAACATGAGGAACTGTATTAAAGGGTGGCGGCATTAGGAAGGTTGAGAACCACTGGTCTAGACCATGACAAGCCTCAGAATTAACTGCTGTCAGTTCTAAGATGCGGAGATGAGCAGCACTCAGATCAGGCAGTGGGAAAAGTGGTTTAGTGTCGTCATTCCTTTCAGAGAGCCGTCAGCTGGGGGCTGTACCTTGGTGTTGAACAGGAATTTCTTAACCCGGCTGCTGTTCCGGTATTCTTCTAGGTCCAGGTCGATGGCGCCGTACAGTTCTTTCTCCTCTTCTGTGAGAGGAGCCACGTCGTCATAGATCCCAGGGATCAGAATATGACCAGCAGAGTCTGTGAGGCTACCTGCAGGACACACAGGAAACAAAGCCAGACAGATGTTCCATTGGGCTGATGCTCAGGCCCTGCAGGGGACCACAGTGACTCCCCTGGGGCAGCAGCAGGCCGGTGACTGGCTCTGGTTCCCACCGCAGAGCCAGTGGCAACAGCCACATCCTAGAGGGGATGGTACTGGAAGGAGGTCACCAGGCCAACTCAGCCTGTGGCAGACCTGCTTTAATGTCTATCTTGTGGATGGAAGGATGAAAACATGGACTTGCAATCAATTAAATGGGGTTTGACTCACGTGCATTACATTCAAGTTCCCAACTCTACCTGTTATAGCATAAACATAAAAACTTTTAAAAGTTTTATCGTATCCTGAGTAAAGAAGTAATGTATTCATTATAAAAGTGTTTAGATATACATGTGTTTGTATGTACATAATACTTCGAGAAACTGAAAATCATCATTCCCTTCTCAACTTCTCTCCCCTCCACACATAATAATATAATAAATACTCATCATTAATCAAAAGAATAATATTGGGGTCTAATCTGTGAGATCCATCAGGACCATGAGTGCCTTTGTGATGATAAGCCGTCAACTGGGCTGTTATTTATGAACGACTTTGAGGATTAATAGGAATCGGGGAAATCATCAAAGAATATCTATAAAAGAAGCAGACTTGAGATTTAGTAGATATTGCTCTCTATTTCGAGAAAGTACTTCCCAAAAAGATACAATGCAATCAGTAAGTAGAGAACATAAATGATGAAAAACATCTCTGGGCAGCAAAATCTAGGGACTTTTATTCAAGTAAAGACACTTCATAAAACTATGTCCACATTCCTAATGTGATTATAACCTGACAATGCCAGAAAATTACTGTGAGGCACTACATTTTTAAATCTTCCCATTAAGGTCGACAATCACAAAGCACACGGTAAAGAAATAGTTGTGGTCCACAGGCAGCTCTATCCTCGCATGGGAGGATGTCAGCAGAAGGTTGGGGACGTTCATTAAAGGGACACTGAGTGAGTCTACTGTTGGTGGTGGATTTATGCTCTGCTTTGACTTTGGTGAGGATGACTGCAAATCAATGACACCAGTCCCAGTCACTCAGTGCCCAAGTTAATGTTTGACTTCAACTTTACTACTGGGTTTGTATCATTACCTAACATACCATATATTGTATTGGGCTAAATGAGGGCATTCCATAACTAAGGCCATGGATGCTGTGCAGCAATCTGCAGTACTGTGCCCCTAGTGCAGTGACACATTCTGGGTGAAGTCCCGGGGGACAAGGGGAGGGGCTGAGGAGGATGTGGTTGAAAACCAGAACAGTGACATCTTCCCTTCACATTTTGCTCCTGACATCTCAACCCTCAGGCCTTGCTTTTTGTGATCCTCTTAAAGCGCTGGGAATGCCATTACACGTTGCACTACTGCCATCCATGTAGATTTTCATAGGGGGCTGTCCTTGGCTTAATTAGAGCCAAGCCACTTGTTGGTCCACTCATGTGGGTTCACACTTGTTATTTAGTCTCGTGTGGTCAGAGACAGTGCCCTCATTCATGGAAGGTTGGTCTGTGTATGGTCACATCCCAGCATTCACCGGGCGCTGGAACACAGCAGGTGCCCAATGACTAGGTGTAATGCATCAGTCCTCAGAGAGCCTTCAACCCTGAGTCCTTCCATACACAGCAGATGAAAACCACATGGTGGGCACAATCCAGTATCACTTTGTTACGGATTGTTTCAAATTTTAAAAGAGGGAAAACCTTTTATTTTCATTCCATTTGTGATCTTCATCTGACTTTTCCTAGCAGAGCAATATACATTTGTGGGGCTAAATGGACTTCTATGCCTGGGTGAAACCATGCAGGCTAGACAGATGGAGAGCAGCAATCATGTCTGGGGAGTGGGGGAGGGGGGAAGGAGAAGGAGATTGAAATGCATTATATAGATATGAAGGTGCTGCTCCTAGGGATGAAAAAAATTAGTTCTGGTAAAATAGAGAACTGACCTTCGCCCACCCTCAAATAATAAGTTGCATGCTATTTGAATCCTTCTGGAAACAATTTAAACACTTGAAAAAAAATGGCTTCTTGTATTCTGTCTTAAATTGCCAAGCAAGCATGTTGTAAAATTTGTATAAAGGTGCCCTTTGTGCCATGTGAGGCAGACCCCGGTACTGTGAGGCCTGAACTTATGTAGCCTGAGAACCTCTGTTTGAAAAGAACACCAACACTCAAACACAAAAGAGCAACATCCCTGACAGGACTGCGGAAGGGGCTCCTGCAAGCAAGGCCCCTGAAGATGAAGCTTCCTTCAGTTCCCAGAGATCCACCCCAGCTGCTGGGCAGTCCTGATATAGGCAAGAGCCACAGGGTGAATCAAGGTGGGCAAATGGGCTCTCGGGGAACACCACACACACACCCCTAACTTGGCTTGCGTACACCAGGCATCTACAGGAGGTCAGAAGCAGGTGTGATCAGCAAACTCATTGGAGTCTCTGTGCAACCTGGGGCCACAGCAACGTGGAAAAATGAAGCCAAGTGGTGCCAGGATATTTGGCATCATTCTGAGAGCCTCCCAGAAGGCTCTCGATGCTATGCCATTGTCTTTGCGTATGGCCAGATGTGTCACAGTAGCCAGTAAAATAAAAGGGACAAATTCAGGAAGAGGTTCAGTCCATGAAAAAAAGTAACATGGAAGCTAAGAATATGTTTTTTCTTCTAATGCACCTCCATTTAGAGCTGGCTTGGACCAAGGAAGGAGAGACACATTGGGTCATATAGAACTATATTTTAGTAGATTGCTTGATATCTAAAAAGTGAAGTGAAATAAGACATTACCGAGAAGAGCCACCAAATCAGCCATTGGCTCATGAAGGATACCACCAAAGGTGCCTGAATGAAAATCTTGACCTCTGCATGTCACCTATAAGATAGGTAGAAGAGAAGACAGGTGCTAACACTGTCGTTGCTGTAGCTGTAGCTTTCACATGGTGGGAAACACGCCCAACCAGTGTCCCTCAGGACTCAGGTGAGAACCCTGACATCGCTCCTCCTCCTGTCCAGTCACATGGCTCCCAAGTCTTCTTTTCCCATGTGTCCTGAATCCCTGAGACTGACTAGCCCCCACCTATTCCACAAACATGGTTCTATCCATCATCACCACACTATTGATGGCTACGTTATCATCTTCCTCTTGGTTTCATCCCGTTCTGTTGCTCACCTTCCTTCCAGGAAAATTCTCCTCCTGTGGTTTCTGAGCAAGTTTCTCCTCTGTATTCTTTTATTGCCTGCAGGATAGTTAATGTCTCCCCTCGTAACTTCTCTTCTGTCTCCCACCCCCACCGCTTTTTCTGGGGCACATTCTTCCTCTACACACAGAGCCCCAAGAACTAGCTCACTGGGCTTCATTCACAGCCCCACACTCCTACATACTCACACCTGTGTGTCTGAGCCCCCTGGTGTGCTACTACTTCCTGAAATTCAGGTCTAAAAGTCAACTCAACACCGGCTGCTACGATGACTTCCTACCAACTTGCTCATTTCCAAAACAAGGAGAGTCCCCAGTCCTGTTCATTTGTTAACCCAAATTATCTTGGGTTCCTCCTGTGCACACCATATCCAATCTGTTACCAAGGTCCGGTGAGGTGTTTTTTAAAATTGTCTCTTCAGTTCAGCCCCTCCCATCATTCCTGCCCAGCTGGTCTTTCTCTGCCCGGTGCACCTTTAAGGTGCTGCCAGGAATGTTTCCTCTTTCCTGTCCCACTGGGTTCCCACAGGGTGCAGATTATTAGTGTCCACATTGTCACATGAGAAAACAGACTAAAGTGGCTGAATAACAGACGATTTCCCAGGAGGGACTCTCTGATTCTCAGTCGTGTGCCCTATCCCAGCCTGTCTGTATTGATGGAACAGGAGAAGGAAGCAGACTAGCTGTCACATTTAGCCATCACACAACCCTAGGGGCTTGTGGGAGGGTTTGCTGTGCTTACTTTAGAGGTAAGGACGCCAAGACTTGGAGGGTAAGGGGCCTACACAGACTGTATGAGCCAGACTGGGATACAGGCCTCGCAATGCCAGTGCTGGTCTTCCATCCCAGACCCGGCAGGCAGGCCCCATGGATTAGGTACTGTTGCCCTCCCAGGAGCCTCAGCACCTGATCAGTAGGCTCTTACCCTCCCTCTCCTCCCCGCTGCTGCACCTGCCTCCAAATTCCACTTTCCACAGCTGCAGTCCCTAAATCTCTTGGCTTGTGAGTCACAAGCCCTCTGAATCCTGTCTGTAGAAAGATGCACAATTCACAGGCTCACAGTGGGGGCTTCATGAACCCCACACCCTGTCCCAGAACTTCCCAGAGGCAGGCAAGCATCCTGGGAGAACTCTGTGCTCTCACACAGCTTTGTCTCTGTCCTTCCCAGATCCCAGGGTGGCTTCTTCCCAGCAGGCCACCAGGGTTTGCAGATACCTCCACCGTGAAGTAGCTGTTCCCTCGAGTTCCGTAAATGAGTGCTGGCCTCCTCTGGCTCAGCCACAGGTTATCAGAAATCACAATGTAGTCCACGCTGGAAAAGAACCTGTCCTTCTCTTTCTTGACAAGTTCCTCCAGGGCCACCGAGCCGGCTTCTTCCATCCCTTCAATGATCACCTTGATGTTCACGGGGAGATCCTGAGTGAACAAGTCAAAAGTTGGACAAACCAATCTGTCAAAAACCACACAGTCACCCACTCACCTTGTAAGACCCAGGGATAGCGTGTATTTAACATAAGTACAGTAATTATCACATGTGTTCAATATGTGAATTATTCACATTCCCAACATCTCTGTTACAGCAAAGAAGTTTCAACTAAGGTTGTGAAGGAGAGTTCAAGGTAATGCCCAGTGTACACATTCCAGCGTGACCCACCAATTTAATGTTGGTGAAGGATCTGGGGAAGGAATTCCTAAAAGCAGCGACATCCACACCACAGAGCTCTGCGGGGCTGCCCCAGACAGAGGCGCTTTCTTCCTTCTTCCCAGAAGGAACTTTTCAAGAAAGGTTACGCCGTTACAAATCTCCTTTCTGAACTCATAACTCTGAGCCTGATAAACGAGAACTCTTTCCTTTGAAAGATTGGCTAATATTTAAGCCCTAGGATAATTTTTATTTCGAGTGTCTGTTATTTTTCAACTATGAGTTCAATCTGCCTTTTAACTTATTCAAAGGCTTTGATCATGCAGCAGAATGGAACATGAGTTTTTTTCCAGTTAATATTAGGGCTCGGAATCACTCCTTTAAAATTTTTACAATGTGCCCTTCCCCCATTTGGTTTTGATCTTATTGTATCTCTATAATTTATAACTTCCTATCTCTGAGAGCCACATGAAGAGGAGAGGTCAAAGTCTCTTCCCGGAGCAGAAGACACATGTAGGAGACTCTAAAAGTGATTATATGCAGACAAACGGCAGCACATACATACTAATTAGCTCTAATGAGCAGGACCGACTGGCCAGAGATGAACAAAGGCAGGATGAGCAGAGGATTATGTATTAGAAAATGTGACCTTCCGCCATTCTGTTGGTTAATGTGGGGATAATGATTTGTTCAAATGTATCATGTGTGTACATTTCTATGTGTCTTAGGAAGTCAAGCTGCAGTTCTGAAATCTTAATATTCAAAAGCTCTGTATTAACACATGACTGAGAAGTAGTTGGAAAGCCTAAGATTTTCTGGCAAAAGGTGATGAATAAAATCCAAGCCAATGGCTACTAAGTGTTGGAGGCTGGGGCTTTGGTCTCTGCTCTGTCCCTTAGCACCCAAGGGACCTGCACAAGCTATTCCACCTCCAGGCAGCTCACTTGTCTCCCTGTGCGGTATGGGCACGGACAGCCGATCTGGCTCTGGGTGAGACGGTCCAGTGAGGTGACACACGGTTAGTGATCTGCACACGATACAGGAAAAACGGGGTGAGAGGGCGGAGGGCAGGAGGGCACCAGGAAAGAAGCCAGCACTCATAGGGCCCAGCACTCATAGGCACTGGAGTCCCTTGACTGTTACTTTGTTTAGTCATCTCAATGCCCCGAGAGAGAAGTGGCCATTCCTACCTCACAGATGAGGAAAAAAGAGGCATAGAGAGTATTAACTGGCTTATGTGCTGTTTATAATTATGTAAGCTTCAGAGTAGAAATTTAAAAGCAAAGCAGATTTTGGCCTTTATATAGGAATTTTCATATAAATATTGCTTCCCTCCTCTTAAGAAAGAAGAGGGGGGGGGGACAAAGGGGGGGAGAGAAGGAGAAAGGAAGGAGACAGAAGAAGAAAGTCCAGGGAGAGAATTCTAGACAGAGAGGAAGAGAGGGGAGAAACCAAGGCCACATTAAACTTTCAGGCTGACCAATGTGAGTGTCAAGAATCACAAGGCAATGTTTCAGTGGTCGAAGGACCTACCAGGAACCTATCCTGACTCAAACTCCCTTTCTTAGTGAGGTACAGCAGCTGAGTCCAGAGCAGTCACATGCCCTCTCCCCTTCTGCTTATGTCTGGGAGAAAAGAAACTCACAAAAGAGAAGCCCAATGAAATCTCCTCCAGGGGAAGGATTTGGGAGCAAGGGGCGCCATCAAAGATCTAAGCCTTGGGCCTGGACTGGGACGGCTCCCGGGCCTGAGCACTGCTTCCCTGCTTCTTCCTAAAAGAGGCTGGATGGAGGCCAGCATGCAGGAACCCTGACCTTGAAGCTCCTTCTTCAATTTCCAGTGAACAGAGGTGCTTGATCCAGGGAAGTCATGCGAAGGAGAAGGTGGCTGGCTACGTATCCTTAAGGTTAGCCCCATAAAGTCCTCGGAGGGAGCCAAGGGCCAACACCCTCGTTTTTACAGGACAGGATCTGAGGCCCAGAGAGGCCAGGTCTCCTGCCCAGGGCCACACAGATCGACTCCTCTGTTTGGAGCCTAAGCGCATTCATCAGAAGAAGGGAGGGTGGTGTGAGATGAGACCACCCTTGTGAGAACATCAGGTGGGACAGTAAAAGACTCAAACCTGGGCCACCAACATATCCTCTGATGGCCCTAGAGAGGCAGCCCCCTACCTTTCCAGTACCTGTATGGCACACCTATGAAAACTACATTTCACAAGAATGGAGAGGCCTAAAGATTCAAATAGGATGTCACATGCCAGGGATCTCTATCTTGATCATTGATAAAATAGCTGATATGTTGTTTTAAAGTGTATGTTTGTCCCTATTAATAAAATCAAACTTTGTGATAAGAAGGAGGAGGAGATAAAAAATATAAGTTAAAGTAAGATAAAGGTGAAAAAGGCATGTCCCAGTGAGAGTAACTTAGCCACAGGCTCATCATAATTTTTGTTATGTGTTTGTTTTTTCCATTTGGTCAGCAGCACAGGCTCAAGGTACCATGTTTGCCCCAGACCAGCTGGGCAGCTTTGAGCAAGTTCCTTGACCGTCCCAAGCTCCACTCTCCTCATCTATAAAATGAGTGTGATTATCAGAGTACAGCCCTATGAAGACTGTTGGGAAGAGGAAAGGACAAAATTCAGGTGAAAGCTTGCAGCACAGTGAGGGACTCAAAGCATACTGCCTGGGCCATCATCATCATCATCATCGCCGCCATCGTCATCATCATTGTCACTGTCACTATCACCGTCATTGTCAGTCATCATCATCGAGCTCCCTCCCCAACACCACTGGCTACCTACTTCCTCCAGGGCTCGGAATGCGCTCATAGCATTAATCCACGCCAAAACAGGACCTTTGTTGTCTGTTGCTCCTCGTCCGTAAAGTTTTCCTTGAAAAATGGGAGAAGAATTTTCAGAAAAGCATGGGTACCTCTGCCAAGTTGAGTGAGTTAAAAACAAACGTTGTTTTATGGGTAATTGCTTGAACAGGGCTTTCTGCTTCCAAGAACAAATCTTGCACTGAAATCGCAAAGTATGATTTCTTATGTATAGACAGTATGGCCACAAGCTAGACAGAAATGTAAGCTCACTTAAAATATACTGATCCATTATGAGGTATTTTATCCAAATTCATGGAAAAGGGCCTGAGGATTTGTTACAGATGGTCATGTAATACAGCCTCTCATTCTGAGATTTTACAACTAGCAAAAGAATGGAAAAGGGTATCTGTAGCTCCATTAACCTTTCTTCTTCTTTTCTTTAAAAAGAAATTACAGTTGGTAATTTTAAAAAGAAAACGTTTGGCCAAGACACTGTTTTCCTCGCAGCCCAAGGACTCCAGCCTGGGGCACTCATTCACCCATGGGCACAAAGGTTCGAAGTTTCTTTCCCAAATGAAAGAAAATTGGCCACATTGGACCAACTTGTAGACTATGAGAGTGGCATTTAGTTCATTCTTAACAACGGTTAGACCTGGAGCCAGGGATGGGAGGCCTGTCCTAAATCCTTAACCCTGTGAGCATCCCTTATCTACAGCGGCACCAGCTCTGCGCACCAGCACGTCACTAACCATCCACTTCCGTCAGCGTGTAAGGGTCTGTGAGCCACCCATCGGCCTGTGTGGCCGGCTGCACGTCCAGGTGGCCGTAGAAGCACACGGTGGGTTTCCCTGGCTCATTCCCCAGCTCAGCCAGGATGACAGGAGGTATTGGGAGAGTTTGGCCATCAGGCAGCTGCAGGAGGACAATGGGTCACAGTTTTAAATAAATGCTGTTTCGTTTTTCCCAACAATTCAAAGACATGATGTTAGGAGTCCTGCTTCTACCTCTGGGTCCTGGCAGAGCCCATACAATTTTCTGATCACCCTTTATCCAGCTCTAACATGGTACCACAAGACACTTTTAATTAAAACATGAAGCATAATTAAAGCAAAGCACTTTCTCAGAAATACATTGGTAAACAGGAAACTTAGTTGAGCATGCTCTTCAATAGGAACTCAGACTCAACTACCTTGAATTGGGGTCGGAAACAAACCGTTGGGAGACTTTCAATGCTAAGCCAGGCAGCACTGGGCGCTAAGATTTAAAATCGCCATTTGTGACTGAGGGGCAGTAACAGGCAGTGATTCCGATGAGAGGCTGGAGCCTCAGAAAGATGCCTCAGAGCTTGGGGAAGTTTGCAGCTTGCGTGCAGGGTGTGAACAGCATGGGGGCCTTTCCAGAATGAGTTGCCTTTTCGTTCACCACCTTGTGTTCCCTCCCAACCCCACCCAAGTTCTGACATGATGAGAAATCAACATGGCAACCTCATTTGGGACAGGGAGGAATTCATCTTTACTGGGTTACTATGGGTGTTTGTATTGAGGATCTAGCCACCACCACAGGAGGGCGTGGCCAATGCACAGGGAAGTGACAGCTCATGGGGGAGGGAGGGACCGCCAACACCTGCTGAGAGCCCAAGTCCTTGAGGTCCACGCTGGCCCCCAGGCGCCGGAGCTCCTCTGCAGCCAGGGCCATCATCCTGAAGAGCTCTTGTCGGAGGCGGGGCACAGGTTGAACGGAGTCACTCTCAATGGCCACCCATTCCTTCAGCCTCTGTGAAGACAGGCCACAGGGTGGTTAGCATGACATAGCACAGGAGGCACAGAATCCCCAAAGTCCTTCATTTGACCTTGATATTCAAAAGTCACTGGCCAAGCTGAAGGTGTAATCAGGAACATAGAAGCCAGAGCTGTCTGGGTCAGAAGAATGGGACAGGGCAGGTTGGGTGGAAAGCTGTTCACCCAAACACCAGGCCTGTGCCCCTGTGGGTTCACCAGGGTTGTTAAGAAGGGCAGATCCTGACCCACCCTTTCTGGTTTTTAGCACTGAGAGGGCTGGCCGGCCATGCCCCCACCAGGACTGGCTTCCCACAATGCCCTGAAGGCCTCTGGACCTCACAGAGCACCCAACTTGATCCCCTGGTGGCTTCAGCAGGCTGCAGGGCTCCTTGGCACCGTCCTTAGCACTTAGGTTTTGTGGTCAGCCCTGCCTGCTCCTCCAGGACCCTCAGGGCGGCAGGCAGCCGTAGCTCCTAACCCTGGTCTGCCCATCAGAGTTGGACTTGGAGAATATTCCGTATACTTTCTCAGCCTCAGCTTTTTCGTCTCAGGTTACGGTGACTATGAGGTTGCGATACAATGGGAAATATATTTTTTTGTCTTTATCTCACCTGTTGGCCAGAGCTTCTGAAACTTTCACAACTTCCTAAGCAATGGAGGTGCCAGGGTCATCTTCAGTTCTAATATTTACTCTCGGCCTCAGGTTCCTAACACAGAGCTCCTAACTCCCTTGGAATTTCCTGGGCAAGAGCAGCATATTTTGTTGTAATGGGGCGACTATGGGTGGCTCCCAGTGGGGAGGGGTCACCAGAAAGTCTGAGCTGTGATGAGAGGTCTCGAACTTTCAGCTCCAGCCCCCCATGTCTGGAGGGAAGAGGGCTGACACCCAGTTAATACTCATCATGCCATGTGATGAGGCCCCCCTAACATCCTGATTGCTCGTGGTGGGGAAACCCACTCACCTGGGCTCAGAAGTGAACGAAGTAGCGGAAGAAAACATGCTTTCCCTTCAGGGAGGACTCAGGGAGAGATGGTGCCTGGAGACTTAGCTCGATGCTGGCCCCAGGGGTGCTCAGGGAAGGCCAGCCAGCATGGAGTTACAATAATAATCAGGTGCATCCCAGTGTTGGCACGTGAGGGGCTTATCCCGGGACAGCAGTCTCACCAGACACTACTTGTGTCTTAGTGACTAACCCTGGACTCCCCAGTTTATTCCAGTTGGATCTTATTCTGGCTGTAGCACCCCAATCCACACACACCCCTCCCCCCCACACACGCACTAATTCCGACCTGCATGGGAACCCCAACTTGGGTTTTGAAAATGCAGTTGGCCCTAATCGGTTTGGCTCAGTGGATAGAGCATCAGCCTGCGGACTCAAGGGTCCCAGGTTTGATTCCAGTCAAGGGCATATATACCTTGGTTGCAGGCACATCCCCAGTAGGGAGTGTGCAGGAGGCAGCTGATCAATGTTTCTCTGTCATTGATGTTTCTAACTCTCTATCCCTCTCCCTTCTTCTCTGAAAGAAAACAATAAAATATATTTTTTTAAAAAAAGAAAGAAAATGCAGTGGGCAGCAGGGTAAGTTAATACTCCCATGTGAGGCAGGGTCCGTGAAGGTCAGGCTTAGGAAAGCGGCTGGACTCTCAGCATTGTGCTTTAGCACCAAACACAGAGGTTTCACATCTAAGCACCAATAAGGGTCCTCACATTGACTGGTTGATCAAATAACCACACACTGAACACGTGTGCGGACATAACATGGACACGCAGGGCGCAGAGTTGGCGAAAGCTCAGGGAGTTGGGGCCGCGGTGGAGGCCTGGCCTGAGCGGGACAGAGAAGTGAGGAAGGAGAGGGACTTGCAGGGAAGACTGAGTCCAGCCCTTTCCTGCTTCCCTCCCAGGCCTCCTTCCCATCTCCCGCCTCCACGTGATGAGATAGGAAGAAAGCAGAGGGTTGCCAAGGAGAAGAAGGTAAGTGTGTATCACATGGACTACAAAACAACAGCTCTGACACTGAACTTGGCAGAACTCTGGACTGATAGCTGCTGCAGCCGGGAGGTGTTACTCTGGGCTGGTGTCCTTGGGAGGTGAGTTTCAGCCAGGAGAGGGCCTCAGCAAGGGGACCACGGCCACCTGAGGATGGTTCCCAGTACACGTGAGCTCAACATTTGCCACGACTCCAAGACAGCCCCCTAGAGCAGTGGTTCTCAACCTTCCTAATGCCGAGACCCTTTAAAACAGTTCCTCATGTTGTGGTGACCCCCAACCATAAAATTATTTTCGTTGCTACTTCATAACTGTAATTTTGCTACTGTCATGAATCGTAATGTAAATATCTGATATGCAGGATGTGTTTTCCGATGGTCGCGACCCACAGGTTGAGAACCGCTGCCCTAGAACAAGTGTGCTGGAAAGGAACAGACACCCCTTTCCAGAGGAATGGTTGGGAGAGGTCTCTTCCCTCAATCCAACAAATAGTCATGACTTTAATTCAATGAAGAATCACAGGCATTTTAAATGGAATTAAGTTGTCAGGCAAAAATCCCCACATCTCCCAGCAAACCACCATTCACCCGGACACCAAAAGGGATCTCATGCAAGTATCCCGCCTGTAGTTTCTCCAACCTGCACAAATTCATCCTGATGGAGATCCATGTACCGGAAGACCTTCTCGACCAGCCCGGCGTGGGGTGAGGATGGAGAGGACATGCCT
The DNA here is from genome assembly GCF_963259705.1 of Myotis daubentonii. Taxonomy (NCBI): domain Eukaryota; kingdom Metazoa; phylum Chordata; class Mammalia; order Chiroptera; family Vespertilionidae; genus Myotis; species Myotis daubentonii. The sequence goes on along the minus strand of NC_081847.1, from coordinate 52,482,419 downwards.
CCCAAAAGCAGCAGCAGAAGAACAAGGAGAGCTGACGCCTGTGGGCAGGCACAGGGGAGGAAGCAAAGTAAGTACCAGGGTTTGGACTTTCGACCTTGCAAACACTTCAAGGAAGTCTGTTCTCCGACACAGCTGCGTGCAGTCACTCAGGCTAAAATAGCACCAGGTAGTAGAACAGGAAATCTACGTTGTGCTCCGTTTCCCCAAGCGCTTCCTTTTCAGTGCTAAAGGATTGTGATCAGACAGAAAGCAAGCTGACAAGCTTGTCTGGAAGCAGCTTTCCTCAGTCTGTTCCTGTGATCGTCTTTCCCGTTGGCTGACTTCCCCTTACGTCAAACCACACACATCTGGTGTGAAGGGCAATGTTTCTAAGAGAGAGAAGTGTGACGTAATTTTTAAAATAACAAAATTTATATGTGTGATTAGCCTCTCTATTAGAAAGAATATTTTGTAAGGACTGCCTAGAATCCCGGGCAGCGTGCAGGTTTCCTCCATCAGCTCCTGAGGCTAGAGCACTTTAAAAAGAAACATAAAAGCACAGTGTGATATGTAACATGGAAGAACTAAAGATAATTTAGACATTCCCCGCCTGGGGCCCCCTGGTCCACGGCTCGCTCCCCTTTCCTCCCACCTCTCTGGCCCCTGCTTCCCTCCCTGATGGCCCCTTTCCTCCCCGGCCCATAAATGTGAGGCTTGTCCATGACCCCAATCTTTGCCCTCCGCTTCCCCCTCCTCCCCACACCCTCTTCCTACTCATCCCTCCACCCGGTGGTAGCTCCGAGCTGGGTGCAGAGCAGAAAACCAGAGGGCAGGACTTCCAGGCTCAGAACTAACTCATCATCTTCTTCCAAACCAACTCTTCCTTGTGGATTTTTGCACATTTTGAAGCTAGACTTTATTTTTTAGAGCCACTTTAGGTTTAGGCAGCTTCCTTTCTAGGCCTCCAGCCCTGGGCACCAACAGAGCCAAGGTGAAGATGTGTGTCTAGACTATAAAGAATTATACAGTCAATAATATAAAACAAATTTGAATAGACAGTTCTCCAAAGAAAATCTACAAATGATCAACTAAGTACATGAAAAGATGGTCAACATCATTAGTCACCAGGGAAATGCAAATCAAATAATGAGACACCACTTCATACCTGCTCCCCTACTCCTATGGTTAAAATAAAAAAGTCAGGTAACAACAAGTGTTGGCAAGGATGTGGAGCAATTGGAACCCTCGTACACTGCTGGTGGGAATGCAAGATGGTGCAAATGCTTTGGAAAACAGTCTGGCAGTCCTCAAATGATTAAATATATGACCTAGCAGTTCCTCTTAGATATGTTTTTAAGGAAGATGAGAACATGTGTCCACACAAAAACTCAACAGGGATGTTTACAGCAGCATTATTCATAATGGCTGCAACCCAAGTGTTCATCAGTGGATGAATGGATAAACAAAATGTGATATATACATAAGACAGAATATTACTCAGCCATGAAAATAAATGAATCACTAATACATGCTACAACATGCATGAACCATGAAAACATTATGCTGAGTAAAAGAACCCATCATAAAAGACTACATATGGTATCAGTCCATTTATATGAAATGTCCAAAATAGTTTAATCCGGAGAGACAGAAGTAGATTGGTGGTGGCCTAGGGCTGGCAGAATTGAGGGGAGTGACTGATGATAATGATTAGGGGGATCCTTTGTGGGATGATGGAAGTCCTTAAGTTCATTTTGGCAACGTTTGTGCAAGTCTGAATATACTAAAAAACATTGAATTGCACACTTTAAATTGGTAAGTTGTAAGTTCCGTGAATTACATTGCAATATGGTCATTATAAAAATAATAACCATAAATATGAACACTTGTTCAAAAGTACAAATATAGGATTGAATATGAAAAAATGTCTCGAAAGGAAGCTAAGAAGTGGGTAAATTCCAGGTAAAAGTGAACGCTGCTCATGCATAAGCGGGTTGAGAATTTGGTCCAAAAGATGGCGCCAATGAGCCGCCCCTGAGCATCCTTGGCCTCATTCTGATCTGAAGAGGCTAGATCCAGCTAAGCTCTCGGGGTTAGGGTTAGGGGCTGCAAAAAAATCAGGAGGAAAGGACTCTTGAAGCTCTGGCTGCCTGGGAGAGGCTCTTTGCAATGGCGGAAGCTATTTTTGTAGGCAATCCGTATAAATTAGTATATGAGCTGCTACTTTTATTTTTCATGCATTCAATTTCCACTGAAAAAATGATTTGGTGCTCCTCTCCAATGAAAACTAAAATGGGGCAATTTGAAGAAAAGGAACCCACAAGAAAAGAAGGAAAACAGCAACTTTAAGGAGAAACAATGGTTCGCATTTCAGCGGGAGCCCCCCACCCCCACCCCAACAGGAAGGGCACAGGCAGGGCCCAGCTTCCTGAAGGATTGTCCCTGGTGGTGGGTCCTCACACAGGGTCTGCAGGACTGCACTTCCCCACAGTGCCCGCAGAGTGGACTGAGCACCTGTGTCCCTTTGCCGCAGAGATGGGCTGTGGACACTGATCCTGCCTGTGAGATCCTGGGTGGGTCCCCGCATTGCATACATGCCCACTTCCCCAGTCTCCCACACCCCTTTCTCTTTCTGTTTCTTTTCTTGGGTTACAGTCACACGTGACTTAGAATTACTGGTAATTGCACAGCAGCAAACTGGAGACTGAGAAGGGTTATTCCTGGCAGAGGTGCTGGAGGAAAGGAAGGCGAAGGGGGCAGGGAGAGATGGAGGCCCGGTCCTAGTGTTATCTTGGCGGAGAAGGTAACCCAGCCCAGCTAGAGAAGCCCACATTTGGGACTCTCACAGAGGACCCCCCCTCCCCCGTTCCCCCAATAAGATTCTGTTAATTCCAACTCACTGCTCTTAGATTTGTAACAAAAGCCCTAAGTGCCCCTGCACTAAGCCTTATTTTTAAATACTATAACTTTTAAGACTTTCTGAAGGCGTGTCCACATCCTCTGTGGTGGACCCACCCCCACCCCGTCCTTCTCCCAGTCAATTCAGCTTCAAACCCAAATGCCTCCCCTCCCACAGGCCTGGCCTCGGGGTCTCCTCCTCTCCTAGCTCTCACCAACAACCAGGACAGTTAGATGGTCTGTGTGCTTAGCTGACGGTGGCCTCGACATTGTCACGGGCTGCCTGAGCCAATGACACTTAGGACACTTCTATCTCCTGCCCTGAAACCAACAGGCATCCGACAAGAGGCTGGGTAGGGTGTGCTGTCAATAAAGCCCCTCCCGCACCATTTGCTGCTGAGCAGAATAAAGAATCCAAATGAAAGCCTTCCTGCCTCCCCTCACTGAGCCTCGGCTAGGCCGGTTCCCTGTTCCTCCCGTACACTGTAGCCAAACCCTTTTCCGCCTCTGAGAAACTTTGTGCTGGGTCAACTTGGATGCCAAGACCCCACTTACCAAGTCACCTAGAGTCCCATGGGATTGCTTTATGAAGGTGCTCTGCCCGGGACTGAGCTGATGGGTTTGTTATAATGCAGGAAACATGCATTATTGGTTTATCTCACAATGCTGGGATTAAAAATAAAACCCGAACCTCCCCTCCCCCCAACAGCCTTTCTGGATTCTGTTAATTCCCCCGCAGAGCTGGGCTGAGCCAAGCATTCCTGAGCAGATGAAATCTGGCAGCCAGTCTTGAAGAGGGAGTGGTCAAGGCGTGGCTTTTGGAGGGCAGTCTGGACAGTTTCCAGCAACAGAATTCCCCAGAAAGTCCCAAGTGCTAGGAGTTTCTCCACCATCCTCTAGTCAGGGTCTGACCGGCAGTCTGACCCAAAAGAAGAGCTTAGCTCAGGCTCACTCCTAAACCCAAGGTAAAGCCCACCCCACAGGTGCAGATGGCTGGAGACAGACATCATCGGATAAAGAGGTGCAGGAGGAGTCCCGCACAGTCCTGGGTGCAGGTGGGGCTCGGAATCAAGCTCAGCTCGCACTGGCCGCTGGCTTGGTGTCCCCTGGCCTGGAGCTTCAGGCTGGACACAGGCACAGAGCACTGCCCTGTGCAGCAGGAGTCCAGAGGTCATGCATGCACAGCATCCGGCCCTTCGAGGACCCTGCTTGGAAGGTGCGCCATCCTAGGGGCAGCCAGCTAGTCTGAGGACCATGCCCCGACTGCACAGGTGCAGGCCAGTAGAAAGCAGCAATGTCAGCACGTGTCACCTAGAAAGGACTCTTGAGATCCTTTTGCTTTCCTCCAGACTGGCCAGTGATCTGGGCTTCCCCAGACTCTGCCCTGGCTCTGCACCACCTCCGGAGCCTATTGTCATCTGCAAACATGACAATCCTAACCAAAAAAGAATTAAGTGATGCCCAGCCGGTGTGGCTCAATGGTTGAGTGTCAACCTATGAACCAGGAGGTCATGGTTAGATTCCTGGTCAGGGCCCATGCCTGGATTGTGGGCTGTATTCCCAGTGAGGGCCATGCAGATGGCAGCTCAATGATTCTCTCTCATCATTGATGTTTCTATTTCTCTCTCCCTATCCCTTCTTCTCTGAAATCAATAAAAATATATTTTTTAAAAAGAGTTGAAGTATGGTAGCAATCATCTCAGGTAGAAACTATAGTTTAACTCTAACCCTGTTGTTTGGCTTAACAATAGAAAAGTTATTTTGATTTTCTGGATTGTATAAATCATCCCATTCGATTGAATGACTATCCCATTGATTGTTATCTAACTGGTTTTAGAAAGCACATTTTTCCTTCACCTTGGAAGGACAGCACAGTTATCCCAAGGTCAGAGGGCTCTAGACCCAAAACTGTAATTTAGATAACATGCCTAAATTTAACCCAGGTTACCCAAGGGCTCTAGATAATGTGTTTATAACATGCTGTTTCTGCTTCTGTAAACTGCTTTTTGCAAACTAGGTTCCTCATTCCAGACCCGAAGGCTCTAGATAATGTATTTCTGTCAATTCAGTGACCCCGAGACCAAAAACTTTAACTAACATGCTGCTTCTGCTTCTGTAAACTGCTTTTTTGCAAACCAGGTTCCTCATTCCAAACCTTAGGGTGTAACCAATACCTTTGTGATTTTTTGCCTATATAACCCTGGAGCTGGGACCATCTGGTTACTATGAGATTTGGGAAAGCAAAATGGCCCCTCATAGTCCCAGATTGCAATAAATGTGACTCTTTAATTCGACTTCTTGAGGCATCCTTCTGTGATTTGCAGGGTACATTACAACAGAGTCTCTTTAAAAAAACAACAACACCTAACCATCCTTTAAAAAAAAAAGTGACATGGCCAGAGGTGCCTGTTGCTTCTCCCACAGGCGGGTCTCTAACTGCGGTGAAGTCACATAGAGAGGTGTCACCACTGAGCTGAACCCTGAGCTCCTCCAAGGCCTGTGTTGTCTTTGGCTCTGAGCCTGGGGATGGGCACACTCTTCCCTTTTGAGGGGTGAGAGGTGTGAACCCCAAACCATAAATGGGGTGCAGACCCTGGAGTCAAGACCCAGGGCCAGCTCAAGGTCTTCTAACCATGCTTGGGCCACAGACACTGCCTTTGCTTCCTTCTTTTAAATCTCATTTGTGTGATTTGGGTGTAAAAGTGTTAGCAGGATAAACCTAAGATGCCTGCAGGGGTGGCTGAGTGACCTTGGGGACAACAGGTAAAATCAGGTGGCAAAACAACAGAGAGGCCATGGAGAGTGGGGGGAGGGGCAAGGCAACGGGAACTGAGCGGCAGAGGACCTGGAGACATGGGACAGAGGAGGGGTGGCAGGGAGAGGACAGTCAGAGAGGAATTGGTGGGCAGAGTTCTGCGGGCTGGTCCAGCTCCCTCCCACCTTCTGGTGGTGGCCGGTGGTCCTTGGTGCTCCCTGGCCCGGAGCTGCATTGCTGAGGTCTGTGCCCCGGTTCACCCGGCCTACTCCTGTGTGTGTCCCTGTGTCCTCTCTTCTTCTTAGAAGGTCACCACCAGTTTCTGGATTATGGAGTACTCCAATCCAGTACAACCTCATTTTAACTAATTACATCTGCAAAGACGCTGCTTGCAAGTCAGCTCAGGTTCCGAGGCTCCACGTGGACATGTATTTTGGGGGCATCATTCCCCCAGCACAACCTGCTCTTTATTTCCTTGTCGTTACTAATATTCTATTATTTGTTCACTTAATATTCTCTGCCTCACTCACTTGAACTTAAGCTGGATCATGGCTAGGCCGTGTTCTCCATATTCCCACATCCTGAGAGTTGCCTTCCCAGTGGTCGACAAACTGCGGCTCGCGAGCCACATGCGGCTCTTTGGCCCCTTGAGTGTGGCCACGAAGTTTCAATCGCACTGTATGTGCACACCCGCATGTGGTATTTTGTGGAAGAGCCACACTCAAGGGGCCGCAGTTTGCCGACCACTGTCCTAGACTAAAACCCCAATTGGTGTTTGCTAAGTGCACAGTCTTGGTGGAGACACCAGGAGTAGCTAATGTTCACCAGTGAAATGCCTTCTATTTCAACATTGTGCAGAAAATGCAAAATGTGTTGACGAACAAAACTATCTAAGCTGTAAACATGAATAAGAGGAAAAAAAACACCCCAAAATTTAACTGAGTCAGATGATTCTTCCTCCTAGCAGTCTCAGGAGGCTCCAGCTTCCTGACAACACCACTGGGGCTTTGTTCATTGTCCTGCCTGCCTGGAGTCCTTGCTTCTCTCCACCACCCAAAGCCTCCCAGCCCCCAAGTCCTTCATCAGCAAAGCCCAGCAGCCTCTCTGCACCCCGCTCCCCAATCCCACACATTCCGTGGCTAGCTGTTCACTACCCTCTTCCCTATTTTCTTATTCCTTGATGCTCTCCGCTTCGTCACAATGGGTCTGACTGATATACTCAGTGTCAGCACCCATTTTCATTTGTGTTTATTCTGTGAAATTCTTAGTCATTCTCTCTTCTGATGTCACTTCTCCACCATTTCACTTTTTTCTTTTTGTAGACCTCCTACTATAGTTGGAATCTTTTGATCTATCATGCATCCTTCCATTCTCTGATCTTTTCTGTCCATTTTTTCTCTGCTTTCTGGCTAAATTCCTCAGTCATGTTTTCCAGCTGATTCATTCTCTTTTTGATTGTGGCTGGTCTAGAATGCACATGAACTACTGAGTTTCTCAATAATGATTTTTCATTTTCAGGATTTCTAATTGGTTGTGTCCCATGTCCACCTATTCTCCACTCACATCTGCCTGCCTCTTCTCTATGGTCTTAGTCCTTCATTTATCCCGTGAAGGTTGTAAACATATTTCATTCACATCCATTTAAACATGTTCTACTATTTGCATTTCAGTGGCAGTAAACTCACTTCCCAATTAACATTGTGAGCTTTCTTATTTCTAGTCTGATATTATTAGTCTAACGTATACTTTTACAAGTAACTTGCAGGCTCTGCCTGAACACCAGTTGTATTCTCCGCCGCTCGGTCATTATTTCTGTGGAGAAATGCTGTGGGCGCCCAGCTGTCACCTGCAGGGAGACCCAGCCGGTCCTGGTTCCGGCGGTGGTGCCGGCTCCGCTGCCCTCTGTGCTGGGTCCCTGTGACCCTGTGCAGCCTCATTTCTAGATGTTTCTGCCCCGCCCCCATCCCACTCACCATTGAATGTTTTTGTTTTGCTTTTGTCCAGTAGAGATATTTATTACGTTTTTGAGTCTATGTCTTTTTAATTAGACATTTAAAATATGTGTACTTGTGCTGATGGAAGTGGATGGGAGGTTTAAGAGTGAACTCCTGAGCGTTGATCTGAAGTCCCTGCAGTGACCTCCCTTCTGGGAGGCAAAGTCCCCGGCTGGGCTGGAGCCAGCTGCAGTGTACAAGCTCGGGTGTGTGTGTGTGTGTGTGTGTGTGTGTGTGTGTGTGTGTGTCCACACACTTTCCCCAAATGAGGGGAAGCAGGATTGCTTAAAGAGGAGAAAATCTCCCTTGAAAGTTTGTGTGTCCTGCCAGTATACCTTAGCAGGCATAGAGGCCCAGGTCCCAGAAATCCTCAGGCTCCAGGACCAGGACATAGGACTGATGGATAACTGCGGCCCAGCAGGGTGAGCTCAGGGTCCGGACCCAGGTGCGAGGCGGGCAGGGGCGCTAGGCGCCGGCAGCGCACCTGCAGGGCAGAGTGTGCTGTGAGGGAACAGGATGCCCCAGGCAAACTGAAGGCTGATCCCTATTAGAATAGGGGCTCCTGGCCATGCAGGGTTCCCCCCTCCCACAATCTTCAGAAGCTCCAGCTCTGCTCATCCCTCCCTTCTCTTCTCCTTTTTCAAATCCCTAATCCCTCTAGATGTTCTGGATCCCACTCTTTGGGGGTCTATGGGGACAGTCCCCCAGCTTCCTGTGCTGCTGCTGGGAGCTGCATGTGCTCCCTGTCAGTGCCATGCCTCCCAAAAGGCACCTCTGTCCCAACCAAAGAGCTTCTGAATGGGGTGGATTGTAACTGCCTGAAAGAGCGATTGAGAGGGTGGACACTGAGGCATTGTGGGCCAGCAGGGAGAGGTGCTTGGGGACAGAGGTGCTGGCATCCTGGTGTGTAGGGGTGACCTATATCCTGTGCACAGGACTAAGGCAGGAGTAGAGTAGGGTGTTCTTACGGTCTTGCTCCAGCATTTCCCTGACCTGCCTCCAAATGAAGATACCCCACTTATAGTCTGGGTGCCCAGACAGGGTCAGAGGACTGAGGCTGGACACATACCATCTCGTGTCTACCGGTGACATCTCCAGGAGCCCCCTCCTCGCACCAGTCAATCACCCAAACAATGATTATGTTTCATAAAATATGTCTGCTTAAAATTAGTTTCAAAATATTTTTGGTAACTTGAAACCTTAAAATTATACTCAGTTAAGTTAAATGATGGATATTCGATAAATATTCAGATCATTTCTAGGTAAGATAAAATACTGAAACATTAATTTCTAAACACAAGTTTATCTACTTTTGGCTTCTCATTACAGAGACTAAATGTGTTCTTTGGCCATATCGAAAACTCCAGTGCACCACTATTGGATCTCAGCCCTCTCACTGTCTGTGAGGTGGTGTGCTCTGCCTGTAAACTAGACTAGGTCCTGGAGTCTTCGAGCTTCCTCCAATGTCTGGCTACAACTCTCCACACTAATGTTACCAATCTTCTCTTGCCCCTTTTCCTGAAGCCCACACTGAAGCTGGGCAACTGGATATAAACTCCAGAGGCTTCACTGCAATGGGTCACGGAGGGACAACAGTACACGGAGGCCCTCAGCAGTCACATTTGGTGCCCGCTGCTGTGAGGGCCACTCTGGACATTCACTGGTCCACCCATGACATCCCAGAGTCATTGTACCCACAAACCAGGAAATTCATCAAAATCACCCTCACACCATTGTCTAAAGATGCTTCAAGCCCAACACCTAGAAATATTTGTTTTAAATTGATGGATTTGTTGTTCTACTCATTTATGCTGTTCTATTCATTTGTTGTTCTATTCATTGGTTGATTCTTGTATGTGCCCTGACCAGGACCAAACCAACAACCTTGGTGTATCAGGATGACATTCTAACCAACTGAACTACCTGGTAAGGGCTAGAAATCTTGACCGACTATCCTCTAGACTAAAAAATGGAGTCTGAGGTTTGTTCTAATCATTAATGTTTATTTTTGCTTCCCTGGGAATGCTTCTTATTAAATGAAGCACAGGGAAATTAGTGGTCGCTCAGGGCTGGGGGCAGGGATGAAGAGCTAAGGGCACAGGGTTCCTTTCTGAGATGAAAATATCCTAAAATCAACCATGGTGATGGTTGCACACATCTGTGAATGGGGTAAAAGTGATGCAATCATAAACTTAAAATGCAGATTCCTTGGCCCCATCCCAAACTAATGTTTGGGATTGGGGTGGGGGAGCAGAGTTCAGGGTTTAGTGAGAAAGGCACCAATTGTACCTGCATGCATACTATTCTCTCACCCTTTGTATTCAGCAGCTAGGGGTTCTGCCACGGTTTTACTAATAATATTGCTTTCTGTGTGAAGAAAAATGGAGCACAGACAAGTGTGCTGTGGTAGGTCCCAGTGCACTAGAGAAGCTGTCTGGGCCTCGAGTCCACACTGGCTGCCACCATCCACCTAGCATGACTGTGTCCCAGCACTAGGAAACCACTTGAAAAGAATGCCACGTGTTTATAAGAACAGGTAGCCACCCAGAGCACACCGTAAACCACCTCTACACGGCTCCTTTCCCAGAAGAGACAGGGGCACCTGAGAGCACTTCTAAGCAGCAGCAGCTCATGGACCTCATGCAGCACCTGCTCTGTTTGCCTGGCTCCTGCGTGTTACCCCCACTCTTTGGGCAAATACATGTCCAGCACTCTGGTTCCTGCTCTCCAAACACCTGAGGGCTCACTCACCATTCTTCCCAGTTTGGGGTCCATTGGGCAGGATTTCCGAAGCCTCTCGCAGTTCCCTTGGACCTCAATGAAGAGCGGAAGAGGAAACCTCACCACGGCCCTCAGCAGTCACATTATATACCGCGTTACAAATGCTTGTCTGTGCTCCACCATCTGCCTCAAAGAAAGACAAGGCTGGGATAGTGGGCCATTCACACTGGAAAACAAAGATGCTTCAGAGGCGATCAGCCAATCTGGGGGAGGAGAAACAATGAGTCTCATATGCACAGGCATGCAATGAGGTAGTGGCCTGGAAGTCATCTGATGTTACCACAGGCCATCGGGGCCACTCAGGCTATGCATCACAACCCAGAAGCATCACTGCGCATGTGTGCAGGTGTCACCCTAAGAGTGAGTGGGTGCACGGGCCCAGGCCAGCACAGCTGAGATAGAGGTGATGTGAATGATCACTGTTACCTTGAGCAGTTGGCAGAGCTCTGCTAGCAGCTAGGTCGGGGTTACTGGCCATGTGTTGGGTTGCTCAGGCTGCCACAAGTGGGGCAGAAACCCTCTGTCTCACATTCTGGAGGCCAAAAGTCCAAAACCAGGGTGTCCTCAGGGCCTGTTCCTCTGAGGCCAGTGAGGGAGAGCCAGTCCCTGGCCTCCTTCCTGGCTCCTGGCAGTCACTGGCAATCCTGGGTTTGCTGTCTTCAAATACATCCCTGATTCCTGCCTTCATTTCACATGGCATCTCCCTATGAGCATATCTCTGTGCAAAACTCACCCTTTCACAAGGACACCAGGCATCCTGGAGTTGGGCCCAGGCTACTCAGAATGGCTTCATTATGACTACATCTGCAAAGACCTATTTCCAAATCATCAGTCTGAGGTGGTGAGAGATAGAACTTCAACATACAAATTTGGGGGGATATAATTCAACCCCAACAGGCTGTGAACTTCCAAATCCCCTAGCCTTTTATGATTTAACCAAGGAAGCAAGACATTTCCACAAGAACTAAAGGTTCGCTCCCAGGATAGTCTAAGAGTGTAAAAAAGTCCTTTGCTGCTACAAGCAGTAACACAGGAAGGTTGAGATGGCAAAGGCTCCTATGAACTGGAATCCCTCATGACCAATTCCCCCGAGAGCTGGCACAGTTGGACAAAAAGGCAAAAAGACGACAGTTAATTGGCTACAGCTGCCTGGAAGCTCTAGTCTATTTGACTGGCTGCCAAATGCCTGTGGATATGTGCACCTTCTGAGACCAGAGACCAAAGACAAGATCAAAACCAAGCTCTTCGAACAGAACGAGACAAATGGCACAGACAAGAAAACCAGACCATTCCAGGGGGAACGGGACCAGCAGAAAATAAGACTATTCAAACCTTTACCGGAACCATGTTTGCTCAGGAAACTACTTTCACAAATTTTCTCCTGCTAATCCAAATTTAGAAAGAGGGGGAGAAAAGATTCCTACCCCTCTCGCTCCACGGACCCCACTTTTGGGGATTCCAGGGGTGCTGACACAGGAAGAACTCTTATTCACCATGTGCCGACCTATGTCAGATGCCCAGGGTCTCATCCGACAGTCCCAAAGTGACAGAAAAATTAATTTTCCTTTTACCCTTCTAAGTTCTTTGGGCTGGACTAAATGAGCATATTTATTAGGTATGTCTGATGCCTCCTAAGAATGAGACCTGAGGATAAACCAGGCAGTTCAGGCTTGTGTGCCCTCTAGAGCTAAGGAGAAGAGGAGGGGTGGGTTTGGAAATTCCAGGGGCAGGAAAGTAATTCACAAGGAGATGGAAGAGAAAACTTTGGTAAGTAAATGTTTGCTGGGCCATCTTGAACAAGGGAACAGAGAGAGGACTTTGGTCAAGGGCTTGCCAGGTTCCTTCCTATCACACCTAGTTCATAGTGAACTGTAGTTGCCCATGATGCTAGCTCCCTTCCTGTCTAAATCTTATAGTCAGGTAGGGGGAAGGTCAAAGGCAATTAGGGGGAAGGTAAAGGTTCTTCCTGTGTCTTTTATTACTTGAAGATAAACCAGCTTAAAGTAACCAAGATTTCAAAAAAGGCCTATTTCAGACTAATACTGCCTCCCTCACCACTCACGGTGTTCCCCAAAGCCTCAGGTGGACGCAGATGTTACAATTTTCTCTGAAAAGTGATAAATGAAGTCCCATGAGTCCTTCCTTCAGCTAATGCTATCTACTGTTTATTTTTTCTCAGTTTTCCTTGGGACAAATGTCATAGTATCATCCTGGTGTAACAGACTTAAAGGTTGACTCCCTAATATCTGTCTTTCTCCTGCAGAGCGATAGGAATGTCAGCCAGGCCCATTGCCCACTTCTGGGAGCACTTTTTGAGTAAGATGCCAAAAGAAGAAACATCAGTTCATTCTGGATTGCCTCCTCCTGGTCTCTGGGTGGGACTACAGTGGGGTTGCAGGGTGCGGAGCAGAGGTCATGGGCCATGACACTGAGGGCAGGAGCACCCACTCCAGCCCCGGCCTGGCTGTGAGGCCGTGTAGCAGAGAAATGGGGGAAGCTCTGGTTGGTTCGGGCACTGTAGCCTAGCCATATCCTCACTAGTTAACACATTGTGATTTAAGGATCCTCACATGCCTATCATCACCTTTCTGACCCAGACACCAACAAGAGCAGATGAACTTCTTCCTCTTAGGTCCGAAACCTCCTCTCAGCCCATCCTCTCCTCAGCCCAGCAGTTCTGTCTTTTTCTAAATAACAGGCAGCTGTATCTTTGTCAATGGCCAGCTCCTGGTGGAGTAACAGGGAAGCAATCCTGGACAACTTTGGGATAGACAATCCCAGGAAGGCCTCCGCTGTGCACAGCACTTTGCTGATGAGCACCATCTCCCAGGATAAGCCTCCTTGAGGACCAGAAGGACGGCTGGTTAGGAAGATGAGAATGCAAAACATAGGCTTCAAGACACCATGGAGGTGACTCCAGGACAGAGAAGGACCCGGGAGTGAAGGTGTCAGAGAGGGCATGGGGGCCAAAACAATGAGTTTAAAAAAAAAATATATATATATATATATATATATATATATATACACACACACACATATATACACTAGGGGCCCGGTGCACGAAATTCGTGCACTAGGTGTGTCGGGGGGAGAGTGTCCCTCAGCCCAGCCTGCCCCCTCTCACATACTGGGAGCCATCAGGCGTTGACCCCCATCACCCTCCAATCGCAGGATCGGCCCCTTGTCCAGGCCGGACGCCTCTGGCCTAGGCATCCGGCCCGGGCAGCGGGGACCTGCAGTGGCAGCGGGGGGCGCCGCGATTGCACGGGCTCCGCCCCTGCCCCTGCAGGATGCCTCTGGCTGAGGTGTCTGGCCCAGGCAGCGGGGACCCACAGCTGCAGTGGCCCCGGGATCGTGGGCTTCGCTTTAGGCCCAGGCAAGGGGCCCCTAGCTCCTGGGACTGCCAGCTTCAACTGTGCCCAGCTCCCATCGCTGGCTCCACCCCTACTTCCTGCTATCACTGGCCAGGGCGGAAAAGGCACCTGATTCTCCGATCATGGCTGGGGGGCAGGGCAAAGGTGGCCCCAGGGCCACCTTTGCCCTGCCCCCCAGCTCTTAGCTACCCCCTGGGTTTCCGATCACTGTCACTGGCAGGGGGCTTCTTCCTGCTTTCCCTTTCGCCTCCCTGCATTGCGCCTACATATGCAAATTAACCGCCATCTTGTTGACAGTTAACTGCCAATCTTAGTTGGCAGTTAATTTGCATATAGCCCTGATTAGCCAATGAAAAGGGTATCGTCGTACGCCAATTACCATTTTTCTCTTTTATTAGTGTTGATATATATATATATATCCTATCTAATAGACAAACATGGTAATTAACCATAACTTCACTACTCTTCCCATTGGCTAATCAGCGAGATATGCAAATTAACTGCCAACCAAGATGGCGGCCAGCAGCCAGGCAGCTGAAGCGAACAGGAGGCTTGCTTGCTCCAGTGATGGAGGAAGCCAAGGTTCCCCACCTGCCACTGCCGGCCTCTGAGTTGCACTCTAAGAAACAATGTTGCAATTATAGAAGCTAAAGAAAACCCAGAAACCTGCTTTCAGCCAGCCGGGCCTCAGAGCTGGAGCTGAAACAGTGTTTCTATTATAGAAGCCAAACAAACCCAGATACCTGCTTTCAGCAGGCAAGGTCTCAGAGCTGGAGCCGAGCTTCAGAGCTAAAGCCAGCTCTCAGTTCCAGTGACAGCCATAGAAGGTAAATAAATCCCAGAATAAAAAAGAAAAGCAGAAAAAAAGGAGAGGGTGGGAGCTTCAGTCACCCACCAGCCTGAAAACGGCCCTCAGCCCCTCACCCAGACTGGCCAGGCACCCCAGTAGGGACCCCCACCCTGAAGGGGTTGTGACCAGCTCAAACAGCCATCATCCCCTCATCCAGGCTGGCCAGGCACCCAAGTGGGACCCCCACCCTGATCCGGGACACCCTTCAGGGTAAACCAGTCGGCCCCCGCCCGTGCACCAGGCCTCTATCCTATATAGTAAAAGGGTAATATACAAACTGACCCTAACAGCAGAAGGACTGGGAATGACTGGTCCCTATGACACACACTGACCACCAGGGGGCAGATGCTCAATGCAGGAGCTGCCCTCTGGTGGTCAGGGCGCTCTCACATGGGAGGAGCTCTGCTCAGCCACAAGCCAGGCTTATGGCTTCCAGTACAGCAGTGGTGGTGGGAGCCTCTCCTGCCTCCTCAGCAGCGCTAAGGATGTCCGACTGCAGCTTAGGCCTGCTCCCCGCTGGCAAGTGGACATCCCCCAAGGGCTGCCGGGCTGCTAGAGGGATGTCTGATTGCCATTTTAGGCCCAATCCCCCAGGGAGCAGGCCTAAGCCAGCAGGTGGTCATCCCCTGAGGGGTTCCAGACTGCGAGAGGACACAGGCCGGGCTGAGGGACCCCTCCCTCCCCCCCGCCCCCCGAGTGCACAAATTTTTGTGCACCGGACCTCTAGTGTGTGTGTGTGTGTGTGTGTGTATATATATATATATATACATATATATATATATATATATATATATATATATATACACATATATATATATATATATATATATATATATATATACATATATATATAATTTGTATTGACTTCAGAGAGGAAAGGAGAGAGAAATATCAATGATGAGAGAGAATCATCGATCAGCTGCCTTCTGCACGCCCTCTACTGGGGACTGAGTCCACAACCGGAGCATGTGTCCTAATCAGGAATCAAACTATGACCTCCTGGTTCACGGGTCAATGTTCAATCATTGATCCACACGGGCTGGGCTAAAACAATGATTTCTAATGTCATTATTCTGCTCCATCAGTGTAGGTATGAGGGCTCAATAAATAGCAGCCCCGTTTCACATCCCAGTTCTGATCTGAGTGAAGATGGTCAGCAATGTGGACAAACTATAGAGACTTTGAAATGAATTGAGCCCTGTTTCCCATTTACTCTGGGCTTTTTACCAGCTGGGCCAATAAACCTCCATTTGTTTGAACCAATCTGACTTGATTTTTGGTGTCTAGGCAGCATAAGGCATGGGGATGGGGATAGACGCTTCCCTAACAGCTATGGAGGGGCCGTGAGTCTCCACTCCACCTGGGGACCTGGGAGAGAAGACCCACCCCCACCTGAAGCCCCCACAACACACCACCCTCCACATGCAGGGTGCTCCTGGGTAAGTCAGGGGGCAGGGATGCTTCCAGAGGCTCCATTTGTACTTTTTATTCATCGGCACAGACAGACCACATGATCCTTCCAGTTAGGTTCAGGTTTGGAGGGTTAGCAAGAAGACAGGAGGGTTACGGTGTTCAGTAAAGGACAGAACTTCAGGACAGCAAGGGACCAGAAAGGGAGGCCCTCACTCGTCATACGCCCCACCTAGATACTCCATGTGCCCGACCCTGAATCAGAGGCAGAGGTGGGGCCAGGATCAGCAGGCCTCTGTTTAGTCTGACTAGATGTCAACCAGAACCTTCTACAGAAGAACTCTTGCTGTGAGTCCTGGAGACCAAGCCATGCTGGGCATCTCGGAGAATTCAGCTGACATTCGGGGTCACTGATACCCCAGGACTGAACATGTGTAACTGCCCGGTGTAGGCCATGTCATTCAGGAACAGGTTGGTGCTCCCATGTCCATTCCTGGATGTCTGTGTGTGGTGTGACAAGAGAGGAGGAAGACAGGCTGCTTTCTGGAGCGATCAGAGAGGATGCAGGTGGAGGGCGGGTGCCTTCAGAGGTGCTCCAGGGACACGGGGCCTCTCAGTTCTTCAGCTGAGACACTTCATACAGGTACGCAGCCAGCATTTTGGTTCCTTCTATGTAGTTGTGCCTGATGGAGAGGAACAAGTCATGGCGTTGGCTGGTGTCCCGAGGTCCAGGCATGCATGTGGTATTCTGGGAGTGTCCCACCGTCCTGGTGTGCGGGCCCTGAGTTCTGCTTGCCTTTAGAATTTGGGCACCTGGTTCTCAAATATAGGCTCAGCCCAAGTGTCCCAGCAGGGACCGGTCCTGACCCTGGACTCATCGAATAGATGGGATCTCACCTAGCCCCTGACTATCAAAGGCCTTGCCTTGATCATGGCCCTCTGTTGTTTGCTTGGATCCGAAGCCGCCACCTGGTGTCCTAGGACCTTGGTCTCTGTCCCTCCCTTCCACCCTCCATTTAGGGCCTTTGCCTCTTAGTCCCTGACCCCAAGATGACCCGTTTCCTATCCTCCTCTGCTCTTCCTGACTGCCTTTGAGTCTCCCTGCCTTCGTGGGTCTCTCCTCACAGCTGCCAACTCAGAGATCAACTTCCGTCTCTGTTGGTTAAAGACCCCATCACGTCTGTATAAGCCAGGAAGGAGAAAAGTAGCTTATGGAGCCAGTAATGACATGAGGACTTCCAAACAGGAAGGTGCAGGGGTCCTTCAGGAGTTGCGGGTGAGGCACAGAGATCAACAGGCCACTGGGAGAAACTTGTTCTGAAGAACTGCCACCTCCCACGGGCTTCCTTCCCTACCTCCCACGAGTGTTCCCTCCACCAAGGACAGATGGTAGAGAGCGCACGGGGAAGGGGTCCCAGAAATCACCTCTTAGCAGCAGGAAAGGGGCAGGTGTGGAGGAGGAAGAGGTGCAGGGGATGCCCTGGCTTTCACAGGATTTCTCACTGGTATCCACAAGGAAACTAACCCAGATTCAGGACTGAGGATCCAGAGCCTCACCTGTTGAGTTTTTCATTCTGGGAGTGGGCGCCATCATCAGCGGACCCCACAGGCAACAGCATGACATTCTTGCCTGTGGCCTCCTGAAAAGTCAAAGTCACAGGAATACTGCCACCTTCCCTGGTTAAATCCGGCTCAACACCAAAAACTGGAGGGAATGAAATAAAAGAAACAGTGAGCTTGGGGGCTGAGGCTTCCCCACATACCCACTACCTGCAGCACCAAGGCCGGACCCTGGGACAGCAGCCCCACAGCATCACTATATAGCTACATGTCATATGACATGGCAGAGCCCTAGCAGACATGCTGAGGGCCCTGGTATTGTCCCCAGGAAAATGTCTGACCTGTTTTCAGGGCTCTTCTCCCAGCCATGTAATGGGGGTGGTTGAAGTCAGACACCCAGGGCTTCCCACCATGGCCCATGTACACCTTGAATTTGTTGGGGCTCTGCAGTTCAGCAAACTTCTTTGTTAAGTACTTTGTAACCTGAACCACAAACAGAAGAGACATAATGTATTATAAAGCTCTGCTCCTGACCCACAGCAGATCTACAGTGAGTCCACATGGCTTGTAAGTAGCCTACAGTAAGTCCACTAGGAGTCTACAGTGAATCCACACAGGTCTACAATGGATCAGTCTACAGTGATTTACTATTAGCCTATGGTAAGTCCACCATGAGTCCACAGTGAGACTATAACAGGTCTACAATGGGTCTAGAGCAGTGGTTCTCAACCTTCTGGCCCTTTAAATACAGTTCCTCATGTTGTGACCCAACCATAAAAATATTTTCATTGCTACTTCATAACTGTAATATTGCTACTGTTATGAATCGTAATGTAAATATCTGATATGCAGGATGGTCTTAGGCAACCCCTGTGAAAGGGTCATTCGACTGCCAAAGGGGTCGCAACCCACAGGTTGAGAACCACTGGTCTAGAGTGAGTCAACAGTGAATTTTCTGCTGCTAAATACTGATCTGCATAACTGTGATACCAGAAAAGGGGATTTTTATCAAGAATCAAAAGCCGAAAAATCCAGGGAGAACCAAGATGGCGGCATAGGTTAACGCCGGAGTTTGCTGCTTTGAACAACTACTTCAAAAGTGAAACCAAAAAAACAAACAAAAAAAAAACCAAAAGTGAAACCAAAAAACGGAAGGGACATCACCCAGAACCACAGGAACGCTGGCTGAGTGGAAGTCCTACAACTAGGAGGAAAGAGAAACGCACACGGACACTCAGAGGAGGCGCAGTGCTGAAGTCAAATTCTGAGGTGCGGAGTGCGCGGAGCGGGCTGGCGGCGGAGGGCGCGGTTGGTGTTTTCAATCGGGAGGGAGTCGCAGACTCTGAGCTCCAGATACAGGCGAGTCTTTAGGGACCCAGACTCAAACGGGAGAAGCGGGACGGTCTGGCTTCGGTCAGAGCGAGTGCAGCTTTCTCTCCGAGCTTTGCAGCGGGTGCTGGGACTCAGAGAGGCAGAGCCCCTGGGGACAGGACTGAGAGCCGCCATAACTGCTCTTTCTGGCCCACCCTGTTGATCCTGTGCGACCCGCCCCGCCCAAGCCCTGCACAGAGGCATTTGCCGGATAGCCTCAGGCAAAGGCTAGATTAGCACCTCCCTAGAGGACAGAAGTTCTTTCACTGCTGACACAGCTGATTCTCATAGCCACTTGGCCTGGAGGTCAAACCCTCCCTGGAATTAGCTACAACAATCAAGATTTAACTATAAGACTGCGAACAAAGACCACTAGGGGGTGCACCAAGGAAGCATAACAAAATGCGGAGACAAAGAAACAGGACAAAATTGTCAATGGAAGAAATAGAGTTCAGAACCACACTTTTAAGGTCTCTCAAGAACTGTTTAGAAGCTGCCGATAAACTTAATGAGATCTACACGAAAACTAATAAAACCCTCGATCTTATATTGGGGAACCAACTAGAAATTAAGCATACACGGACTGAAATAACGAATATTATACAGACGCCCGACAGCAGACCAGAGGAGCGCAAGAATCAAGTCAATGATTTGAAATGCGAGGAAGCAAAAAACATCCAACCGGAAAAGCAAAATGAAAAAAGAATCCAAAAATGCGAGGATAGTGTAAGGAGCCTCTGGGACAGCTTCAAGCGTACCAACATCAGAATTATAGGGGTGCCAGAAGATGAGAGACAGCAAGATATTGAAAACCTATTTGAAGAAATAATGACAGAAAACTTCCCCCACCTGGTGAAAGAAATGGACTTACAGGTCCAAGAAGCGCGGAGAACCCCAAACAAAAGGAATCCAAAGAGGACCACACCAAGACACATCATCATTAAAATGCCAAGAGCAAAAGATAAAGAGAGAATCTTAAAAACAGCAAGAGAAAGAAACTCAGTTACCTACAAGGGAATACCCATACGACTGTCAGCTGATTTCTCAACAGAAACTTTGCAGGCCAGAAAGGAATGGCAAGAAATATTCAAAGTGATGAATACCAAGAACCTACAACCAAGATTACTTTATCCAGCAAAGCTATCATTCAGAATTGAAGGTCAGATAAAGAGCTTCACAGATAAGGAAAAGCTAAAGGAGTTCATCACCACCAAACCAGGATTATATGAAATGCTGAAAGGTATCCTTTAAGAAGAGGAAGAGGAAGAAAAAGGTAAAGATACAAATTATGAACAACAAATATGCATCTATCAACAAGTGAATCTAAGAATCAAGTGAATAAATAATCTGATGAATAGAATGAACTGTTGATTATAATAGAATCAGGGACATAGAAAGGGAATGGACTGACTATTCTTGGTGGGGAAAGGGGTGTGGGAGATGTGGGAAGAGACTGGACAAAAATCGTGCACCTATGGATGAGGACAGTGGGTGGGGAGTGAGGGCGGAGGGTGGGGCGGGAACTGGGAGGAGGGGAGTTATGGGGGGGAAAAAAAGAGGAACAAATGTAATAATCTGAACAATAAAGATTTAATTAAAAAAAAAAAAAGAATCAAAAGCCAGTTATTTGCAGGTAAAAGGTAATGTTTTAATTCATCCTTTATGTAGATGTTCCCATATAATGATAATATTTAAACCAAATTTTCAAAATTGTTCTTTGACTTACTTTATAAAAAAGATCACATCCAGATAAAAAATAGAGCCAGGTGCCGACCCAGGGAGACCTCTTGATGACAAAATGCCAGTCCTCAGTGTCCTCTCCCCATAGGGAAGCCCTTAATTCTATCCTCCAAACCTTCCCATCTGGATGACTGCTCCCGGGAAGCCTGGCGGGCCTGCAGCGATCAGAATTTGCCCCTCTGAAATCTTCCCTGACAGGAGTCTTCCCCTCCGCTCCTCACCACGGCCCAGAGGGTGCTCCCTTGCACCCTCACCATAACATATTGGACCCAAAGTCAGCATCTGACCTGAAGTCAGAGATCAGGTTTGGGCATGCCTCAGCACTGACAAAGGTCACTTACACGTAATGCTTTTATGTGGCCTTTATCTTCGATCAGTTTCTGAACTGCTTATTCTAGTAATTACCGAGTTGGCCATAGCCAAGAGGTGGGGACATGTGGGTTTGTGTTTTTCAGTTGTTCGGAGGAAAACCTTTTGGCCCCTGAATCTTTGCCGGTGCACGGCGGCCCCCTCCCCGAGTCCCACTGCCCCATGTACCTGCTCGCTGACAACCTCAGGAGTCATGTTGGGCACGAGCCTGATGGAGAACTTGCCAACCACTTTCCTAGGAATCACGGTCTTGGCCCCTGAGCCGGAGAAGGCACCTTCGATCCCGTGGAGGGAGAGGGACGGGAACCGCCATCTGTGCATCAGGACGTCTTTCTGCAGAAAATGACAGAGCAGTTCACGGGGCAGCTCTCAGAGGAGACGGGAATGTCATCTGGGAGGTCCCTCTTAGTCACAGCCGGCCCTTTCCTGAGCACAGGAAGGAGGTGCAGACCCCGCAGGAGTTCAGTTAATGCTGGCTGACCTGAATGTGACTTACATCCCGACCTCATACACCAGGAACTGAGCGGGCTCTACCAGCGAGGCCTTCCACCGTCTCTGGCCTGTCCTAGAGATCATCCTACACATGCAAACAGGCGAGAGCTACCGGCCTCTAGGTTTTCTCTGCATGTATTCCAGGGCCCACATCATCACCAGTCAATATTTGACATTTCTAACAACCTCTCAGCACCCAGCCTGGGAGTGGTCTGCACCTTCCGATGACTCAGGGGCCCACAGAAATGCCCAGATCTCTGCCAGCCCCTCTGCTCCTTCCCACGGGGCCCCTACAGTTGGGAGGCTTGGGGACAGACAGGTCTTGGCGTGGCCAAGGCAGCACCTTGCAGCCGTGCAGCAGGGTCTGCGCCCCCACGTCCTTGGCGTACTCCTCCAGGTCAAAGTCGATCTGGTCGTAGAGCTTCAGCTCCTCCTCTGTCACGGGCGCCACAGCCTCACTGATGCCGGGGATGAGGATCTTCCCCTTCCTGTCCACCAAGCAGCCTGGAGGAGAAAGGGAACGGTGGGTGCTCAGCGCACAGGCTGCAGGGAGTCCTGGCACAAGAGCCCTGTGGTCACCTTTCCTGGGCACAGGTGAGGGCCCGGGTACCTGTGCTCATACGTCAGTTAACTACCGTAATAACCCAGTGAGGTGAGCAATGCCATCTTCCCATTTTAAGACAAAGAGGCTTAGATACGAAGGGGCAGGTGAGCTGTCCACGGTCACAGACCAGGACACACTGAGCAGAGGGACCCCAGACCTCCTCTAAAAACCAAGACACTCTCCAATATTGCCTTTTCAACATGGTTTCCACAAGAAAATAGCTGCTCCCAAGCTGAGAGGGAACTAGAGAGAGGGACAGAGTAGACTCCAGTCCCAGGAGCAACAGCCTCCACAGATGGCAGCCACCATCCATCCGGGACGGAAACACCACAACAAACCATATGGTGAGGCCACAGGATGCCAGGGAGAGTGAGCTGGGGCCTCATCTCAAAGAGCCGACCACGCAGGAGCCCTCGCAGTGGCCAGTTACAATGTCAAGCGGGCTGAAGCAGATGCTGTCTGAGAGACGTGACATACGTGCCCAGAGGAAGGACAGTTGTGGGAATCTAGGGGACAGGCTGGACAGGGCGACAGGGCTGAAGGAGCCAAGGGTGCCCAGCTGGGACCTGGAGGCGAGACGGGGTTTAGCTACACAGGGAGGTAAGGGTGTGAGGAAGAGGAAGGCAGAAACGAGGCATCCATGCCCAATCTTTTAAAGGGAACAGTGAGCAGAGCAAGGGAGCCTCAGTAACAGGGAAATGGATCATGAAGAACACTGGAATGCACCAAATGCTGATGACAGCCTGGAAAGAGCCCACCAGCTGGTCTCCCAAATCCCCAAGTCGTGACTGAAACCCAGCTTACCCATCAGCGTAATGAGATCCGTCATGGCCTCGTGCACTGAGCCCCCGTACACCCCAGAGTGCAGGTCTTTGTCACTGCATTCCACCTGGAAGGAACAAAGACCACTCTATTGGGCTGCTTAGCGGGAGCTTATTTTTATCATGTGACAGTAAACTGAACCAAGAACATTCACAAGACCTGACAGGCAATTTTTAAAATCAAAATTTGCTCCCTCGATGAGCAAAGCAAGGCATTTCCTAAATTACAAAACTTGAAACGACAGAAAATACCCTTGGAAATGCCAACCACAGGTAAACCAAAAATATAACCATAGGTGAACTAGGAGTGCTGAGCACAGGTGAACTAGGAGTCCTGAGCACAGGTGAGCTAGGACTGCTGAGAACAGGTGAGCTAGGAGTGCTGAGCACAGGTGAGCTAGGAGTGCTGAGAACAGGTGAGCTAGCAGTACTGAGCAGGGCAACTCCCCCAGCTCTCAGAACCTTTTGCAGTGGTTTCAGGGATACCCTGCAAGAGCTACTAAAAGGGCAACAACAACCAGGAAAAAGAGCCAGAAGGGACCTGGAGCCCAAGGACTTGGGGTCAGTCTCCGCCCCACCATTGCCACGATGTGTAACCAGGATAAGGCAGTAATGGCCCTGGGCCTTTGCCTCCTCACCTGTAGCAGAGTAAGACCACTCACCTCCCAGCTACTGTGTCCCCATCGGTTATCACACAGCAGGGAGAAAGGTGCCTTGCACAGAGTGAGTGCTCAGTACAGCAACTATGATCGTTCCCAGAACTTTTGTCTATAGACCACCCTCACACGCAGGAACTGATCCGTCACCTGTGCGGGAGGGACCCCCACCTTTCTGTGTAGGGGAGACCAAGGCTTAGCCCACCAGTGAGCGGCACGTCCATCCGCCTGGGCTTCTGTGTCGAGGGTAACGTCCCGGTTCCCTCAAGATCACTCAGTCAAGGGATAAGAGCTTAGGGGCTGAAATATGAACACTGCCACTTTTGAAAGGAAGTCTTCCTAAAATGTTCTGCCTACGTCTCAGTGTTCCTACACGGACTTGCACTTCATCTTTTCTCAACTGCGCAAGACAATCCTGCAGAGAATACAGCCTAGCTTGAAGGTGGAGGACGCTGATTCTGATGGCACTGGGCATGGAGCACCACAGGGGAATCACCATGGGGCATGGGGAACGTGGCCGATACCTCGATGAAAAAGTAGCAGATGCCCCTGAGGCCGTAGGTGATGCAGGGCTTCTTCTTCCCCAGCCAGTAGTTGTCAGAAATGCAGACGTAGTCCACGTCTTTAAAGAAGGTGTCCTTCTGGGCAAAAATCAGTTCATCCAGGCCTTCGGAGCCCGACTCCTCCATGCCCTCCAGACAGAATCGGATGTTAACAGGGATTTCCTGTGATAGGAAAAGAGAGTCACAGGCATTCAGCTTTCACATACCTTTAGTTCTTAGAGACAACATACAGGAAGTCACTAAATGTGAAATCACCAATTTCAAATACCCAACTTCCTCCAGACCAAGCACTCTGGCAGGAGGTATGCAGTTCTCAATGATCCTCAGTCCCCAGGTGCTGGGCTGTGTCAGGGGACAAGCCTGGCTCCAGCCACAGCTACATCCTCACTGAGAGCTCCTTGCCAACAACTCCTCAGGTGACCACACTTCTGAGTCACACGTAGGTGCTCACGCAGCGCAGGTCAGGAGTCTCTCCATTAAGGCCTGAGCTGCTCTCTGAAGGCTGTACGCAAAGAAACCAGAGGAGTCTTCATTTGCACCCTTGTGGCCACCACCAGTGCCCTCGAGGGAGGGAAAGCCTCTTCCTAGTTTAGAAGGTGCTCCTGCACTATGACCGCCTGCTCGCACTACAGTACCTTTTCTTAAAGAGAGGATGCTGCCGTCTGTCCATCCGGCTCCTCTCTGTAGTTTTCCAGGTCTCCCCAGCGCTGTGCGGTGAGGCAGGTGGCCTTCCACACACGAGAAAATGAAGGCTGTGGCATGGCAGGGCCTCACTGGGACTCAAGTTTGCACAGTCCTATTCAGAACTGCCCCCGGGTGGCACTGCTCAGGCACACTTCCCCTCCTCTGCCCCTCAGATGGAATCCTTCTGGGGACCTTGGTATATGGAACAGGTAAGTGGAGCTGCTCTGGGTGGCTCTGCCCTGCACACGGCCACCCCTTCTCTCAGTTGCCCTCAGTCCCTGTGCCCAGCTTGTGGCGGCCATGAGAGCACTGCCATCCAGTGGTTCTGGGCCTCGGCTTTCTCCTGTGCACAATGGACCCCTGGGCCCTATTTGGATCTACCATTTCATGCGCTAACAAATATGCTTGTCTTACAATTCTAATTTTATCATGATACAAGAGAAAGGCAAGATGCAAAAACCATCTATACACTTGATCACAATTAGGTTAAAACAGTTGAAAAGATTGGTAAGTACCAAAATATTAAGTCCCTTAGGGTTGAGATTCTAGGCAACATTTTCTCTCTACTTCTCTAAAGTTTACAAACTTTCAACAAGGAGTGGAGATTTCCTAGTTAAGGAAATATATTTCTAAAAATAAAATGTAATTTCAGGAAGCTGTAAACCATGCAGAGAAAGGGGTTTGTCTGCTGCCACAGCCCAGGTGGGCGGGTCATTTGTGTGTGGCCTGGGTTCCTGCCGAGTCATCAATAGTGCGACCCTTGAACACTGTAAAGCAATTACACCTGCAGCGTTTCCTGAAGCTGGAACACAACCTCTCATCTAAAATCTGAGTCACTGGGCTGACACTTTGGGGGGAGCCTGCTGTCTCACATCCTAGTGATCTTTGATCTTGAGAAGCCCAGCCTTGTTACACTCAGATGGAACGGGGTGAACCAGGCTCAAGGAGGGTGACATACTTGACTTGTTTTCTGAAAGGCTTCCAGGGCATTCATCCAGCCGGCCACTGGCCCCTTGTCATCAGTTGAACCTCTCCCGTACAGTTTGCCTGGAACAGCAATCAGCAAATTCATAGCATTACAATGACAAGGAGACAGATGGAGAGTGAACCCTCAGCGAACATCTGTTAACATCTCAGCGAAACTACATACGTCTGCCCTGAGAATTTCTCTTGACATTGGAAGCCCCAAGTCTCTACCCGGCACTATTGCTAAAATGATGGGAGAATTTACCGTCATCGAAGGCAGCCACATGGATGCCTCCAAGTCCCTCTCCCGTCCCCCGCAGATGTGGCAGTTAGTCAGTGCTCACGATCCTGCTGACTCAGGGCACAAACTTCAGACCCAGGTCAGGAGTTTACTATCAGTGGGCCAGTGGTTAAAATCTACTTCCATAACCAGCTGATATCAATCAGGGTGGAAAACCTGGGCAGAGGAGGGGAAGCACGATGCACCCTGATCAAGAGAATGACAAATCTCACCCCACCCCAATTTCACATCTAATCTGATGAAGAATGGGATTTATGCTTGTCCCTGATGTCTCCAAGTACCACTGAAATCTAACAGCACAATACTGCTTTCCCTCAGTGTGAGGAGTGAGTCCCTCCCCTCTGCACCCCTGCTCCTGGGACCCCTCCTGGGGAAACAAGGCCTCCCCTGGCCTGCTGTCATGTGACACAGAGCACCTGAGGCGACCAGGGCAGAGCACGGATGGCCATACCTGCCAGGGGCTCAGCTTCCCTCTGTCCTGGTCAGCTCTCTCACTTCCTCATTCCTAAGACTGTTTTCAAATGTTTGGCAGTTTTAACATGACCCACCCCAAAGTAGTATAAGGCTTAAAGCAATCACTACCCTGGGAATTTACTTTTAAATTGAGCCCAACTTTTCACAAAAGCTAAAGAGCTCTCCTAAAAGCATCATCGTTCCGTGAGGAATGCTGACGCAGTGAGGGGGTGTGCGGACCACGCTGCACAGAGGTGTACAAGACAAAGGCATGCATCCCCCGGGCTCCTCCCAGCATCCTCGATGCCGTGTCTGCTGAGGGGACCCGTCCGGTGCGATCGGGAGGGGCTGTGTTCTAAGCTGGTGCTGCAGGTGGGGAGGAGTGATGAGGAAGACAACTCAGGAAGGTGGGGGAGCCAGTGCTTCCAGAGAGTTGTCAAGTGGAGACTCAGTATGTGAGGGCTGCACTGCCTCAGTTCAGAACTGGGGAAGCCTCACTGACCCAAGGCCACAAACCCCCATTTCCACAGAACGGGAAGGCTTTCTCAAGTTCCTGTCTGGTGCACATGTGTACGCTTCTGGAAGCTGATTTCGACATTAGGTCACAA
Organism: Myotis daubentonii; assembly: GCF_963259705.1. Classification (NCBI taxonomy): domain Eukaryota; kingdom Metazoa; phylum Chordata; class Mammalia; order Chiroptera; family Vespertilionidae; genus Myotis; species Myotis daubentonii. Next base: position 52,455,190 of record NC_081847.1, on the reverse strand, counting down.
CTGCCTGTTCTGGGAGGATGGCCAAGGGAGTGCTGGTGATTCTGCTGGTGAGAGGCAGCAGGATTTGAAGCACTCCTCTGCCAGCAGAGCATCCTTACCGTCTCGCTCCACCAGGGTGAAGGGCTCGCTGTCCCAGCCATCCTCCAGGGCTGCCGGCTGCACGTCCAGATGGCCGTAGATGCACACTGTCTTCTTCTGGGGGTCGGAGCCCAGCTTGCCAAGTAAAATGGGAGGAAGTGGTATCTCTGAGCCATCAGGGAGCTGCAAGAGGAGAGGGAAGCATGTGAAGACGGCCTTTGTTTAAAAACCTGGTGTTTATGGCAGATATTATTAAAATACCTTAAGTGTTCTTATCCCTTCGCATCAACCTGCCTCTATTGTAGGGTTTAAGATCATATTGCTCAACTGAGTCATTTAATTAACAAGAAATTACTCTGCTACCCAGAGTACAAAGACTGAATTATGTTCACCTATTGCAGGCAATTTCGTAAATTTTTAAAGGCAAATTGTTTTTTTTTTAACTCTTATACAACAAAACATGTTATGAGAGGCAAGGCTGGGATGCAACTTAGTTCAGTATTTTCTAAATAATGGATAAAAACTACTACAATCTTAAAGCAGAAGATAGGTGTTTGAAAATCACATTAGTTCTGCACAGAAAGGGCTGTAGACCAGGATGCAGTGACTAAGTCACAGGAAAGTGCACAGTAGGCACTGGAGCAGGTCCTCCGAAAGGCTTCCTGGTCTCCAACGATCCTGTAAGAACGGGGCCAATGCATTAACCAGGATGCAAAGGCGGGCTCAGTGCTTTTCCTACGCCTACAACAGCTCAACTCTCCAGCCGATACTTTAAAATCCAGCCCTGCACCCTGTAACAGCTCTCCCAGCTCTATTCCAACAGGGAAACCTGTTACCATTACAAAGTACCCCCAGCAAAATGTGGGAGCAGGGGCGGGGTGGGGGGAGGGCTGCAGGAGGGTGAAAAGTACACATCCTTTTGTGTCACTGCTGGGTAAGGAATACTCATGCTAGAACCATCACAGACGTCTAGTTACTAGAAAATAGTCTTTGTGAAAATAAACATTAATAAACTCACAGACTAAATTGGTAATGAAACTAAACTAACAATTTACAATCAAGAGATAAATGAGCAACTAGTAAAAATGACAAGCCTATCAGGATGAATGATGGGCTGATGAAAGTGTCTGCCCCAAGCTCCAGGGGCTCTGAGACCCCTAGGCATACCGTACATTCAGGAACGCACCAGGCTGCCGGGATTTTTACAGGTCCTCAGATTTGTCTTTCCAGTAAACTCCACTCATAAATACTCAATGTAAGTAACTCTCAGTAACTCCACAGGTACCCCTGTGCAGCCCTCACAAACACGGCTGGACTGGAATCAGGAGGCCCAGGTTTTATCTCCACTGGGAACTGGTGCTTCCATTCATGAAAAGAGGAGACTGAGCTGAATGTCCACAGTAAACTCCAGGGACAATGACCTCAACTGACACACCATTGGGCAAGAAAACTGAGATTAAGCAAACCTCACCACACCCTGCAATAGAAAATGATACCGCATCTTCGAAAATACATGGCATGAAACGTGATTCACATGGGACTGAAATCATCGGAATGGCTTAGCGTGAGTGGACTGTTCACTTCAGTTAGAAAGAAACCAATTTCCTGTCAGAATCCAGCTCACACACAAAGTTCCTCTTTTTCAAGAAAAAGTGCTATTCCTCGCAGTCGGGATGCTGGAGACAGAGTGTGGGGACAGTAGGAGTCTTCGTGTTTTTACACTTATGTGGATAGAGTGTAGCTGCCTAGTTTGAAAGGAGACTGCTTTCTGGTGAATCTCAGTTATTTTCTAAGAATAGCCTCTATGCTAACTTACTATTGGGTAATAGCCCTCCACATTCTCAGAGAAATGCTGAGAATGACAAAAACCTGTGCCCCAGTCCAACTGAAGAAACCACACAGAGATTTATATCCAAATCAGGCCTTTCTTGTGAAAGACAAGCAGGGTATCTGAGGGTACGCTCATACCTTCTGTTTTCCAATATCCACCAGTTCCACGGAGCCGCCCAACTGCTTGATATCTGCAGCGGCCACTTCCATCATCTTTTTGATTTCCCCTCTCTTCTCAGGCCACGCAGATACGCTCTGGATGGCCACCCATTCCGCAAGCTTCTGTTTGTGGACAATAAGCAAAAAGGGATTCTCAAAAGGTGCTCCTAAAGGAAGAAAGGCATCCATACTTTTGCCGTGTTTCAGGCACCCAACGTTGACCTGCTACCTGTGGCCACTCCATGTTGAGCATGTTGACCACACATGGAAGAATAGATCCATCAAAACCTACTTTTACTGACCCTGTAGCAAGAACTATATAGCATAACAGAAACATGTCAGAATGCGTATTTTTAACCATTAAGCATGAGGTGAATATAAAATGAACAGAGTCCATAAATACCTCTGAATCTAACAAAATTACAACTGAGGGGTACAGAAACTACCCAAGATTTTCAATCCAGGTTAGCTTAGTTATCATCCTTATAATGGCAAGTTCTCTAAAGTATAAGTTTTAGAATGAGAACTCTAAAGATTTCATCTGAAATGTGTCTACCAAGAATAACTTCAAAGCATGATTCTTTAAATTAAACTCAAGTAATGCTTAATCTATAATGCTACTGAATCATTGAAAACATCCTAAATGCAAAACAGGTCTTTAATCTACTACAAGAAATTATAGATGAAGATTAAACAAAAATCTCAATGAGCTCTGCCATTTCTAGAAACATATATTAAGACTTTCTGCCAAAGCCAAAATTATCATTTCTATAGTGTAATGAGGAGGTAAAGGAAAAGATCTCTAGACTTATATATACAGTGTGGGGCAAAAGTAGGTTTACAGTTATAAAGGAAACAGTTTATTCTCATATTATTTATTATTGTATTATTTTTCACATATTTTTCATACACACACACACACACACATTTTTTTTTCTGTGAGAACACTTAAGAACTACTCTCTTAGCAGATTCAAGTTTACAACATAGTATTGTTAACTATGGTAACCACGCTGTACATTGGGCCTCCAGAACTCTTCTTATAACTGAAAGTGTGTGCCCTTTGCCTAAGATCAGGATCTCATCACTTCCCGTAGCCCCTGGCAACCACCGTTCTACCCCCTGCTTCTCTGAGTTCCTTGTTCAGATTGCACATAGAAATGAGATCATGCAGTGTTTGTCTGTCTTTAATACTTGATTTAAACAGCATAACTCACATTAGTTCCCCTGAGCCCCAAAGGACTAAACTGCATTTTAAGTTTATTGGAATAAATAAATATTCCCTTACCTTGATGTAGCGATCCTGATTTTCATCCACATACTTAAACAAGGTAGCGAGGACCGACATCTTCCAGTCAAAGGGCAGGCCTGGGAGATTCTTGGAGGGAAGAGCAACCTGTTACTCCTGCCTCTGCAGAGGGCCCGAATGAGGAAAAGTCGCTGACTGCTCAGGGTCATGAACTCCTACCCCACCTTCCTGGCCAGCAGTCAACACGAGGACTCCAGGAAGTGATCGCAGAGGCAGAAATGAAAGCTTTGGGATGCAGTGAGAGGCTCAGGTTGATCTCCCATCTTTTTCAGAAGGAAAATGTACCCAAAATTGTGTCACAGTGGCAGATAAAGAAGCAAGGGCCTGAGTTGAAGACAATCTGATGAAAACTAAAAGTAGGTACTTTTCAGTAATGCTGACTTATCAGCATTTAAAATTTTAATTTAATTTTACTCTCCTGAAGCACATAGAGAACTTTCCACTTACTACGACCACAGAGGCAACCATCACTCCAAGGATCCCAGCAAAAATGTCACAGCCTATCTCTTATGAGGGTATAACACAGCAAAAAGGCCCAGGACAGGCTGATAAATTTAGTTTAAGGAAGTTGACAATCTGAGTCCAGAAACTGCTAAAGGCAACATGGGAAAGAAGGCCTGATTAGAATAAATAAGCAGCTCCATCTACCTGCACCCCACCCCCCTGTGCATTTTCTAACACCCAGTTTCCCATGTGTGAGACCCACCACATCCCATTCCACCCCACAAATATGGGGGAGGGGGGACAGAAATCCTCTGATGCATCACCTTTAAAATCTGGAATGCATATGAAACAAAAATGATTCTGCTATATATTGGGACTTTCAAAATTGCTTGTCCCCTCCTTCAATTGACAATTTGAATCCCACCCAGTGGTTGGAAAGGGCTCAGCTATACCCCTGAGACAGGCAGTATTTCAGACCCGGAGCTGCAAACTCACAAGATCCCACCACATCCAGGAGTGCTGATGCCTGGGCACCGACACACTGGTTAAAGAGCATGCTTTGTTTGGTATCAGATTCCAAACTGATTTCTGGACAGGGGAGTGACGGCATCTGCTGTGACATGAAGCGTGAAGCTGCTCACCAACTGAGGAAGTTGCCAGAGCTGTGCTGAGTTCAGTGAGAACAGATCAAAGTGCTTATTTTCAGTGCCTCCTTCCTCCTCCTCAAATACCAGCCATAAATTATTACAAACCTCCCAGCCAACTCAGATGGCTTCAGCTGAGGCTCTCCTCTGAAAGAGCCCAGCAAGACAGTCCACGAATGCCGCCGGGGGATTTCATGGTCGTTAATAAAGTCAAATTTTCATCCACCTATCCCCAAAAATGTAAACAGGCGGCTGTCTATGACAGCATGCTACGCTGGGCACTTTTATTTGGGTTCCTGGTCATCAAATACCACAAATCCCAAACTCACTGCGGTATGTTCTCTTTCATAGTACCCTCTTTGCAGACAATGAACCCACGGCCTTCCAGTAGAGCCACTGGAAGACGGACCTACCTACACTGCACCCTTCACCAAAGGAGAGTCCACAGACCAGACCGGGACGCCAGCCCCCCAGGGCGGGGCCAAAGCAGCACCTTTACTGCTAGTCAGTCCCGCCCACTCACTTTCTGAGTATTTCTTGTCCTCCCTCCCCCACATGAACTGGGACCTGCCGACCGGAACCTGTTAAGGTAAAAGCGCTGAGTTGGAGTGGACAAAAGCAAATATCCGTTCGAAATAAGTACCCTTTTCACTCCCCTCTTGAAACCTGCAGTTCCTGGGGAGTAACAAAATTTCAGTAGTGAAACTAGTGGGCGCGGAAGGAGGAGTGACCCCGGGACCGTCTACAACACCTACAAATCCATCTGTGTCCCCCATTAACTCGCGGCATACGTTACAATATACATAAATACCCGAGTCATGGCTTCGAGTCTTTGCAAAAAAAACCCTCCACTAAAACGGGCAGGAACCTCCAATTTGCCCAATCTGGAGCTTTCTCCCCAACACAGTTTTACAAATTTTCTTTCCTCACTCCTCTGTGCAAACACCAGGGACGACAAAGGCGTGAATGGAAGGTCCCCGTACAGGTGCGGGTGCTCCACGAGTTTACACCGACTCGGCTCCAGGAAGACGCCCGGGACCCCATCTTGGCGGCGGAGGCGGACTGGCGGCCCTGTCTGCGAGACCCAGGCCTCAGGGACGTGGTGCCAGGGACCCGGGATCATCTCCATGTTACAGGTGAGGAAACTGAGGCTGAGGAACACCCGACCTGCTCAGACCCGCGAGCTGCAACCCCCGCCTTTAATGCTGGCGAGAGCTAGAGACCCCTGGCCCGGCGCCGGGCCAGGCAGCACCATCCAGAGCCTCCGCCAAAAGCTCTGCGGGCGAGAGAAAGGCTGCCGTTTGCTGCGAGCCTGGGGACGGAGGGTGCGCCCCTCCCCGCCCGCGGAGCCCCGATTCCGCGCCGGCCCTGTTTGAACGAGACACCCTGGTATCAGTCACCACCGACTACACAGACCTGGCGGTGGGCGCCGCCCCTCCAAACCCCAACCCGACCCGCTGCTCCCGGAGCCCTCGGTTCCGGCCTCGGCACCCATTCTGCATGCCTAGCGAGGCGCGACTCCCGGGGACCCGGAGACCACCCGCCCGCCCGGCCAGGGAAGGTCCCTCACCCACCCGCAGCCGCCGCGCCTAGGCCGCTTCACGTGCCCCAGTCACGCCCCCGGCGGGGCTAGCCCCGCCTACCAATCCCCGCCCACCAATCCCCGCTCCTATAGAACTAGCGTCACCCCGCCCCCGGCGCGGCCCGCCCACCAATCCCTGGACTCTTCCGGGGAACAGGCGTAGCCCCGCCCCTCCCGCCTTCGCCCCGCCCCCTCAGGGCACCATCCCGGGTTGAGCGCCCGCCGGCGGCGTGACCTCCCTCGGTGTCTTTTGCTCACTCTGACTCGGCGCCTTGGACTGGGGCCTCAATGTTGGGATCTGACCCGGTGGCTTTTAATGAGGTCCTGAGGTCCCAAGTCGGGGAGCTCACACCTCACCCCCTGAACTCTCTGGCTTTGTGGGGTGTCCCATCCCGGTGGGGTCCTGAGCAGTGCACATTTTGCTGGTCACACACATTTTCTTTTCACGTAGCTTTGGCATTTCCTTCGCAAAACCTTCATCAGCACCATTACCAATATTTTAGTATATAAATTCAATAATCACAGAAATCAAGGAAGGCAGACTGCCAACCAATGGTCATTGTGGCCAATTCAATGCCAGTTTGGGGTGTAGTGGATAAGGAAACTTTATTCAATGCAAAGAGCTCAATTGTAATACGGCAAGAACGGTGACTGGGGTGGGGGTGGGTTCAGCTCAATGCCACTCTGCCCATCTGGTTGGTGTTTCAGCCTTCCAGCTCCAGCAGGGAAACGCAATCTTCAGTCTTGCCACAGGGATGCTGACGTATAGAAAGAAGTCCCATCCCTGGTCCTTGATTGGTCTGATCTCATGTAAATGAGGGCTCCAAATCCTTGCAGTCTGATTGGTCAGATTGGTGCTAATAGAATATACCTGTACAGCTCCAATTGGTCAGGCAAAGTCTCAGTCCTATTGGTTGAAATAGGCTTCCAGGAACTCCTCTGGCTCAAGAGGGCAGGAACACAGGGCAGGCTAGGGTGACAGGCCTCTGTGTAACAACTGTTGCTATGCTCTATTTTTTAAAAATATATTTTATTGATTTTTTACAGAGAAGAAGGGAGAGGATAGAGAACCAGAAACATCGATGGAGAGAGATCAATCAGCTGCCTCCTGCACGCCCCACAGTGGGAACGTGCCCGCAACCAAAGTACACACCCTTGGCCAGAATCGAACCTGGGACCCCTGAGTCCGCACGCAGGCCGATGCTCTATCCACTGAGCCAAACCGGTCCAGCTATTTTTTAAATTTTAATCCCAGTTACCCACCAGGAGCCCTTCTTGGTAGGTGTCTTCTTTCTCAGGCTCCACCTCCACAAGACACACCATTTATTTATCAAGCATCTACTACTTATATTTTACAACAATTCTTGGGCACAACGACTATCTCCATTTGAGTAATTCCAAAAGAATTTGGCAAAACTTATACCACTCCCACATTCTTTAAGTTTTTTCTCTAAACAAGTTTAACAATTGCAAAGGATGTAATTTCCCACATCCTCTAAATATTTTTAGTGCCCATGATGACCCCAGGTCATCCTATGTGGTAACTTGAGGTCTCTGAGTTTGCAAGGTTGCCATAAAGGCCTTCCCTGAGCTTATCAGGTTTAGTATCTGGCCCCTTTTTGTCCACAGGTTCTATAAATGAGATTATTGCTGGAATGAGACGGTTCAGGGAAAAAGACAACAACAAAAAGGATTTAGAGCAGCGGTTCTCAACCTGTGGGTCGCGACCCCTTTGGGGGTCGAACGACCCTTTCACAGGGGTCACCTAAGACCATCGGAAAACACATATATATAATTACATATTGTTTTTGTGATTAATCACTATGCTTTAATTATGTTCAATTTGTAACAATGAAATTGGGGGGTCACCGCAACATGAGGAACTGTATTAAAGGGTGGCGGTATTAGGAAGGTTGAGAACCACTGATTTAGAGGATCTATAACACATTACCTGTTAAGTTTATAGAAATTTTATGTTTATGTGGTATTTATAACTAAGTTAGCAAAGAAGCTGTTGATAAACAAGAGCAAGGAGGAGACTTGGGTTCAAGTAAAAAGTGAATATGCACTCACAGTACCGATAATCATTTGACAACAAGTAATGATAATGTTTCTCCTACAAATCTGAATAAATGTAAGAAACTACATGTCTAGCCAGTGTGGCTCAGTGGTTGAGCATCGACCCACGAACCAGGGGGTCACCGTTCGAGTTCTGGTCAGGGCAAATGCCTGGGTTTTGGCTAGATCCCTAGTAGGGGGCCTGCATGAGGCAGCCGATCAATAATTCTCTCTCATCATTAATGTTTCTACCTCTCCTCCTACCTTTCTCTCTCTGAAAACAATAAAAGTAAATAAATAAAGGATGTTCTTGTGGTTTTTTTTAAATATATTTTATTGGTTTTTTTTTTTTACAGAGAGGAAGAGAGAGAGATAGAGAGTCAGAAACATCGATGAGAGAGAAACATCGATCAGCTGCCTCCTGCACATCCCCCACTGGGGAAGTGCCCACAACCCAGGTACATGCCCTTGACCGGAATCGAACCTGGGACCTTTCAGTCCGCAGGCCGACGCTCTATCCACTGAGCCAAACCGGTTTCGGCAGGATGTTCTTGTTTTTAAAAAAATGTAAGAAACTGTAAATATTTCTCTCTTTTCCACGTCCAGCGCAGCTAGAGAGCGGTCTAGTTCCTGAGTAGGGGCTGCTGGGGATTAAGAAAATGAAAGAAAGAGACAGACACAGAAATGGAAGGAAAAAGCTGGCGCCGAGGGGTGGCGGGGTGGGGGAGGGGACCACTGTTCTCTGATGGAGACACAGGGACCCAGAGCCAATACAGCGTGTTTATTTTATACAGCAAAAAACAGGAAGTTTTACTAAAGGTCAAGACAAGGGAGATTATGTGCATTCTTGGGTGGGCCCAAATCGTATTCATTCCTGAGGAAATTAAAGAAGTATCTTAACATATCAATAGTGTGGTCAGGCAGAAGGCAGGAGAGCAACAATGTAGCTTTATTCTTCTCTTCTGTTCCTAACTGTTGAGGCTTTGAAAAGCGCTTCATGTAAATCAGCTGGGAGAATGGGCTCTGGCAATGCCCTAAAAAACTGCTTAAGAAGTTCTGCAATATCACAAGGACGTGCAGAAGACAGGCCACTTTCACCATGATCCAGTGTATTCTATCTTGATACAGACCTCTTTTACTTGGAAATATAATGTTAATTATCACAAACTGGAACTTTCTACCTCCTGCCCCTTGAAATAATACAAAATATGTAACTGACGGGTGTCCTTGATTAAGGAGGTGTTCTCCCATAATATACTGTGGTATTTGATATTGTCCCTCTGTTTGAAGCTTGTAAAGAGTTAATAAAGATGCGGCACTTAGATTGATGCCTGGCACTGAGTGTCTGGTCTGCTCCAGCTGCTATAACAAACCACTAAATCTGTTCCTCACAGTTCTGGAGGCTGGAAGTCTGAGATCTCACATGTTGTGAGAGCCTACTTTTAGTTCACAGACAGCTAGAGGGAGCTCTCTGAGGTCTCTTTTATAAGGGCACTGATCCCATTCCTAAGGGCTCCACCCTCAGGACCTAATCACCTCCCAAAGGTTCCACCTCTGAATACCATCACCTTGGGGATCAGGCCTCAATACATGAATTTTGGGGAAATAAATCTTCAGGAAGGCAAGAAGGACAGCAAGTAGCTCCACGGCCCGCATGTTCCCAGGCCTATATGGTCTGGAGAGAGTACACAGAGAGTCCGAGCAATTGGAAATTGGCACCCTCAAAGCTCTCTGAGCCCTCCTTTAAAATGTTTCTCCTGTCCCCAGTGTCTCAGTTGACTATTAAGTAAATGAGCTGTTTAAACATAAGTGTGCACAGTCCAGTGTGTCCAGCAGGTGGCGCTGCAATCCGTTTCTTCTTGGGCAAAAAAATGATTTACAGCCAACTCAGCAGGGAGAAATCTGATCTCTTCTTCTCCGCTGTACTTTTGGGGAACAGGGTCACTATGAGCCAAAACAGAGAAAACAGTATGACCAGAGCCTGGTTGCTTTAGAAGGAGAAGTGATGGGACGTATTCTGAGAATTTAAGAAGTATACGCATTATGAAAGTTACTGTTGTTTACACAGCCACTTATAAAACATTAGATCATGCTTCCAATTACCACGGTGTTCAGTCCCCAGCACCAGTCACAGAGTTTGGTCTCCAGAATCTGAGGCAGTTCTGCTTAACCAAACTTAACTCAACACCTAGACCACAGGCCCACCCATTACCCTGGAAAACCAAGCATTTTCCTGGGCCAAGCGGCCACTGTGGACAACATGCTGATTCTCCAGAAACCCAGGTGCAGAGAAATGGCATCTAAGCGATGAGAGAACGCCTGCCGAGTAGAACAGTGTTAGGAAGAAAAGGGAGATCGGGTTAGGCCGGAACGAAGGCAGGTGGCCTCCTTGTTTCCTTGGCTCCAGCCTCTCTTGCCCTGCTTCTATTCCCACGGCATCAGCCACTCCACTTGTCCAACCCCAAAAACGTGTTCCTCTGACCTGCAGGACTTCATGGTCGGTAGGTCTGGCACCCCATTGTTTATGACATGACCAGTGATTACCAGGGTAGGGGTGAAGGAAGGATGGCTATAAAGGGACAGCATGAGGGCATTTTTGGGGTGATGGCACTCTTCTGTATTTATGGTCACATGGATCTGTACATGTGCTAAAGTTCATAAACTGGTACACTGGCTCACTCAGAAGTCAATTCTACTGTATGTTAATTAAAAAATAAAATTGAAGCCTTGCATGCCGGGGTCCAACCCCAGCAAGTCCAGGGGTCCCCAAAGGTGTGGACAGAGTTGGCAAAGAAGGAATGACACAGAGATAGCATTCAGTTGATCAGCAGCCTAGCCAGGATCTCTAGCCAAGTTCTGGTCAGGATCTCCAGCCAGGTTCTGTGTCCATGTTCTCTCGCTAGGTTCTCCAGCCAGGTTCAGTCACCAGGTTCTAGTCAGGTTCTCTTGCCATGTTCTATCCAGGTTCTGTAGCCAGGTTCTGTCTCTAGGTTCTTCAGCCAGGTTCTCTTGCTAGGTTCTGTCTCTAGGTTCTGTAGCCAGTTTCTGTCCAGGATCTTTTGCCATGTTCTCTCGCTAGGTTCTGTCTCTAGGTTCTGTGGCCAGTTTCTGTGTCTAGGTTCTGTGTCCTGTTGTCTTGTTACATCTGTATTTATACCAGTTGATTCCAATCCTATCAATCTCTATTCCAAAGGTTAGGGCGTTTCTTATCTCCATTCCAGGGAGTAAAGATTATGTAGCTTAAGCATGATTGTTCATAGTTAAAGTGATTAATTACCCGCCTGGCACTTAGTTAAGGGGTTTTATTCCCTCCCTAACTTCAGGGGGAAATCCCTACCTGGGGAAACAACCTTTCTCAGAGAGGTGACCTTGGTTAAAACACATAGTGCCAAGAAGGTGAGCAAACATATTAAGAACAGTATGCCATATATGCCAGGTCCCTTGAAACAGCAAGGATGGACCGGCTCCCGGCACTTAGAGCATCTGCCCATGCACCAAAGGGTCATGGATTTGATTCCTGGCGTGTACCTGGGTTGCAGGTTCAATCCCCAGTCTGGATCCAGATGCATGTGTGAGGCAACCAATGGGCATATTTCTCTCACATTAATGTTCTCTCTCTCTCTCTCTCTCCCCCCCTCCCTTCCTCCCTTTCAGTGTCTCTAAAAAAATCAATGGGAAAAATATCTTCTGGTGAGGACTAACAAACAAAAAATAAATAAATAAAATAAAATTGTAGAAGCTAATAGCAGATAGAACTTTGCAGATGATTATCATGAACGTTAAATGATTGGTATCAGCAGGGTCCCCGTTAAAGCAGAATTCTTCAAAGCTCCCAATGCCAGGTGCACATTTTCTCCAGTTATGCAAATAAGATATTTGTTTTAGTCATGGGAAAACAAATAATGTAGGAACAAGACATGGATGTTTACTGCTTCAACTTCTAAGCGATATTGATTAAAAAAATTAAGCACATGAGGATTGGAAGGGTGACAATAAAACCATCATTATTTGTATGTAGGGAAGCAGGGAGACTAAGAAATACAGAGAAAAGAGATCACACGCCCTCCCAAGTGCAGATGTTCTGTTCGGAGGTTGACCTGAGCCAAGAAAGAGAGAATTTGTAAATGAATTCTGGAGTTCTAATGTTAAACAGGACTGGACTCTGTTCTGCCAGAAAGAGGCTATTGTTTAGCACTGAAAGTGACTAAGCTCTGAGAGCAGCCAGAAATGTCAGCAGCCAGGAGGATTGGAAACCCTACATGTTGGGGGGGGGGGCGGGGGGCGGGGGGAAGAGAACACCCAGAAATCTGCCTCCTGGTTGCAGGTAACAACACAGGCTCCTGGCTGATTATGCTGATGAGATGCTCACCCTCTGATGGGACAGAAGCCACAGAGCCACTTAGGGAGTGGCGGGGGGGGGGGGGGGGGGGGGCGGGGGTCAGAGGTAGGGGGGCCTGCTGCCAGCCCCTCACCCTGATTCCCATAGTCACATTCACACGTCCACCTCTGTCAGAGGAGCAGGAAATGCAGGCAAGCTCCCAACTCAAAGCCAATGAAGCCAGGACCTTCCCGCCGTCTTGGGATTTGAAGCCTGAGGCAGCAATGATGCCCAGGGGCACATCAGGCTTTTGGACAACTAAGCAACTCTTTCCCATTGAAAGTGCAATATGTAAAAGAAAAGGGGCAAGTGCATTTGGCAGAAAGGGGCGAGTGAGTAAGGGAAAAAATGACATGATGGAGTGAAAGAACTCGGCTGGAAAGGGAGATGGTGTTGGAGGAAGGCAGCGTGAGGGAATTAGGTGAAGAGGATGCCGAGTTCATTGGTCTGTGTGATGAAGGGCAACTTTTTGTTGTTGTTGTTGTTGTTGTTAGAGTTACCCAAGTCCTTGTGCTGACTGGCATTTTTGTGTGTGAGGTTTTCTTCTTGAGTAATCCTGTACCTTGGCAAGCATGCACAATACAGTTGTTGTAACTTTAAGAAGACATTGTTGGCCTAAGATACGTTAGTTGCGATCAGAACAGCCATCATTGTGCTTTATAGAGAATCCATTTTGTGATGTCACAGAAGCTGCCATGCTTCATCAGAAGCCTCTTTTTCATGAGCACCTGATATTTTCTTTTAGCTCCTGAGGTATTCTAGCAGGGACTCATATTTACACCCCCATGTTCATGGCAGCATTAGTCACAATAGCCAAAAGGTGGGTCAGCCCAGGTGTCCACACGTAGGACTTGCTAACAGCATATGAGGACTGAGAGGGCCAGGAAGGACCGTGAGTGCCTAAAGCACAGACAGGATGGTGGCACTCCCCTAAAATTAAATCAGCATAAAAGCAACCTCCAACCAGAAATCAACTGCATGCAAGCCCCACAAATTCAGTTTTCGCCGTGATGATTATTTAAATGCTCTTCATGAAATATCCAGAATAACACGATTTTAAGTACTTTCAACAAATAGCTTGAGTTTTTGTGCCATCATAAGCCCTGACAATGCCCATCGAAAAATCCATTCAACATCATATGTCATCAAAAAAAAAAAAAAAAAAAAAAAAAAACATCATATGTCATCAGGGTGCTGCAAATTAAAACAAGAATGAGATATAAGCACACACCTATTAAAATGGCCAAAGTCCAAAACATTGACATCAAATGCTAGCCAAGATGTGGAGCAATAAGAACTCTCGTTCATTGCTAGTGGGAATGCAAAATGGTGCAGCCACTTAGGAAAACATTTTGGCAGTTTCTTACAAAACTAAGCATACTCTGGCCATATGACCTATAATAATTGCATTCCTTGGTATTTAACCAAAGGAGTTATGTCCACACAAAAATCTGCAAGTGGATATTTACATAAGGTTTATTCACGACTGCCAACACTTAGAAGCAACCAACGCGTCCCTCGGTAGGTGAGGCATAAATTAACTGGTACAAGTACTTTCAGCAGCACTTGGAGAGATTAATGGAGGTGAGAGAAAGTGGGGGTGTTTTGACACTCTGGCTTCTCATGTGCTGACCTTTAATAAACCTTGGTAAGGAGAATCTAATTCCAGAGCTCTCAGCACTTTTAGGATGTTTATTTGACAAAGCAGCAGCACCCACAGCATTGAGGCTTTCGGACTTTAAGCCCCTAGCCCCAGGAGAGAGCTGGGGGGCCTTCTCCTTTCGTAGTTGGACCCAGTGCTACCTTAGGTGAGCAGTTGGGGCTGCAGACGGTTTCAGGCAAGCTTCACAGTGGATCGCTCCTCTCCGCAAACAGTTGCATGTTGTTTACCAAAAAGGAAGTAACAAATTCTGGAATGTCATCCTTTCCTAAGGGCCCCTGTGTTTCAAGGCCAAATAGCATGATACATTTTTTTCTCCCCACGTGGTGCTTCCACGAAATAGAACAGGTTGGAGAAGCAGGCTTCCCTGTGCGCGCATGCGCATGAATGCAGCTGTGTGAGAGATGAGTGCCTCCGGTAAAGAGGGCGCAGGGCAGAGGGACAAAGGTGGGCATGAGGGTGGCTACTTCCACCTCTCCACGGACTGGGGGCTGGGGGACCACCCAATAGGCAGCTGTGTCTGGAGCTGAAATACAAGCAAGGAGGCCAAAAAAAGGTTAGAACTTTACTAAAGTTTACTCCCAAACAATGCAGTGCAACGAGGGGCGGGGGGGTAGGGGCGGTTAGAAACCCCAAGGGCTTATAAACGGAGGCGAGTCCCCTAAGGAACGCGGTAATTCATTTTGTGCGAAGATTTCTGGCCAACCTCAACACACAGCAGAGGCGTTAGAGCAGCGGTTCTCAACCTGTGGGTCCCGACCCCCTTGAGGGGTCGAACAACCCTTTCACAGAGATCGCCTAAGACCATCGGAAAACATATATAATTACATATTGTTTTTGTGATTAATCACTATGCTTTAATTATGTTCAATTTGTAACAATGAAAATACATCATGCATATCAGATATTTACATTACGATTCATAACAGTAGCAAAATTACAGTTATGAAGTAGCAACAAAAATAATTTTATGGTTGGGGGGTCACCACAACATGAAGAACTGTATTAAAGGGTCACGGCATTAGGAAGGTTGAGAACCACTGCGTTAGAGGAACAGCAAAGACTGTAGTGACTCCCCCTATAACACGTGTCCCATCAACATGCACTTCACGTCACAGTTTTTGAGGGCAGTATACCTTTTTCCACTCATGGTTTACTGAACCATCCCCACCATACACGTGTAGGTTACTTCCAACCCATTGCTGTCATAAATTGTGTTGTAGACACACTGTTGGACAACTTTGTCCATGTTCTTAAAAAATGCTAATTCTCCTAAATGAAGATAAGTAAACATGTATTGAGCTTTACAAACTGGATGATTTGGGCACTCTAAGCAAGATTGCAAAAGAAGCCAGTCATTGTTTTGTTGTTGCCTGTTACGTTTTTACCATTCTAGCTCCTGCCTCCTGCCCTCTTGGCCCCTGGCCTCTGGTGGTGAAGGATCCCAGAGGGAACTACACCTGGACGCCCACCCAGGCTATTCCCAGACTAGGAAATAACTTCTCCTTCCCCTCCAAACAAAACTCTCATTTATAAATAGGACTGAGCTCACTTAAGACAAATGATGAAGGAAAACCCAAACGATGGTCTAGGTAAGCTTTCCCTGTGAGATGTGAATAGAGACATTTTTGAGTGGGGAGGGGACGCTGACTATCCCTCATTTTCTTCAGGCTTACTCTCCCTCGCCCCATGACCCCATAACAGGGCATCAGAAACAAGCCTCCTTCTGAAAGGCAGCCGCCCCTTTCCTGAGCTGTCACCACCCTGCAGATATGGTAGTCACTGCTGGGACGGGCAACAAAGACCCTGGTAGGAAAGCTGAGCCCGACTTAAAATCTTGTTCTTGGATGACAAACGACTGGTAACGCTGACAAACGTTTGAAACGTTCTTGGCTTGTGGCAGGTTATTTCAATCATTGATTGTGACATGTGTACATTTCAAGCTCTCACTTCTAGAGTGGGAAATCCCAGCTTTGAAAGAGGAATCAGAGCATCAACATAGAAGCAGGTGAGTGGGCCTCTTACCCAGGGGTGGGCAAACTTTTTGACTCGAGGGCCACAATGGGTTCTTAAACTGGACCGGAGGGCCGGAACAAAAACATGCATGGAGTGTTTGTGTGAACTAATATAAATTCAAAGTAAACATCATTACATAAAAGGGTACAGTCTTTTTTTTTTTTAGTTTTATTCATTTCAAACGGGCCGGATCCAGCCCGCGGGCCGTAGTTTGCCCACGGCTGCTCTAACCTGTCCCTCCTACTAACAGATCAGATACAAAAGGCCATGTCCTTCTCTGTGAGGTTTTACGTAATAACACTCACCCTTGGTGGGGTGCTGGGAGAATGATGTGAGTTAATGTACACAAACATATTAAGTACATACAAACATAGGTATGTTTGTTGTTGTCAGTCTTTGTAGAAAGAAAAATATTTTTATGAGCTCGACGTATATAGAAATGTAGCAGAACCAAGCATTAGTAAAGCTACTTGGTATAATCAGAGTCAGAAAACTACAGAATTATACTTTTTCTTCCAGTAATGGCCTACAAGCAAAATATTCATATTCTGTTCTCAGCAGCAAGTTCAACTGTCAGTCTATTAGTTCAGAATCCAAAGGATATGTTCAAACATATTCGTAACCCAGTGATGTGTCTGTGTTGTTCAATGTAGCCTCGGGAAATCAGAAAGAAATATTTATGTGTTAAAAGAAGAATTGTCAAGAAAAATTCCACAGGGTGCTCAGAGTTTTCTGATCTTTCAGAGAAAAGGCGAGACAGCATCTTCCTCTCATTTCTTCCGATTAGGTGCTGGGATTACAACATGAAACAAGACAGAGTCTCCAGCCTCTTGTCTAATGGAAGAAATCAATGAATAAACAGTCTAGTGATGTGCTAATTAAAACAGACAACCCTGATTACGTGGTATGTTTGCTCTGCTCTGTTGCGGTAGCTGCCTGAAACCTGGGTGTGGGGCATAGGTTCCGGCCTGGAGCACAGGGTGCCTTTCATCTGCTCACAGGGCGTTCCCTGTCGGTTCTACAGACCTAAATTTCCATCTCCTTCAGAACAAGGGAAACCTGCCTTAGAGTTTTTGTGTGAATTAGGTGTGATTGGAGCCGTTTCTAGTAATAGGACTTCACTTTTCATAGTTTGCGTTAGGGAGTAGGGGGAAGTAGTTCCTGAATTTCATAGTTTTTTTAAGGAGTCAAAGCCTATTAAAATCAACTGATGTGAAGCCGGAACTTGGCCAGGCCACTCTCCCAGCTCTACCCATACGCTTACTCTGACCCTCTGACCGGGCCCACAAGGCTGCTGGCACCACACGCAGCAACTAGGGCTCCTGGGAGATGAGACCAAAGTCCTGTTTGTTAAGCCAAAGCTTCACATTTTGTAGTTAATGTAACGATGTTTTTGTTTATCTTTTTGCTGCTCTAGGGAAAGATTTTACTAGCTGGCCTATCAGTCACCATCCTGTGAATTCCCCAAAAAAGCCCTCTTTGGACAGATAATTTGAAAAGGCTCCTCCCACCCCCCTCCCCCCCAACCATGAGCCTCCACCCCCAGGTAAAGGGCTTGGTGAGCTGGGCTCTGGTGGACTTCAGCCCCACCCGCCTCTCATGGCTTCCTGCAGTGTGCAACCTGCATAGCAGGAGGTCGTGCACAGGTCCTGCCTCCCAGGGGTTTGCTTACAGCTCCAGAGAGGGCCGTGACTTCTGTACTAAAACAATGCTGAATGTTCGAGGGCTCTCTTCAATGTGGACTTATCATTTTCTTCTGTATACTTTTCTTTTTAAAATGCCAAAAGAGCCCGAGCTGGTTTGGCTCAGTAGATAGAGCGTCAGCCTGTGGACTGAAGGGACCTGGTTTTGATTCCGGTCAAGAGCACATGCCAGGGTTGCGGGCTTGGTCCCCAGGGAGGGGCGCGCAGGAGGCAGCTGATCAATGATTCTCTCTTATCATTGATGTTTCTCTCTCTCTCTATCCCTCTCCCTTCCTCTCTGAAATCAATAAAAAAAAATTTTTTTTAATGCCAAAAGAAGTGTGATTATTAACATATTTTTAAAACTTACACAAGTAACACTCACTTTGCAAATCCTGATTTTGATTTCAAGTTCTGCTTCCCCTGTTTTTAGTCTTAGGTTTGAAACCATAAATGCTTACAATTCTTTATCTCATCCTCCTTCCTATTTGTGCCCCTCCCCCATAACATTTTGGAGAAAGGGAATCAATCACCTTTACACCATCCAGTCAGGATTTGAAAGCAGTGTCTGTTCTAAGATGCCTTCTGTGCTTCACAACCATTTTGGTTTTTTTTTTTTTTTTTTTTTTTTTTAGAATCAAACAGGTTTTATGTATATTTTAATTTTTTTTTTTTATTGCTTAAAGTATTACAAAGGGTATTACATATGTATCCATTTTATCCCCCCGCCCTAGACAGTCCCCTAGCCTCCCCTATCACCCAGTGTCTTATGTCCATTGGTTATGCTTATATGCATGCATACAAGTCCTTTAGTTGATCTCTTACCCCCCTACCTCCTGCCCCCCAACCCTCCCCGGCCTTCCCGCTGCAGCTCGACAATCTGTTTGAGGCAGCTCTGCCTCTGTATCTATTATTGTTCAAAAGTTTATAATGGTCTCTATTGTCCACGAATGAGTGAGATCATGTGGTATTTTTCCTTTATTGACTGGCTTATTTCACTTAGCATAATGCTTTCCAGTTCCATCCATGACGTTGCAAATGGTAAGAGTTCCTTCCTTTTTAGAGCAGCATAGTATTCCATCGTGTAGATGTACCACAGTTTTCTAACCCATTCATCTACTGATGGGCACTTAGGCTGTTTCCAGATCTTAGCTATGGTGAATTGTGCTGCTATGAACATAGGGGTGCATATATCCTTTCTGATTGGTGTTTCTGGTTTCTTGGGATATATTCCTAGAAGTGGGATCACAGGGTCAAATGGGAGTTCCATTTTCAGTTTTTTAAGGAAACTCCATACTGTCTTCCATAGTGGCTGGACCAGTCTGCATTCCCACCAGCAGTGCACAAGTGTTCCTTTTTCTCCACATCCTCTCCAGCACTTGTTGTTTGTTGATTTGTTGATGATAGCCAGTCTGACAGGTGTGAGATGGTACCTCATTGCTGTTTTGATTTGCATCTCTCGGATGATTAGTGACTTTGAGCATGTTTTCATATGTCTCTTGGCTTTCTGAATGTCCTCTTTTGAAAGGTGTCTATTTAGGTCCTTTGCCCATTTTTTGATTGGATTGTTTATCTTTCTTTTGTTAAGTTGTATGAGTTCCCTATAAATTTTGGAGATTAGGCCCTTATCAGATATGTCATTGGCAAATATGTTTTCCCACACAGTGGGTTTTCTCATTGTTTTGTTGATGGTTTCTTTTGCTGTGCAGAAGCTTTTTATTTTGATGTAGTCCCATTTGTTCATTTTTTCTTTAGTTTCAAGTGCCCTAGGAGCTGTATCAGTGAAGAAATTGCTTCGGCATATGTCTGAGATTTTCTTGCCTTTGGATTCTTCTAGAATTTTTATGGTATCCTGTCGTACATTTAAGTCCTTTATCCATTTTGAGTTTATTTTTGTGTATGGTGTAAGTTGGTGGTCTAGTTTCATTTTCTTGCATATATCTGTCCAATTTTCCCAACACCATTTATTGAAGAGACTATCTTGGCTCCATTGTATGTTCTTGCCTCATTCTTCACAACCATTTTGAAATGAGATGACCAAGTCTGAACAGTGTCTAGAACAATATTCCCACGTGGTGCTTGGGGTTGGGGCTGGGTGTGCCCTGGAGTGGGAGGGCTGGTCATAAGGGAAGGGACAGGCATTACTGCTGTTGGTGGAGTGATCCCCAAATCCCAGTGTCTGTGGCATTAGGGAATATCCGACATGTACCCAAAGTGTTCCTTGTTAGTGTGGTGTTTCACAATTTCTGGAGACCTCTGCCATTGAGTCATGAAACTTAAAGTTAAACTGGTGACTGCAGAACAGACAAGATTAGGAAGCCAGTTCCAAGGGAGACTGACAGAACACTTCATCCCAGCCAGAGTAATTCCTGCTGTCCTCACACTCAGAAATGGATATGTGAAATCCAGGTACAGTGCAGGTGCAAGTGTGACCCCATGAGCTGGCACCTAACAGGCCAGAATAAGCTCCTGCCAAGTGAGTGGCAGGGGTCCTGGGCCTGTGCTTGCAGAAGCCCTCAGCTGGGACAGCTCTGGGTGCACCACCCACCAGGACTGGGGTGGGGGTGGGGGTGGGGGCAGGAAACAGGCTTCCAGGGAGCAGCAACTTGGAGGCGTGGGGAGGGGACAAGAACCAGGGACAGGTCTGCCAGCGGAGGTGCCTGCACTCACTCCCTGAGACCTTGTTACCAACAGACCTAAATGCAGATTTAGACGGTTTAGTGAGTGCTTTCTCCTTGCCAGGGGGAAGCAGAAATGTTTAGTGCTGCACTTTTTCCCCTGGAAAGGACACCCTGGAGTCTTTGGCAGCCTGGGCAGGGGGGTGGGGGACTCAGGATTCAGGATGCTGCCTGGGAAAAGTCAGGGACAGTGGCCACAGCCTGACAGTGGCCACACACTGTCCGGGACCCAGGACTCTGCGCAGGCTCAGGGTCTCACCTGTGGAGGGCCTCTCAAGTCGGGGTGATGTAGGGGAGGGAGGAATTTAACAGAGGCACATGGGGGAGGGGACAGAGAGCAACCAGAGGTCTAGATTTGGGACACTAAGCTCCCGCCCAGAGGAGAAGTGGGGGGGAGGGGGGGAGTTTGTCTGAATTGAAGATGTGTTGGCCGAGGAGCCAGGAGTCTAGACCAGGGAGTTTGAATCTGTGCGGATTCTGTTTAAAGAGGAGAGCTGATCTGGGGGGAAAGGTGCAAAACAAGTGGAAAGGGTGTCCGGGTGCTGCGGTGGAGCGGGGCGTCCAGCACGCACGGACCAGGGAACGGCCAGCGCACACCCCCTTCCCCAGTGCTCCAGCGGACACCCTCACCCACCCCAGGACTTGCTGGGCAGGGGATCCAGCCGCGGGGCCTCCCCTCCCTTCGCGTGGCCTCTCCCCCGCATCCCCTCCCCCGCTGAGCCGGCAGCAGTGGAGCCGCGACAGGAGTGCAGGGCACAGGCAGTGGCGCGCGCTGGCCATGGCGCAGACTGCGGGCGCGCGGGGTCCGCCAGGGCAGTGCGGGCGGTGCGGGAGGCGCTGGAGGTGCGGGAGGCGCGCGCTGGTTGCCTGCGTTGCCTGGACCGTGGTCTGGGTGCTGGCGGCTGCGCTGCTGCTCCGCGCGCACCCCGGGGTCCTCTCTGAGCGCTGCACGGACGAGAAGAGCCGGCGCATCCTGGCCGCGCTGGTAGGTCCCGCTGCCGCACTGCCCCGCGAGGTGCGCCCGGGTGCAGGGGTGGGACCCGGGTCGTGGGATGCAGGATGTGCAGGTCCCAGTCTCCGTGGGATGGGCACTGTGTCCTCGAGCCCTCCGGGCACGCAGGGGTGTTTCTCCCCACGTCGCCAAAATTGGTCCTTTGTCCCATGAGTCTTCCTGCCGACTGCTCTCCCGCCGCCCCTGAGCCCGCGCTCCTAAAGAAAGTTTGCGGTAGGCTCCGAGTCTCCCCACAACCCCTTGGTGGCCCATCCGGTGTGGGGCAGCCGGGTTAGGGGCCAGGATGCGGACCAAGATGCCTCTCGGGTCCCTGGGTCCCTGTTCTCTGGCCCAGACTCCGTTCTGCGATTCCAACCTGGGCTTCACCACGCCGAGCCGATGCGCTAACAGGGCCCTGCCTCCTGCGCCCCAAGCCTCGCTCCCCTCACGCTCGCCTCATGCATCCGTGGGACCCCAGGCACAGCGTGCTTCCGGGAGGCGATCCGACCCCCGTGGACCTAGTCCTGGGGTAGTGGCTGCAGTCTCTGTCCCTCCACGGGAGGGCCTGATTGCTTCTCAGCTGGGCGGGGCGGGAAGGGGAGACAGAACCGCAGGGTTCTGTCTGCGCGCACTGGGTCCCAGATGCTCATCAGTTGCTTCCCAAACGTTGGCTGCTCCTTAGTCTCAGTTTGGTTCAGAAGATTATGTGCTTTAGGAGATTTGAACAAAGGGAGAAATCCCCCAAAGGAAAGCCAAGACAGATGAAGATAGCGGCTACTCCTGTTACACTGATATTTGAAGTGTTTATTCACTTCTCCAAACAGTGAGCATCTAAGCATTTGGTGTGAAAAGTGATCTGTTTTCTAAGAAATCTTCAAGAAACGCATGGGAAGTTTTTAGTTCAATTGCTTATAAATGGGTGGGCCCTTTGAGATTGCAGGTTTGTTTTATTAAAAAATATATTTTTATTGATTTCAGAGAGGAAGGGAGAGAGGGAGAGAGAGAGAGAGAGAAACACCAATGATGAGAGAGAATCATTGATTGGCTGCCGCTTGCAGGACCCCTACTGGGGATAGAGCCTGCAACCCAGGCATGTACCCTTGACCAGAATCGAACCCGGGACCCTTCGGTGCCCAGGCTGACACTATATCCACTGAGCCAAACTGGCTAGGGCTGACATTGTAGGTTTTCAAAACGGGGTAGCATAAAGGTTTTCAAGTAAATGATTTTATTATATAAAAAGTGAGACTGGAAAAATTTAAGGAATAATGAGTGAAAGGTACACGCTAAAACAAATCATATTCCCTAATTGAGACAGACATGTCATCATGAATGGACCATAAATGCAAATGAGACTCACATCATTGATTCCCTCCATCCTATCATCTATCCATGCATCTTCGCATCCATGCATCTACCACCCACTCAGTGATGGTTACACTAAAGTTTATCAAGTTTTCTTTAAGTTGCATGAGCTCATTGATTTTCTCAGGAACCCATATAAAAACTCCTTTCTTTTTTTGGGGGGGGGGAGGGGGAGCTGATTGACTGTTTATAGTGAATGAAGATTAATAGTTTGGCCAAGATGGGATACTTCTGCTTACAAAAATAATAGAAAATAATCTTTTAGATTAAAGTAAAAGATGAATTCCACTTTTCCATTTATCTACCTTTGACTAAGTGGGAAAGGCCAAATGGAAATGAATAGCCTAATATAAATTAAGTAATTGCTCATCATAACTTTCCAAGCATTTCAGCCCATAAATTAAAGCCAATTCTGACTAGCGGTTCTACCACTATATCTCCAATGGCAGCCCTGGGGGTCACTTTTAGTCTGACCTAAAGCTGAAGAGGGCGGTCCTGCTTTTGGAGGCTCTCTCCTTTCTTGTTACCAAAAGAATGATGTGAAATCCCAGGTCCCTCTTGCTGAAGTTCACCTGCCGTTGTCTCCCTGAACTGACTTTTCAGGGAGCATCATTTGCACGCCTTGTTTGAGGCCATGGTTCCTCCCACGTGATCAGGACTTGGCTTTCTCTCCCTCTCTTCCTACCTTCTCCATTCTGACTTGGTGTGAGCCCCACGCAGCACGCTGGCTCCCTTTTACCCAGGACACTACCCTCGCACAAGCTTTGAATAAGACCCAGTCTGCAAACCTCGCTTGCTGGGCCCTAGCTGCCCCGCAGAGGCTGGCACGGTGGCCTCCCAGGACTCCAGCTGAATCAAGCTCCTGTCTCTGGGCTCCCCAAGCACTTTCAATTCATTCTGCCTGGCTTTTATCCTTAGTAATAAAACAGGCTGTTAGTTTTCTGACTGGCCTCCAGACTCTCATTAGCTTTCCCTCTGAATAGCAGAGCATAGAAGGAGTAACTGAACTGAGCCAAAGGGAGCCCTCTTTCTCTCTCTGGCAGGGGCAGCAGAGTTGTGGGCAAGGCCTGGGGTTTCCCAGGCCCCCAGTGCACAGGGGCCTTGCGGCCTGCAGGAGGAGTCTAGCTGAAGCAGAGGAGCCGGGAGCCAGGTTTGCTGCTAGCCCCAAGCCACCCCACCTCCTGAGGGAGCCCACCGCACTCCCCAGCCCTGGAAGAGCCAACTGGCCTTGTTCCAAAGAGTGGAGCACTGGGTCTGAGAGCTTTGGATTTCCCTAGTCAGACTGCAGTGCTCCTCTGTACTGCGGCTTTCCAGCTCATCCCATAATCAAGACATCCACGTGCCCTCTTAGACTGCCCCTGGGAGGTTGCTACAGCCCGACTGTTCCAGAGAGCAGTGCCAGGAGGCGATGCAGGCAGATGAGCCTCAGGCCACGCTTGGTAATTCTTGCGCCCGGCTCCTACTCTGCGGGCGGAGTTCTTCATGCAGTGGCAGAGAGGGCTGGCTGCGGGTGCCTGTCTGCTTCTCAGGGTAGGCACTGTGATTAGTTTTACATGTATCATTTCACTTAATCCTCTCCACAACCTCTGGGAGGCCTGTGCTTTGACTATCCCCATTTGGCAGGTGGTGAAACTGAGCCCCAGAGGGGTCAGCTTGTCCTGATTTGTGCAGTTAGTGTGTGTGGAGCCAGGGTGAACCGTGTGCAGTCTGATAGGAGAGACCCTGTGACAGCGAGTGGCTTCTTTAGCGATGAGAACCGTCAGTAACAACTGGGTGTACGTAATCCTCTACAGCCTATCGCTTCCAAAGCGTCTCACAACTGTTCCCACGGCTGCTATTCAGAGGCCTCCTTCCCTTTTGGCTAGTTAGGCTTGATGTGATGTAACTTAGTTGCCTACATTTGGGGTTCCTGTTTAATAGGACAGGCTTGTCTTTTTTGCTGTGACGGAAACCCAGGGCCTTAGCGCACATCCAGGGCGCATGCCCAGAAAGACTTTATAGCAGAGAATAACTCTATTCTCCCGAGTGCTCGTCCAGGGCCAGGAAGGCTGCCCAGTAGACCGGCCAGTTGCTCTGAGAGTCTGCAGGGCACAGCATCGCTGCCGGGGGAGGATCTTCATCGTGTGACGATTGCTAACCACATAGGAACTCAACGCTCTTTAAAAACAAAACCGAACACACAGAAAACCCAGATCTTAGGCATGACCCCTGAGACCTGTCAGCCATTTCCCAAACTGGAACGGACAGGCTTTGTTTTTGCTTGAGAAGCATGATACAAGCCGGAGAGATTCTAAGCGACAACCACTAAGAACTCTTCCTGCAGAGCTGGGCATGCTGAAAATGTGTGTTTGCATATTCCCACACAACCTACAGGAAATACAAATGCACGGTGAGTCCAACTAATTAGATAATGCCACTTAACTACAGTGAGACTTTTTTCTCAATGTATACCTGTGGATTTTCTGTGCACACACATGTGGCTACAGAAATGTACCTGTCTTCTAACTGGCAGTTTGGATCTCTTCAGAGTCAGAGGAAACTGATTTTTAAAATGGAGTTAAAGGAAATAAAAGCACATTTTATTTTATTTTATTTTTTAAGTTAAAAAAGAGCTTCTTCACCCTGGCCAGTGTGGCTCAGTGGTTGAGTGTCATCCTTGCACTGAAAATTTGATGGGTC
Organism: Myotis daubentonii; assembly: GCF_963259705.1. Lineage (NCBI taxonomy): Eukaryota > Metazoa > Chordata > Mammalia > Chiroptera > Vespertilionidae > Myotis > Myotis daubentonii. The sequence goes on along the minus strand of NC_081847.1, from coordinate 52,429,638 downwards.
AATTCCTGGTTAGGGCACATGGCCGGGTTGCAGGCTCTATCCCTAGTGGGGGGAGAGAGGCATGCAGGAGGCAACCTGATTGATGATTCTTGTTCATCAGTGTTTCTCTCTCAACCTCTCCCTTCCTCTTTCTCTCAAAATAGAAAAAACACACCTTTTTTTTTGGAAAAAAAAAGAGCAACTTCAATAGGACCTACTGCTAAATAAAATAATTTAATGATTGTCTCTAACATGACAATTATTCATTAGTTTGTAACCTCATAATTTATACTGTAAGTTTGCTGTTTTTTAAATGCTAGATTAAGCTTTTCTCTGTGTTTAGTATGCACAGACATGCGAAGACTCCGCAGACGCACTCTGGCACTAGTGACCAGAATAGCTGCTGTGGACAAAGTTTACATTCTACATAAGTGGCATGGGAACCGAAATGCCCCAAATCCCCTATCCTAAAGGATGATAGCAAAGAACAGTTGTGTGATAATTGCATCGTTGTGCTTTGCTCTAATGTAAACGGTCTCCTATGGTAAATGAGGTCACAGACCTAAGACCTCACCTGGGCATCTCGCTCCACTTCCTGTCCTTGCTGATGCCTAACACCACATCCTTTATGCCTCAAAGTGCTGATCTTCAGAAACAGCCAACATTAATGTTCCCCTCCAAAATCGATAGGCCATATGCCAGATTCAATGATTAGACTGTTGTTCAAAATATCTTGCGACTCTTGTTTGGAACTGCCTTCCAAATTTGCAGGGGCAAATCTTGGATTGGTTTCAATTCAATTTGAATTTGATTTCATCAATGCAGTACAGTTTTGTAGGGAAGGCTGAGCTGCGGGAAGCCTGCAGGAGGGGGGATGGTGCAAGGGTGGGTCCTTTAGTGAGAGCCCTGGGCAGAGGAGCATCCCCACCAGCAGGTAGGGCTGCCTCAGAGGAAGGTTGATCTGACCCTTGCAGGGTAGGAAGCATTTGTGCCAGGTGGAGATGCAGAAATGGCTTTTTTGTTTGTTTGTTTTTACAGTTTTAAAATTGATTTTTTAGAGAGAGAGGAAGGTAGAGGGGGAAAGAGAGAGAAACATCTATGGGAGAGCAAAACATCTATTGGCTGCCTCCTGCACGACACCCAGCAGGGATCAAGCTGCAACCCGAGGATATGTTCCAACTGGGAATGGAATGGCAACCCCTCAGTGCACAGGATAATGCCCAACCAACGTAGCCACACTGGCCAGGGCAGGAATGGCATTTTTGATAGGACACCCCAGTCTGTCACACAATGGCCCACGCTCTGACCTGCACTTCACACCCTGAACTGGTCTTGTTCTCTGAACACCCCATGCTATTTTGCAACTCCAGGCCTTGGCACAGGCTATTTCCTTCCATGAAACTGCCCTCCCCTTTCTTGTCTGCTAAGCAGACTTGCAATTTGTCTTTCAAAAGTGAGCTCAGATGCATCTCTCTAGGACAGTGACGGCGAACCTATGACACGCGTGTCAGAGGGGACACACGAACTCATTATTTTGGTTGATTTTTCTTTGTTAAATGGCATTTAAATATATAAAATAAGTATCAAAAATATAAGTCTTTGTTTTACTATGGTTGCAAATATCAAAAAATTTCTATAGGTGACACGGCACCAGAGTTAAGTTAGGGTTTTTCAAAACGCTGACACGCCGAGCTCAAAAGGTTCGCCATCACTGCTCTAGGAAGAAGCCTCCTTGGCTCCCGACGTCTAATGACCAGGATAAAACTAGCATTCCCTGAGATAACCAAGTCCTCTGCACCCATGACCTTGGTTGACCTCCACAGGCCTCCTGTGACACAGTATTATCAGCCCATATTACAGATTTGAAAACATGCTCCACACCTAGTGAGGGGCAGAGCCCAGGGACAAACCCCGTTTTCCTAAACCACACTTCCCATACGTACCTTGCCCATGTCATACTCCGCTGTCATGGATGAGTTTCAAAGGCAGCCACCACTGTTCTGTGAACTCTGGAGCCTGGTACCTGTAGTTGGATGGAGGCTCCGCTCTCATACAGCTGGACTGAGCTCAGAAAGTGGCATTGTAAACTGGGAGCTGGCCAGGTGTGCCCGAGGCAGGTGGGCCTTATCTGAGGCCATTGCTCTAGCAAGTTCTGGCTGGACTGTCTTCTTAGGGATGACTGCAGTGTAGTACTGGCGGGGTCACCACAGCTGGACGGTGGGAGACCAACTTCTGGGCTCTGGGTGTTTTGATTTTGAGACCCTACCCCTGGGCCCGACTGAGAAACATAAATATGAGGCGCTTTGAAGTCTTTTATTTAATTATGCACTGACTTTCCAAAGACCCTGCAGGGCTCATGAGGTTCCCCTCAAGGGCTGATGAGAAGCCCTCCAAGCGCAGGGACCAACCTGGGCCCGTGTCCTGCCCCCTCCAGCCACCACCACCTTGTGACCTGCTGTCCCTTCTTTCCAGTGCCGGGACTACCAGGGCGGGGCGCTGGCGGGCGACCTCTGCGAGGACCTGTGCGTGGCAGGGAGGCTGCGGTACCGGCGCTGCCTGTACTACGAGAGGGGCAAGAAGGTGCTGCAGGCGGACTGGCGCGGCCGCCCCGTCATCCTCAAGTCCAAGGAGGAGGCCTTCTCCAGCTTCCGGCCGCCCGGCCTGGTGGAGGACCAGGCCGAGGACGGAGGCCAGGGCTTCCCGGAGGCAGAGCTGCTCCTGCTGGTGGCGGGGGAGGTCAAGAGCGCCCTGGGCCTGGAGGTGGCGGCCGGCAGCCTGGGGCCGCTGTGGCCGGGGCGCCGGGGTGCGCGCTGGCGGGGCCAGCTGGCCAGCCTGTGGTCGCTGGCGCAGCAGGAGGAGTTCGTGCTGCTCAGCATGCTGCAGGGCCTCAGCCCGCACGCCCCGCCGCTGCTGGGCTCCTGCGGCCACTTCTATGCGGTGGAGTACCTGGCAGCGGGCAGCCCCCACCACGGGGCCCTCTTCCCCCTGGACGGGGCCTCCCGGGGCCAGGCCCAGGCCGTCAGCGACATGGCCCTCAGCTTCCTGGACCTGGTGAGACATTTCGACAACGACTTCTCCCACCGCCTCCACCTCTGCGATGTCAAGCCCGAGAACTTTGCCATCAGGAGGGACTTCACGGTGAGTGCTCCTTGGAGAGTGGACGCATCATGGGGGGGACGGGTGGTTTTAAATGAGAGCATTTCTGAAATCCATGTAGCATCATGCTGCCTTGTAGCCTGGACAGCCCACGCAGCCTAAGCAGAGTTCATGAAAATTCAAAGGACACATGCACCTCACCCCACTCCCGGGGGTGGGTGGAATGAAAGGCTGGAAGGCAGGAGCCCAGGCCCCAGAGGTGAGGCGTGTCTCCCTGGGGCTGTTCTGGAAAGCAAGCTCTTGCTGAGAGAGGAAAGCAGTCTTCAGGGATGAGGGGCCACACAGGATGACGAGGAGGATGGCCGTGGGGGCTTTTGGACAACAATCCAGTTGGGGGATGCTGTCTTCAAACTGTCCAGGCTCCATGACAGTGTGCAACATTTTTCTAGCACTTTCTCCCTGGAGGTTCTAGCTAGCTTCCTTTCCGTGGGTAAGATTTCTAGAGGGACTGGAGTGGGGCACCTCCTGCAGGGACAACCCTGCCCAGGTGGACATGGTGGCCTCTACACTGCTCTGCAGGGCAGGTGCATTTTTGCTCCCTCTCCGGTGTCGGAGGAATTGAATGAGGAGGAGCTGCAGTGGCAGGAGGGACTGCAGTGTCATTGGAAGATAATCCTCTCTCTCCTCCCCCACTCCCTAGGTAAGCCCAGGTGTCACAATAATGCTATCTGATCTGGATGCTCTATCCCAGGGGCCATTGCCTGGGGTCACCCCTGTTGCAATGAGTCATCTCTTACAGTGCACCTGACAGCAGGTGAAGGCCCAGGCCAGCTTCACTCCGGCCACCTCAGTGGGCTGGGCATTGTGGAGGCTGGCTCATGGTGGACTACGCTCTTGTCAACATAAGAAATGATCAAACCTATAAGAGAATTTTTATGAGTTTATTGGGCCAAACTGATGACAAAACCTCAATAGTTAGATATTATATTCCATAGAATGACAGTTTTGCATCTTTTGAAATACATTACAATAAAAAGAGAAGACATAAGTGGGTTACATGAAATCTATTGGTGATAGATTAGGGAGGTGGGAGAAAGCAAAGTGGAGAAACCTCTGGGATTGGATAAAAAGTAAAATGATAGACACATACTTCTTTCACTTAGGTGGGTGCAGGATAGTTAACAGACAATGAACCCAATGACAGTGAGGGGATTTGTGGTCTCTGCAGAGCGGTGCCTGAGCTTTGAGGGGTCCAGAAAAAGGAAATTATATGCATATATGCATAACCATGGACACAGACAATAGGGTAGTGAAGGCCTGGGGGAGGAGTGGGGAGGAGGGGGTGATGGGGGGGGGAATGGTGGGAGAGGAACATCTGTAATACTTCCAACAATAAATATACATTTATTTATTTATTTATTTATTTATTTATTTATTTATTTTAAATTAAATCTTTATTGTTCAGATTATTACATTTGTTCCTCTTCCCCCCCCATAACTCCCCTCCTCCCAGTTCCCACCCCACCCTCCGCCCTCACTCCCCACCCACTGTCCTCATCCATAGGTGCACGATTTTTGTCCAGTCTCTTCCCACATCTCCCACACCCCTTTCCCCCCCAAGGATAGTCAGTCCATTCCCTTTCTATGTCCCTGATTCTATTATAATCACCAGTTCATTCTGTTCATCAGATTATTTATTCACTTGATTCTTAGATTCACTTGTTGATAGATGCATATTTGTTGTTCATAATTTGTATCTTTACCTTTTTCTTCCTCTTCCTCTTCTTAAAGGATACCTTTCAGCATTTCATATAATCCTGGTTTGGTGGTGATGAACTCCTTTAGCTTTTCCTTATCTGTGAAGCTCTTTATCTGACCTTCACTTCTGAATGATAGCTTTGCTGGATAAAGTAATCTTGGTTGTAGGTTCTTGGTATTCATCACTTTGAATATTTCTTGCCACTCCATTCTGGCCTGCAAAGTTTCTGTTGAGAAATCAGCTGACAGTCGTATGGGTATTCCCTTGTAGGTAACTGAGTTACTTTCTCTTGCTGTTTTTAAGATTCTCTCTTTATCTTTTGCTCTTGGCATTTTAATTATGATGTGTCTTGGTGTGGTCCTCTTTGGATTCCTTTTGTTTGGGGTTCTCCGCGCTTCTTGGACCTGTAAGTCCATTTCTTTCACCAGGTGGGGGAAGTTTTCTGTCATTATTTCTTCAAATAGGTTTTCAATATCTTGCTCTCTCTCATCTTCTGGCACCCCTATAATTCTGATGTTGGTACGCTTGAAGCTGTCCCAGAGGCTCCTTACACTATCCTCCCATTTTTGGATTCTTTTTTCATTTTGCTTTTCCGGTTGGGTGTTTTTTGCTTCCTCGCATTTCAAATCATTGACTTGATTCTTGCGCTCCTCTGGTCTGCTGTCGGGAGTCTGTATAATATTCGTTATTTCAGTCCGTGTATGCTTAATTTCTAGTTGGTTCCCCAACATAACATCGAGGGTCGCATTAGTTTTCTTGTAGATTTCATTAAGTTTATCGGCGGCTTCTAAACAGTTCTTGAGAGACCTTAAAAGTGTGGTTCTGAACTCTATATCTTCCATTGACAATTTTGTCCTGTTTCTTTGTCGCCGCATTTTGTTATGCTTCCTTGGTGCACTCCCTAGTGGTCTTTTCAAATATACATTTTTTTAAAAAGAAAAATTACTTTGACATTCCAAAGATATGTTATCTTAGATGCAAAAAGATAATAGGCTCAATTAAGGTAAAGATTTTCTGATAGACTTTTGTTAGGAAAAATACTGCTTTTGGACATGACTACCTGCCATGAATTGCTTTTAGTTAAAAAAATTTTCATTTCAGAGCATCCTATGTGGTTACTTTAGGTGTCTGAGTTTGCAAGGCCTCTCCTGAGCTTGTCAGGTTTAGTATATGGTTCCTCTCATCCACCCCAGTCAAAACATAAGGGACAAATAGAAGGCACTATTACAGCCACAGGAGTGCCTCGGTATTACAGCCTGAAATCCATGTAGAGCCCTTCTCCTGTCAAGTCTTTGTCACTGTGAAGGGCATCATAGCATTTTGCCCCAACTTCTTTGTCCTAATGCTCTGTCCCTGGCTGTCCCAGAGGGACTGGTAAGCCGGTGGTTCCAAGTGCAGGAGGGAAAGAGCTGGGGGGAGAGAGGAGTTCCTTGAGGTTCCAGAGAGGTCTCCTGCCAGACAAGCTGTGAAAGTCAGGATGCCCCAGACTCACAGGCTTATTTCTCAGAGCTGAGGTCCTGGCCGAGGCTTCCTTACTTTGTGAGCAGGAAGGTTATATAATGAACACAAAGGGCCGTGCCTCTCCTCAGAGCTGTCCTGGGGACCCAGCCACCCTGAGGCCTTGGGCAAGGAGGCATGGAGTGTTCACACACCAGCTTTGGGTAGTTAGGGGTCCGTCCTTCCTGTCATGAGATAATTTGTTTATTCATCCAGCAAGTATGAGGGCGTGTCAGTGAGTGGTGGCAGTCGAGGGAACCCAGCGGCTGTCTGGGCTGGGTTCCCAGGAAAGGCTTTAGAAGGAGGTGGTGCTGATGGGTCTTCCCCTAGGAGTGAGCAACACGGGGCATTACTGGCTTGCAAGGTCCACCTCCATTGTGCCTTCTAGCATCTGCTGCATCATAGGCCCGAGATAGTTGTTCCATGAAGTCCTGGCTGCTCTCCTGACCAGGCCGGACTTGCTGTGCCTGAAGCACTCGGCCCTGCAGCATGCAGCCCTGGCTGCTGCCAGAGCGAGGGTGAGGATGGGGAGGGAAGGACCAGATTCCACTGTGCTGTCCCCGGCATTGCTGACCTTCCTCATGAGGCTGAGGTTCAAGAAGTTCATTTTACCTACGATTTTCAGTAAAAACCAGCCACATCACCAGAGAACGGGTTAGAAATGCAAGTTCTCCGCCTTTACCCAAGACCTCCTGAGGCTGGATGTGGCCGTCTGAGTTTGAGAAACAAGCTAGGGGACCAGCAGGCAGGTCCTCCCTTCAGACCATGTTGCAGTTGCTCAGATGACAAGAAGAATTGACGACTCTAAGTCATTCACTTCCTTCAGGTCCCCACTTACAGGTCTTGACGATTTATCCCAAGGAGGGGTTGCACAAGGACAAGTAGGGAACCTCATTGCTTCGTGCTCCCGGACTGCTGCCAGCAAGTGCTCCTTTCAAGCAGGTGATATGTTTCCTCCCCCAGAGCCACGCTGCCCAGTGGAGAATGAAATGCTTCTCATCGGTGCTTTCTGGGCTGGCGCAGGATGAAGTTTGAAGGTGGCATGAGTTAGCCCCTCCACGCAGGAAGAATTTTAGGATTCTCCTGATACAATTTGAGAAACCTCCTGCAGGTCTTCTGATTTGTTTGGTCACTGTTCCTATTTTCGGTATTTATAGTTATGCTCATAATGGCTGTAATCCATCCTATGCCATGCACAAAAATTAAAAGATAAATCTGGTTCTCCTAGGAGTTGAGAAGGGAACCATCAGTAATGGTAAAGAGAGAAATTGCAAGGAGCTGAAATTCCATCTGGGGCGCCAGAAGAAGCTGGGGGGATTGCCAGAAACTGTAGAAGAAAGAGAAGGGTCTTGTAGCCCTAATAATACACTAGAAAGCCTGTAGATCATTAGCATAGCCTAATACTTTTTCAGTCTATTAACCAGTGCAAATAATGAAGTGAGCTATTTCTTTTGGCTAAATAATGAGACAGGAAAACTGATTAAAATGATAATTTCTGTTTGCTGAGCATGAATTAGTAATTAGGCAAAGCTCTTAACAAGGAAAAAGCTCCCTGTTTTTTGTTTGTTTGTTTCATTATTCTCCCCATATTTTGAAATAAATTATTTTCCCTCCTCAAGAAATTATCCCCAAGAAACTTTATTGCCTTTGGCATCAACCCTGAATGAGAAACAAAAACAAATGAACCCTTTCTTGAGATGCTACCAATGGGAGAAGGAAGGGGTGATGTTTTGACGTTGACCTGTGAAGGCTTGTGAAATGCCACAGACTCCCTCAAATTCATCAATTCTTATAAGCTGTTTAATACCTTGAAGCTATAAACTGCTTGATTTGGGCCAACTCCAGGTTTTCACAGGTTTGAGCTCATTTTTTTTTTTTTTTTAATTCAGGTGGTGAAGGAAATCTGCATAATTTAGATATTATTCTTGTTTTGAAGCCTCTTTGGTTTGAAGCCAAGAAGATAAAGAGATTCCAGGGGTCACAGTTCTTATGCTGACAATGGGATGTAGCGTCTGATGATATTGGATCAGACTCCACACATATCAACCCTAATCTGAGAACATTGGTGCTGTCATTTCCCCCCACATGTCTATCCAAATAGTCAATTGCAAGCCAGGTAACAGAGATGCCGTAGGTAGACAACCTAGATACAGTCGGCCTCATTTTCACACCCATGGACCTGCCTCTTGAATGTAGTTTCCTTTTATTGCTTATATTCAAGGGGGTGGATGACCTGTCTCTCACTGCTTTGTAATCTTGATCCTTGAAGGCTAGAGACCAAAGTAGTAAAGCAAGTAGGGGGAGTCATTCATTTTTAAGACATTTTAGAGATGCTACTTTTAAAAGCTGAGAAACATTTAAAAATGAAAAGGGATGCTCTCTGCACAGTCCCAAATCCTAGGCTTTCGCTAGTGACAGCAAAGGTCCTTCTCAAAGTGAAAGCCTTGCGATAGGATCTATGCCAGTTGCATGGCCTGGGCTTCGCTGGCTGCAGAGCTCTGTGACCCCCCCCTGTAACCTCGGCTCGGGAACACAGAGATGGAGGTGCTGCCCAGGCTCCCTCTGTGCTGAGCCCAGTGCCCCCTTAATTACCCTGTGCTGTTTGGTTACAGGTCGTGGCTATCGATGTGGACATGGCTTTTTTTGAACCTAAAATGAGGGAAATTCTCGAGCAGAATTGCACGGGAGATGAAGACTGCAATTTCTTTGACTGTTTCTCCAAGTGCGATCTCAGAGTCAACAAGTGTGGCGCGCAGAGAGTCAACAGCAACCTGCAGGTAAGCAGCAGCGAGACTGCTCTCTGGAGCACCCCGCCTTGTGCCCCCAGGGCCTGATGTGTGTTGTGAGGGGGCAATGGTGGGAGACGGTGGTCATTCATTCTTTGTTGTCTGCCCCATGAAGTTGTTGTTGGCCATGAGGTCCAACGGATACAGCTCCCAGCAAAGTCAGCCTGGTCTGGTTCCCTGCACACCCCCGCCTGCCTCCCCCCTTCCCCTCCCTGCCCCCCCCCCCCCCCCACACACACTCAGAATGAGTACTAAGAATAAAAAGAATGCAAAGCCATTCTGAGAAACTGTCCAAATTAGAGAGGTTGGACACACAGTCCTGATAGGCATGTGTTAGGGCCAGCAGGTGGGTAATAGAAGGAGAGAGAATGTGTCCCAAGTCCAGGAATCAGTGATAAATAAATAGGAAGGAAGGATGCTGGGTCCAGGCTCTCAGATAGGGTCTAGAGCAGGGGTGGGCAAACTTTTTGACTCGAGGGCCACAATGGGTTCTTAAACTGGACCGGAGGGCCGGAACAAAAGCATGGATGGAGTGTTTGTGTGAACTAATATAAATTCAAAGTAAACACCATTACATAAAAGGGTACGGTCTTTTTTTTTTTTTTTTTAGTTTTATTCATTTCAAACGAGCCGGATCCGGCCCGCGGGCCGTAGTTTGCCCATGGCTGGTCTAGAGTCAGGGAGGTCCCAACAGCAGGGCTCCAGACCCCATCAGTGGGAACACTCCCTCTTCTTTGGGCAGAAGTTATCTGCCCTCAGCCCTCCTTGGAGGCTCTCAGGTGGGCGTGGATGAGCCTGAGCTCATAGGTGTTGATTGCAACCAGGAAGAGCCCCTGGCTGAGAAGCTGGGCCCACCACCTGGTTGCCTGTGTTCAATCATGTCTGTGCCCTTGCCTCACCTCCACTTTCCTGCTTTCTTATTCACTTATCCAACCCACTACCCCGCTCACTTTTCTGCAGCTGTTCTTCCCTGCCGTCCTCTAACCCAAAAGGCCAGTGTGCCCGACAGCAGGACGCAGACCTGGCGAGGTGGGCTTGGGTCAGAGCAGGCCAGAGCTTGGTGCTGAGTCAGGCAACAAAGGAGGACTGTTCTGGGAGACCTGGCAGTGGTTGTGAATCTGGAATTCCTGGACCAGGCCAGGGTGGTGTGCCCTAGCCGGTTTGGCTCAATGGATAGAGCGTTGGCCTGTGGACTCAAGAGTCCCAGGTCCGATTCCGGTCAAGGGCATGTACCTTGGTTGCAGGCACATACCCAGGAGGGAGTGTGCAGAAGGCAGCTGATCGATGTTTCTCTCTCATCGATGTTTCTAACTCTCTATCCCTCCCCCTTCCTCTCTGTAAGAAATCAATAAAAAATATATTAAAAAAAAAACACCAAAACTCTGGGTGGGAAGCACGCAGCAGTGATGTGGCCTCCAGAGGCCTCTTCTCCGCCCCAGCCTCTAGCTTCATGTGCACGCACACCCTAGGCGGGTCTGCAGGGAAAGCCTCTGCTTCAGTGGCTGGAACAAGGTGATTGGCACCACAACAGCAACCACCTGCCCTTTGCCCATAATGAGAGACTAATACAGGGTGGAGCAAACGCAGGTTTATGGTTATTCCTATTGAAAATATACAATTCCTAATAAATAATAATGGAAGAATAAATCCTGTGTTTTGTGTACTCACAACTGTAAACCTTCTTTTGTCCCGCCTCATATATAAAGGGCTCTTAGAGATCTATCGAGGCAAGTGGTGACCCTTATCCCTTAGCCTCTGAAGCTCCGAGAGTATCCCCAGGATTGTCCCTGCCCAGCAGAGCTTCTTTGTCACATCCCTGGGGCAGTGTCCTGTGATTGGTCAGTGGGGGTGGGGCATTTGCCAAGCACAGTGTGGAAGTGTGGACCCCGAGGATGCCCCTCTATACATCTCCATGTGCAAACCTCCCTCTTAGAGTCTGCTCCCCAAGAAACCAACCTAAGCAAGGGGCAAAGGTCCTTATGATATAAAGAACATCTACAAATTAATATGAAAAAGTTCAACATCTGGTGGAAATGTGGGCAAAGGATATCAACTTGACCATTCACTGGAAGGGAAGCAGAAATAGCTTTCAACCTGACTGATAAGAAATGCAAATGAAACCTTCTCACCCATGAGCTGGCAAAAATGAAAGATAACACACGTACTGGCGAGGGCATGGGGCAGAGGAGCATTCTCATTGCACACTGCTGTGAGTGTGTAACTTAGTGCAACTTTTATGGGGGTCAGTTTGGCAAGATGCATCAAAAGAAAAAAAATGCACTTATCCCTTGGCCCAGAAATTTCATTTCTAGAAATTTAATCACTCACAAAAGTGACATATATGCAAGGTATTTATTTCAGTATTGTTCATAATAGCAAAAGTTAGTAAACAACCTACATTTCCATCATGGGGAACTAAATAAGTAATTTATGATACATCCACAGGTTTAAGGGACAGCCATTGAAACTAATGGTATCCTATATAATAAAGAGCTAATTGCTAATTAGACCGGATGGCAGAACGACCTTCCAGAATGGCCTTCCGGAAGACCTTCTGGAATGATCAGTGGGTGGGATGCAAGGCAGCAGTTGAGGCGGCTGAGGTTGCGAAGGCCTACTCTTGCACGAATTTTGTTCATCGGCCCTCTGGTATTCTTATATGAACTGATTTGGAAGGCTCTCCCTGATATTTGGTTAAGTGGGAATGGAAGCCGTAAGACAGCGAGCATTATATACCACCATTAATGGAAAGTAAAGGTGAAAGACTTGCACGCACAGGCTTGTGTGTGTGCATAGACTCTCTCAGAAGGAGAGTCAAGGAGGGGGTCGTCTCTCAGAGCCAGCGCTCAGTGTCTGGCTGTTGGGACCGGGATGGAGACTAAGTGTGCAGCCTGTCTTTTGGGACATTGTACATTTTTGCACATGAAAATGTATTATCAATTCAAAAAAAGAAACAAGAGAATGTTTTTAAAAAGAATCCTTGCCCTTGCAGGCAGGGGAGACAGAAGTGAAGTTATTTGTTTCTGTGAGACCGCAGCCCCATAAAATGGAGGCATTTGTTAAATGAGGCTAATATAAAGCGTGATATAGAAAAAGGAAGCTGTGTTAATTATGCTGCTCCTAGTCCAGTTCTCCCACTAGAGAGGAAACAGAAAGCTGTGCAACACACAGAAGGTGTAAACTGAGAATGTAAAGAGAGCTCCAGCATCAGTGAATTCCATACCTGGTTAGAATGAATGGCCGCAAGATAATGGCTTAAACTAAACCATCTTAAAGGCTCCTAAAAAGACCCTTACCACCTTCCTCCCCTGAGCCTCAAGGTGCTATCACATGTGCATACTACTTCTCACCAACATGTCATTGGACCCTCAGGACACCCTGTCCTGGTTATCACTGTGACTGTACCAATTTATGGCTAAAAATGCCCAACCTCAGCAATGTGGTGGTAGAGGGGAGAGCAACTATTCTCAGGTCCTCCGAGGGGCTGCTCCTTACGCAGCAGTTACTGCCTGTGACTTCCTGCTCCCTTCATCTTTGGAAATGTACTCTGCTCTGAGGCCAGAAGTGGAATTTTCTATCTGACATGAGGTAGCCTTCTCCCTGATGCCAAGTTTATTCGTGGGGCTGAGTGCTTAATTTCCAGAAGGGAAGGTACCTACTGGAGTCTGCAAGACCCTCCCCAAAGGCCCTTGGGGGTGTGGGAGCAGAGCTGAGGTCTATGGAAGGACCACTTGCGGGCTCCGGGCTCTCAAGGGGACGTGCTCCCCGAATGAATGTCTCCCTGTCCTTCCCCTCAGGTCGTCTGTGACAAAATATTCCGACACTGGTTCTCCTCGACTCTCCAGAGCTCTGCCATTTCCTTCCAGCTCCAGCGGCAGTTGCGGGAGGCCGTGCAGGAGTGCGCAGACCCAGGTGGCCCCCAGAGAGCAGCCCCCACCATGTTCTGGAGACTTCAGCACCTCCTCCAAGCTGCCCTGCGGGAACTGCGGGAGGCGGAGAAGTAGCCACGGCAGCCTTTCAAATGCTGGCCCAGGAGAGGTGACCTCTGCGCGGTTTTAAAGAGGAGACATCGTCACTGTGCAAATGATGGTCTCTGAGATACTGCGGCCTCCCAAAGAGCGAGGTCCCCTAACGCCGTCCCCATCGTGCGTCCACTGTTGTGGCGTGCGTGTCCTTCTGTCCTGTCTTGTCCTGGCTTGATTCCTTGTTTGGAGAGACCACCCTGGCCTCTGACCGTCACTCCTTGGAAGGTGACATGAGGGAGGTGGGCACAGAGCTTTTAGCTGTTGGAGCGCCCTCCCTCCGAAACAGCACAGATGCCAACGTGCAATTGTTCTCGAGAAAGTGCTCATACTCAGCACAGACGTTTCCAACTCTTCTCGCAGCAAATGGTTGTCAGGTAAAAAAATGCACATGTGTACATAGGTGTGTGTACCTCTGTGTGCGCACACATGTGAGCACACATGCCTAAGTGAGCAGGTGAGTGTGGGCAGGTGAGAGTGAACAGGTGAGTGTGTGAGGTGTGTGTGAGAGCGGGTGAGGTGTGCGTGCTGTGGGATGGGGGAAGGTGGTTCTCCAATGTGTCCTGTGGGACCACTGGCCCAGCTAGCCATGAAAGTCTCCTTTCCTTTGGAATTAAACACAGTGAAAACAACAGCTGCCTTGTTAGGCAGTGCGGTTTGTGTTGGAGAGTGTGTGAGGGACACCTTGTGCTGGTATTGGTTGTGAGGGCCCCGTGGACACTGTGGGCTGTGTTTTGGGGAGCACCATGCCCCTTAGTGCAGTCTGTCCTCTCGGGGAGCCGCTTGTGCAGTGACAAACCCCACACTACTTGTCTGTGCCTTGCCCACCCTTTCGGATCCAGGCAAAGGGGACAGCCTGCCTGTGTTGTTTGCACATGTTTTCCTGGGTCGGCACTCGGCTGGCTCTGTGTGGTGACAGCCGAGGCGGAGAACAGTCTAAGGCCCAGCAGCTCTAAGTCCCGTGGCTCCTGAGCGGTGCCTGAAGGCCCGCGGTCACCTGCCAGGCCGCTCATCCCCCCCCCCGGCGCTGTCTCACTTGAATTAAGTTCCTAAAGGCCCCTCTCATCATAAGCATGAAGGCCTCTCTCTGCACCGGCACTCCCGCGGGAAGCAGGACTCCTGGCCGTCACTTTGTGGCAGAAAAAAAGAACACGAACAGTTGATCCCAAAGAGAAGAGATGGCCTTTGCCTGGGAGCGGAAGCGAGGCTCGGCGCTGGGGGTCTCAGTGAGCCACAGCCCTCTGGTCGGGTTCTCTGTGAGCCAAAGGTTTCCATGCGCACGGTGTGCAGCCGAGGGCGAGGCGGGGGGGGCAGCGGCTTCGGGGTCCGTTGGCTTTGGCACTGTGCGGGCGGTGGGTCTCAGGTGGGTTGACCGGGTTGAGGGCCGCCCTTAGTGCTGGCCCGGAGCTCCCTAGCCAGGCAGGAGGTCTGGCCCTGGAAAGGGCAGAGGTTTGTTCTCATTTCGACCCGAATGGAAACAGATGTTTTTGTTTATCGTGGAAACTATGCAATATATACTTACCCAACACAATAGTGTTTTTATTGCTGAAAAGGAGTTTTATCCCTTTCCCCTTGCGTTTAACCTCTCTTTCTCCCCCCCACCCTCTCTGTCTCACACACACCCACACACACTCACACGCCCTTTCCCCATCCCGCCTGCACAACTGCATTTACAGCAGTGTTTCTTGAACTATCCGTGGTAAAGTTCCGCTTTTATTTTTTGATTTTTTTGTTTTTAATTTTTAATCCCTTGCAAAATAAAACTTTTATATGATACAATAAACAAACACGGTTGTATCAGTATTTAATATTGTTAATGTGACACGTTAGAGTGTTTCTTGCTTATCTGATGAGCAGCCACCCTCCCAGTTGGGGCAAGTGTCAGCCTAAGTGATTTCTATACTTTGTTATAAAAACAGGCACAGTAGACAGAACACGGTCAGAGAAATGTGCATGGGAATCGGGGGCTTATAAAGTGGGTTCAGCAAGCACAGGCTATGCCTTTTCCAGTTGCATCCAAGTTACAGTCAGCAGTGCTTACTTCATCTCCACTCCCCGGAGATGATACATTTTCACAATGTATCTTGGTACGTTGTAGTTAACATTACCTTGTGATGACATGCATGTGACATTCAGATCACATGCCCCACTGGGTTATAGATGACAGACATCAACTGCACAGAAACCTGGGCAGCTTGGGCCACGTGCCCCTGACCTCGTGCTTCCTGAACGGCTCGGTCGGTACCCTGGGGGGGGTGGACGTCCTGGCAGTGCCACGTGGCTGCATCTAACACTCCTCTCCTTTCTCACCTCCTCACGGCTGAGCAGCAAGCCGCTGCATCTGAACAAGATTGGTCAATTCAGAGAACCATGGGCAGAGTTTCTCTCTCTACCAGTGGTCCCAGACGGCTGCTTCGGAATCACCTGGAATCTTCTTCTAAATGCAGATTAGAATCGGGGTCTGTGGGACTGAGGCTGCCCCCACCCTGAGATTTTTGATGCACCCCAACGTTTGAGAACACTGCTCCCTAGGCCTGGCCCAGTCCTTCTTCATTCTGGAGACCACCTCTGGGTGACCCAGGCTGGCCTTGGGCTGGGGGGTGACATCCCCAGCTAGTCTTTCCTCAAGCATGCTCCCCTAGGTTAGGGACATTTAGTCAGGGTTTTTTTTGTTGGTTTTTGTTTGTTTGTTTGTTTGTTTTTAGAAAAGATCATCTTTAAATAGAGCAATGGCTTTCCAACCAGTCACTTTTGGGTAATAGACCTGGAGGCATGAATTCCATTCTTACAGCTTCTATTCCTTCTTTTACTTCCCATCACTTGTCAGCGTCCCTGTTCACCAAACTCCCAGGTGCAAGTGCCAGTTGACTCTGACCCCCTCCTTGGGCCAGGGGCCTGGAAGCCCACCGCTGGCCCTGGAGCATTTCTCCGCCCTGAGTCTAGCTGCCTGTCTCTGCAGAGCAAGTGCCAATTTGTCCTCATTTAGTTGGGAAGCGCCCCTCCCACAGCTCCTTGCTCCCTGCCCCTCCCAGTCCTAAGAGGACACCCGTGGCTCACAGCAGGGACAGAAAACCTGTCTCAGTAAAGTGTGTGAGTTTTAATTGGGAAAGGTCACTGGGCAACTCCACTGAGATCATCCCAACTCTCCTGCTCTCTCCCCTCGGCATCGCCAGCCTCGGAGCGCGAGCACATTTACCAGCTGTCACATTCAAAACACGTCAACGGGAGAGCATTACGTTCCAATCGCTGGAGAGGGGTTTTCAGATGGACGTTTCAGCTCCACTTTCCATGGGCGTGCCCTCCTTTCCACCCTGGGGTCAGGTCTTCCGGTGATGAGGTCCCGAAACTCAGAGCCCCTCCTGCCCTTCTGAGCCGGGCACAGCTGCGGGTGTTGGAGAAATGATTGTGTGCCTGGAGAGGACCTGGCTGGCCCTCGGCTGGGGGCCAGGCCTTCCAGGCACCACACCCATTTGCAGGTGTTTGAAAGGGCTCCTGGGCTCAGAGTGTCAGCCGCCCCCTGGAGGCACCATGTGAGTCCCCAGCCTCCCCTCTCAGACTCTCAGCTTTTCAAACCTTCCTTCTTTGCTACAGCTTTTCCGCTCTGTAGTCCCTTTTCCTTTTATCCTCCCCAACCTTCTTTGAAGGCTGGAGATGAGACTGGAGGGTGCAGTCTAAGAAGCTGTGTAATTTTGAGGGAGCCACAAAATTCTCTAAATTCGTGCTTTTAGTCGATGCCTCTCCCCACTGTGAACACTCCTGCTTTACTTCTCTTGCTGCATTCTTTATTCTGCTGCTTTCTCTGAAAATATTTGGCTGAGTCACGTGCAAGGTGAGCCTTCTCCAAATCCCGTGGTGATCCCGACAGAGACCAGGAGGGGTCCCATGGAGTTTGGGGGGGAGGGAGCTGTGGAGGCACCATCGCAAGCGGCCTCCTCTGTGTGGTGGGCGGTGGCTGAGTGTGTCCCCCGTGGGGAGTGACACCCTAGGGCGTAGTGTTTCTCACAGTCACTGCTGGAGCTGCACGGCCTGCAACAGCTGGGGACTGATGGGCCTCCAGGGCCTCTCCTGTCCTCAGCATCTTGTTCCGAGTGTCCTGGGCTCTCAGTTCTGGGAAAACAAACCGTGAAGCTTTCAAGAGCAATTCAGATTTATTGTGTTTCTTGAACAGACGTTTTGTGGAGCTCCGGGCCCTTGGGGCCAGGCCTCACACCCACAGGGTTCTCTACAAAGGGCCAATTTCTACAGGAAAATGAGAGGGAAAAGACCAAGAACAGGAAGAAATGTAGCTTGTTCTTGAAAAGCAAATGCAGTCCATTTTTGTCCTTGAGGTAAAATACATACAACATAAAATTGACCGTTTTTAAGTGAACAATTCAGTGGCATTAAATACATTCACAATGTTGTGCAACCATCACCACCATTCATCTCCAGAGCTTTTCATCTTCCCAAACTGAAGCTCTGTCCCCATTAAACATGAACTCCCTCCTCCCCAGCCCCTGGCACCCACCTTTCTGCTCTCTGCTTCTGTGAATTTGACTCCTGTAGGTCCTCACATAAATGGAATCCTACAGTATCTGTCCTTCTGTGTCTGGCTTATTTCACGGAGCATAATGTTCTCGAGGCTCACCCATGGTGTATGTAGTATAGACCAGAATGTCATTCATTTTTTATGGCAGAATAGATTTGGATTGTGTGGACACACCACTGCCCTATGGAGTATCGGTTCCAATTGGATCATAGCTCACTTTGCCAGGTTTGGGATCAAAGACCCGTGTTGGAGTCCCATTCCACCTGCGGGCTGTTTGCCTTATAAACTGGTCAAGTGTGCTGCGCCAGCACGGCCAAGGTTGAGCCCAAGTGGGGGCAATGAAAGGATTGAGAAAAGACAGACAAGAGAATGAAAGCTGGGTCTGGGTGGGACGCTGCTCCCGGATGGAGAGACAGCACCAACACCCACAAGCCGTGTCTTTATTTTATAGCAGATGCCACGAGGCAACGTAAGGGCATGATCAAGCTGTTTACAACATTCTCGTGGGTTTCAATCCTACTCAACTACACGCACCTGAACTCTATCAAGCCCACATCACTCAGACTCGTGGAACCACGTGTTTGGACCATAGGTTCATGCTTACAACTATAGCTGTTGGCTATAATTGTGCTGGGAAGGCTCTGCCCTCCAAGCTGGGACTTGCACGTGGCAATGAGAGGACTGTGCCCTCTCATCAGTCCAAGGCTTGAACCTGTCCAAACACTGTAGCCGCACCCCGCAGGCAAGTGCCAGCTGTGGGCAAACTATGGCCCGCGGGCCAGATCCGGCCCGTTTGAAATGAATAAAACTAAAAAAAAAGAGACCGTACCCTTTTATGTAATGATGTTTACTTTGAATTTATATTAGTTCACACAAACACTCCATCCATGCTTTTGTTCCGGCCCTCCGGTCCAGTTTAAGAACCCATTGTGGCCCTCGAGTCAAAAAGTTTGCCCACCCCTGAAGTCCCTGGATCAGGGCATAATCACTTCTAGAAACATCTCAGTTAAGAGCATCCTCAGGCCAGCGTGGGCAGCAAATGCCCCTGGTCTCCTCACCTGCTCTGTTCCCTCTGGGTTCAGAGCCCCAGGTCCTCACCCACCTGTACAACATCATCATCCCCTATTGCACCACCCAGGAAAGACATCCTCAATAAACTGTTAAATGAAAACAAAAGGCTGCAGAACAGTTGATATTTGACAATTCAGTTTTTTTCATATTAAAAACATTGCAATATAATTGGTGTACAACAGCGGCCACCAACCGGTGGTCTGTGGACCACTGGTGGTCCATGAGGTCCGAAAGGTTGGTGATCTCTGGTGTACAACATTGTGTAAGTTTAAGGTATACAACATGTTATGTAATACATTCTCATATTGTAATATGATTAGCACCATAGCATTAGCTAACATCTCTATCACGTTATATATTTATTTTCTGTGGCAGGAACAATTAAGATCTTGTCTCTTAGCATATAATTCACTTTTTGTTCAAGAAAAGAACCACGTCTGTTCGTGGGTGTGTACACACACATATAAAACCATACATATAAAAGTCTCTAAAATTCTGCACATGAAGCTGTGACCCTCTCGGGGAGGTGAATATTTACTTCATCCATTATATCCTTCTGCATTATATATTTCTAATTTTTGGGGTAATAATCGTTTTGGTCATTGAAAATTAAAAATATATATTTTACAAGTCAATGTTTCCAAAGTTTTCCAAGAGTCGGTTTTCAAAGTTTCCCAAGGAAACTTAGTTGGAACTGTTAAATTTAATAAGATTATGGGCCAAGGCCTTGGAAAAAAACACAAGTCTATAAAAATCAAGGTTATTTTTGCTCAGATCCTCCGTACGGAACTCCTCTGTGAGTTGGGAAGCAAAGCAACTCTACTCTCACACTCAAAATATGTGCTGCCTGTCTGTGAGTATTGTCAGAGGTGCTCTTGTACTTTTCATGGAAGGGGCTGGATTTCTGAAACTTGGATTTTATATTTGTGAACATGACCCTACATAAACACAGTGTCTAAAATAGGCAATGCTCATTTTGAGAGAAAACTGCATTATTTGAATCCACTGCTCATTCCGGAAATTCTTTGCAATTCAGGGTACTATTTACTCAAATACAGGGGTGGGCAAATGTAGATTTTTGTGTTGTGAGACACAAAACACAGTTTAATCTTGTATTATTTATTTATTATTGTATTTATTATTATTATTATTATTATTACTAACCTACTTGTGTTCATTCCTGTATGTTGACTGGATGGAATTTGACTTTACTTCTGATATTATTTTTTAATGTTTTCCAGCTTTCTGAAGAAATCTATTTTATTTTTTAATGACCAGTAGCCCATACACCTAAATATAAATAGAGACAAGTGACATGTCCTTGATGGATCAAGGACACTGGAGTCTTGAAGTGTTTTCTTCAGACTTGAAGATACAGGTTGAAAAGCAGACATGGTGGCCAAAGAAAGTGGGTTTGTAAAACTTGGGACATTAATTCACCCAAAGTGAATCTTTGCGGTATCAACTTTGTTTTGCTTTGGTTTGGCTTTTGATTTTCCTACTGAAGGTTCCTTGAGAAAATATATTTACTCCCAAGCCTGAGCAAAGGCTGTGTGTGCCACAATGATCCATCTGAAGCCTTTTGGCTGAGGAGAGGTCTAAGCACTAAGCACGTGTGCTGGGCTCCAGCATTAGCGTGTGTGCAGGAGCCTGCCGGGAATGTGTGCGAACACATCTGCTCTTGGCCATGCCTTTGTTCTTGCATCCATTTTTGCTCTCCAAAGCTTCCTGGGACTGTAACAACCCAGAGGCGGGCCAGAATGGGAGGGGCTCACAGGAGGACAGGAAGTGCCATATGGTGACTTGGAAAGTTCCTCGCAGGGTGGGGGAAGACCTTTCTCCTTGAGGTCAATGGTGCAACTAATTTTCAGGTCCGTTGGCCAGGGCCTCAGAAGACAGCTGTTCCTGCTGCTTCCCTGGGTCCATGTGGGCTCATAACAAATTCTAATGTGGGTTGTCCTTGGAACATGCAGGCCTGAGATCCCTAATGAAATCGTCTGTTCAGCCATCTCCTCTCCAGCTCAAGTCTGAAGATTAAAACAAGAGGCCCCTTTTCAACCAATAAGAAGCCAGAAGGTTTAGGTGCTTGCTCTAAGGAAATAGCTGGAGTGTGCTAGCTTTGGATAGAAAAACAGTTCTCTTACCTATTCATCACCCTGTTAATCCATAAGTCCACCCATGCATATCTATCTATGAATGATTGTAGTTCCTTAAAAAAGAAATAAGCTTGCACAGAAGTTAGAAATAAAATCTGAAGTGAGATGGTACTAGTTGGGGGACATACATCCACAGAGATTCTCACTGTATAGATGACACAGATCAGCACAGGATCTGGACACCGTTCGCAGTGGGGTTGCCAAGTCTTATTAAATGCACTGGAGTTGAGCAACCTCAAAGCTTGTTCTGGGAAATGAGACAGCAGAATTGTGAGGTAGGAGTGAAATCTTCCCTGAGTCCTCTTCCCAGCACAGGAGGGTTTCCTTTAAAATGCAAACCCTACATGTACAAGTGAAAGAACGAGTCACATGTCCCCAATTTCCCATTTCCCTCTGTTATGGCAGAAATCAGGCTGATGGGAAGCGACAAACCAGATGCACTGGGAGGTTCAGAAAAGAACTGTTTTATCCGCAGCGATGCTTGGTTTAGCAGAGTCTTCTCCAGAGGCTGAGCCCTGAATGCAGTGGGGCCTGGCCTTTTATCCCCCCTAGCTCCTTTGTCTCCCAAATATGGACTAAGCTTCCAGACATGTCCCTAGTTCCTTTGTCTCACATATATAGACTAAGTTTCCAATCATTCAGGGAGCCTTCCAGTTTGGGCAGTTTGATGCAGGTGAGATTAAAGGAACCAAGGAAGTGGTCTGGGTAGGATAATTAGGCAAGATTACAGGAAACAGGGAAATGGTCAGGTGAGATTGCAGGAACCAGGAATGTGGTCAGGGTAGGATGATTTAGATGAGAATTTTCCTTTCTCACCTCCACCTGAGGAAAATGGCCCAGCCTCCTAGGCCTGCATATGCAGGTGCTTTAGAGCTCTACCTGGGTCTTCCTGAGGTCAAGGCAGCAGTCCATAAGAGGGAGACATCTTAGAAACAGTCCTATTTCTTGAGCTCAGCAGGCCCAGGGAAGCATAATCTGAAAAGGGTTGGTGGGGGCAGGGATGAGCCAATACTTTGAGCCAAAGATCAGCAATGTACTCCGTGTCTCCCAGGCACTGTGACCTTGGGAGCTGTGAGACTCAGGAAAGTGTTTGCCTTCCTCCACATAGCTCTTGCTGGGGTCCATCCCCAGCAGGTCCAGGGGTTCCCAAAGGTGTGGACGGAGTTGGCGAAGAAGGAAGGACATGGAGACAGCATTCAGTTGATCAGCAGCCTAGCCAGATTCTAGCCAGATTCTAGCCAGGTTCTCTAGCCAGGTTCTATCTTTATTGTCCTGTTACATCTGTATTTATACCAGTTGATTTTAATCCTATCCATTCTATTCCAAAGGTTAGGACGTTTCTTATCTCCATTCCAAGGTTACTCTATTGTTCTATTAAGCTACAAGGAAGTAACTGAAGGAGATTATCCTAAGTAAAGATCATGTAGTTTAAGCGTGATTGTTTGTAGTTAAAGTGATTAACTATCCGCCTGGCACTTAGTTAAGGGGTTTTACTGATTCCCTTCCTTAGTCCTAAACAACCTTTCTCGGAGAGGTGACCTTGGTTAAAACACATAGCGCTAAGAAGGGGAGCAAACATATTAAGAACAGTATGCCATACATATAAGTATAACCAATGGACATAAGACACTGGGGGGTAGGGGAGGCCAGGGGATTGTCAAGGGAGGGGTAAAAAAAGGGACACATATGTAATACCCTTTGTAAGACTGTAAGCAATAAAATAAAATTTAAAAAAAAAGAAAAAAAAAAGAAAAAAGAAATATGTAAATGTACAACAACAAAAAAAGAACAGTATGCCCTATACGCCAGGTCCCTTGAAACATATGCTGTGCAGATGTTTCTTCCCTGCAACAACTGTGTCAAGCAGCAAGGATGGACCAGCTTCTGGCAAGTTCTGACTCTGGCTCCTCACTGAGGCTGAAATTGGGTGTGTGTGTGTGTGTGTGAGTATGCATGTGCACACATGTGCATGCATTTGTGTGCTTGTGTTTTTATTGTATGTGCTGCACCAGTTGGTACCAGTTCCATGTTTGGAAGCAAAAGATGAGAAGACCTTGAGGGGCCACTGAGGGAGCCACACCAGCCTGGACTGGTCCTCTAACACCCTCAGGGCATATTCTGAAGGCAGACTCCAGCAGAGGAATGGGGACCACTGGGATAACACCTGGATTCCGCAGCTTCGTGGGCCAGAGAAGAGTGAAGACTTTTCTTGGTGCTCTTCCTCTTGGACCAGTGGGGGATGCGCTAGTTTGCCTTAGCTGTTGTTCTAATCCAGTGATGGCGAACCTATGACACGTGTATCAGAGGTGACACGAGAACTCATTTTTTTTGGTTGATTTTTCTTTGTTAAATGGCATTTAAATATATAAAATAAATATCAAAAATATAAATCTTTGTTTTACTATGGTTGCAAATATCAAAAAATTTCTATATGCGACATGGCACCAGAGTTAAGTTAGGGTTTTTCAAAATGCTGACACGTGGAGCTCAAAAGGTTTGCCATGACTGTTCTGACCCTTAGGGAGAATTTCAACTTCCTGTGGTGGAGATGTGTAGAGTGGAGGGCGGAGGTGGGAAGGCAGGTGGGGAGGAGTCTGATGTGTCCCCAAGGCTGGGATTGGAGTTCTGGAGAGAAAACCTGAGGGGGGAGGGGCAGCCCTGGAGGAATAATGGAATTTTACATTTTGAGTAGAAGCACCAGAAACCTGTTTATTGACTGTAAATAACTTACAATGCTGAGTCAATTGCTGAATTGGCCAGCAAAGTCATGCATTTGAAATCACAGAGAGGAAAATGAGGAGTTTGTATACACTGGGCAGAACAGGTCACTGAAGGGATTCTTGCCAAATGGACCGAATTCCCGGCGATGTGATCACATGCTTAGTGATAATGGGGATGCGGTGACTGAGAGCATCTGTCTGCTTCTTTGGAGCATTTGGGGCTTCTCGGTAAAAACTGTCTCAGCGAAGACAGCTAGTTTTATATCCATGTACTGCCATCCTATTGGCCCCTATTTTTCCTGGTGAAATCGCAGACCATGTAATTACTGATAGTTCAGTGTCAAGTCGGGAAAGAGTATTGATCTGAAGAAAGCACTTTACTCCATTTCAACTAGCTTTGGAAGTGGAAATTGACAGGAAGCCTCATGATTCCTTGAAAGAAAGAAATGGGAATCGATAAAAGAAGACTCATTGGGGCCAAAACAAAGAAACTGGTTGGGAAAGAAAAACTTAAAAAGTCAGTGAAAAATGGTGGAGCAGACACTTGAGCAGGACAGTGAGGGTGGTATGAGACCCTTTGGGGAGCCCACTGTAACCCTCGCTCGTAAGGAGATGGCAAAGTACCCGTCATAAGTGGTACTGCTGTCACGCACACCAGTAGATGTCTCAGTGGATTTCCCTAATGCACGGGTGGGGCTCACCTATGTGAACAACCCCTTCTCAAAGGAAGATGCCTGGAATCTGTGACAAAATTCAGTACTCACGAAGGATGGTGGCTTTCCTTGGGACTGTGAAGGATTTCTGCAGGTCCCACTGTGGAGAGTGGCCACAGTGTTTGGACAGGTTCAAGCCTCAGACTAGTGAGAGGGTATAGTTCTCTCATGGCCACGTGCAAGTCCCAGCTTGGAGGGCAGAGCCCTCCCAGCACAATTATAGCCAACAGCTATAGTTGTAAGCTTGAACCTATGGTTTGAACACGTGGCCCCACGTGCCTGAGTGATGTGGGCTTGACAGAGTTCAGGTGCATGTAGTTGAGTAGATTTGAAACTCACGAGAATGCTGTAAACATCCTGACCACGCCCTTACTTTGCCTCGTGGAATCTGGCTATAAAATAAAGACACGGTTTGTAGTCTGTGGCGCTGTCTCTCCATCCGGGAGTAGCGTCCCATCCAGACCCAGCTCATTCTCTTGTCTGTCTTTTCTCCATCCTTTACCGCCCCCTCTCAGGGTCACTGAATCTGGCTGAGCTGGCGTGGCACATAAGGTGCCCTTGGGCTGAGTATGTGATGGCCGTGCCAGCTCGCCACATCCCACATGTTGCTAAGTTAGATGATTTGGGAACAATGAGGTGTGTGTGTGTGTGTGGGGGGGGGGGGGTACTATCTCCACACAATCCTGCTGGGTCTCCTGAATCCCCTGGAAGTTCACACCCTGAATTGAAGTATCCTAGGTCTGCACCAAGAAATGTGATTTAAAAATAATCTATAGACTTTGTTTTTTAGAGCAGTTTTATTTATTTATTTTTAAAATATATTTTATTGATTTTTTACAGAGAGGAAGGGAGAGAGATAGAGAGTTGGAAACATTGATCAGCTGCCTCCTGCACACTCCCTACTGGGGATGTGCCCGCAACCAAGGTACATGCCCTTGACCGGAATCGAACCTGGGACCTTTCAGTCCGCAGGCCGACGCTCTATCCACTGAGCCAAACAGGTCAGGGCTTTAGAGCAGTTTTAGGTTCACAGCAAAACTGAGCAGAAAGTACTCTCTGCCCACCCACCCACCAATGCACAGTCTCCCCTATTATCAACAACCCCACCACAGTGGTGTGTTATAACTGATGAGCCAACACTGACACATCGTGATCATCAAAGTCCACAGTTTACATTAGTGCTTACTCTGTGGGTTTGGACAAATGTACGGCATGCATCCGCCATTACAGCATCACCCAGAGCCAGTTCACTGCCCTGAAATCCTCCTGCGTCCATTTGTGTAGGAAGAAGGGCCACATGGAGGGACGCAGAGAAGAGCCACAGGCTGATAAGTGGGCTGGGGGAAGGGAAGGCCTGGAAGATGCCAGGGAAGAAAAGGGTGAGTTAGATTTCTTCATCTTTGAGAAGGGAAATCTGAGACACAATGGCCAACACCTTCCGGGGGTCTTTTAGACTGGTGGGGGATGGGATGGGCGATCAAATTTAGATTTGAAGGGCAGGGATTTTTATCTGTTTAGATCACTTTTAAATTCCCAGTGCCTGGCACATAATAGGTGCTCAACAAATATAAGTTGAATGAATGAGCCAGACATGATCTACAGAGTAAGGAATTTAAGTTGAGTGTGATGGAGGATTTTCTACGGAGGCTGCTTTCAGCCTCAGGAACGGACCATGAAATCCTACCTCTGGAGGAAATCACGTCTGGGAAGGTGGGTCCACGTCAACACATTTCCTGAGAAATGTGGGGTGTTCAGAGTGAGTGACGGTTTCTTCGCATTATCTGACCTAGGAGAGCAGAGCGGCAGAGGGCCAGCTGGCTGTGGGAACAGAGGGAGGCACTGCTCAGACGTGAATAAGTGCTGGAGTGTGCAGGGCCCGGAGTGCTCGTGAGACTTTCCAGCAGAGAAATGCTCAGGCTCCGTCCCAACCCTCCAGATCAGACTCTCTGGGGTGACTTTGGAATTGCTGTTTTTAAGCTTCCCATGTGATCCCGACTTGGAGCCAGGCTGCTTTGCCAGTGTTGGAAAAATAATCAAGTGGGACGTCTTTAAAAATGGGCCAACGCCAGTCTGTTCAAAGTGACCTGGGTGTAGTTCTCTGTGGAGGCCAAGGGCTGAGGCAGGGTCTGCCCTTCAACGCTCTACCCCGTGATCTGTAGACTAAACCCCAATTCTAAGGACGCCTCTGTACAGAAGCAAAGGCTGCATTTCAGGAGGTTAGACTACCATGCAGTACACCTGCGCTCACCTCCTGGGGCTGCTGTCACCAAGTACCACAAGCCCAGTGGCTACAAACAACACAAATTACTCCTGGACAGAAGTCCAAGATCACTTTCCCTGAGCAGGATTCAAGGTGTGGGCAGGTCTCTGTGGAGGATCTCTCTGGCATCCTCCAGCTTCGGGTGGCTGCCCGAGTCCTTGGTGGTGGCCTCAGCACTCCCATCTATCTGTCTGCGTGTTCACACCACCTCCTCCTCTTCCGTAGTCTACTACCCATCTGCCTCCCTCTCCTAAGGACACCTGTGACTACAGGTAGGGCTTCCAGATGATCCAGGAGAATCTCTCCATCTCCAGGTTCTTGATTTGATTGCACCCAGAGTCCTTTTTGTCACATAAGGTTTGTTCACAGGTTGCAGGATTAAGGACATGGACATATGTGGTGGTGGTGGTGGGGGGGGGTCCACCAGTTGCTCACCACAAGGTCAGTCATGTAACAACAGGCATATAATAAGTCCACTGACTTTCTAAATTTAACTACAGCCAGCTGCACGGTTGATGAGCATTCGTTTGATGAGAAGGAGAGTTGAAGAGCTGAGGGGAAGGCTGGGTTTTGCAAGGGGAGGCCCAGGCTGCTGCATCCACCAGATTTTAGGCAACTCCCAGGTCTGAGAAAGCAAAGTCCGGAGTGCAATGTGGAGAGGAGAGGCAGGCAAGCTCCAGAGCCACTTTCAGGGCTCCTCCAGGGACCTGTCTGAGGGGGAGACGATCTCTGTGCCCAGGACAGGTCGTGAGCGTTTTGGGGAACAGAGACCTTTAGCCACGTGTTAGTCATTATCATCATTGCTTCAACCTGCCCACGAGGACCATTCCTACAACGAGCTATCAGGTTCCCAAAGGAAAGGCTCTGTTTGCACATTGTCTGTTCTGCCCTTTCACCTAAAGTCACTCTGCTCCGAGAAGCATGTTTCTCCTGCGAAGCAATTCCGCCAACGTGAACAAGCAGAGGGCGTTTCTGGGAACGTTCCTAAGCGGAGCAGCTGCGGATGTGAACGGGGAGGCGGGGGGTTACAGATCACCCAGAGCCTCCGGCCAGGCCTCCTGGCCAGGCTGCAGGAAGGGAGTCGTTTTTAAAAGCACCTCAAGATGATGAATAGAAAGTCACTGAGCTTAAATAATTGATTTGTAAGAGACATCCTTTTCCTTAAAGCAATAAATGAATCATGTTTTTGTCTCTGACACCAAATAAAGTCACTTAAGATGAAAAACTGCTTTGAGCTGCTAATGCTTGGAACGGATTGAAAAACGAGTGTCGGAGCCCCTGCCGAGTGTGTGGGAATGTGTTCTCTCTCCTGTGGGACCAGCGAGACGCCCAGACAGATCCCGGGGAGGTTATCGCATCGGGGCCTCCCGAGAGCGGCACGGTCCCCAGAAACCCTGTGTTTGCGTGGGGAAGGAATGTGCCAGAATGATGACATGCGGAGGGGCCTGGAAGGCAGCCTCCGTCCTCCCCGGCACAACACTGGCCCCTCCCGTAGAACAGAGGCCCCTCACCGACCGGCGGGCTTGGGGTCGCCCGTGCTAAGGGGAGCAGACCCTCACCAGGCTGCCGCTGGCTGCGAGCTGACCTTGATGAAAACACCCACTGAGCCCTGTTTCTGTTTGTTGGTTTCGTTGCCTCGAGCCCCACACTTTATGGGGCAATCAAGCGGAGTGCTGACGTGTGCAGGTGGATTCAAATCACGTCACCGCTCCTGCACATGCGCCTCAGTTTCCCCGTCTGGGATCAGCGCCTGTCACGAAGCCGGGGCCCTGCGGCCTGTTGCTGTCTGCACCCCGGGGCGGCACAGAGCCTGGCATGGAGGTGGCACCCAAATGAAGGTAGGCTGAGTGCCCGTGTAGATGCGGTTTCCCAGCCAGAGCTCTCCGAGACGGGAGGCAGGGAAGGTGCTGGCGGGAGTGCTGTGACCCCAGGACTTGACTCTCCCCCTGAGGAATGGCCACTAACTGGTTTCATCGCTAATGGGTGGTTATCATCTCTACACCACACAGTAACGTGAGGACCGTTGTTTCACCCTAAACTAAGCAACACAGACATCGGGGGCCCCCACCCCCTCAGGCTCTGAGATGGGAGCTGGGCGCCGGCCCTCCCTCTGGTTGCCCCACTGCCCTGCTTTGGTTGGGGCCTTGCCGAGGATCAGCTGGAGGAGCCGGGCAGTCTTGCCCCCATATCCTGGCTCCGAGCCCTGGGGTTTTATCTGGAAAGTGGGTCCGTGGCCGGACACCAAGGACAACACTGGGGGAGGCTCTGGGTTGGACCTCAGCCAGTTCAAGCAGGAGTCAGAGAAAAGCAGAGGCCGGGGAGATCGCTGCGGAGCCGTGAGAGCCCACGGAGAGGCTCACAGGACTCAGCAAGGGCTTCCCAGCCACTTGGCCCTCCTAGGAGAGCAGAGGGCCACCTGAGAAATGCTGGGCTGCACCCCTCATGCTCTGAGTCCATCACAATACTGTGTCTCCCTAAGAACGTGTATTTGGGGGGAACCTGTAATGTACCAACGAGCCACCACCAGAGCCCCAGAGTGATGAGCTTGTGCCATCTGAAATGCCCATAATGCCACATGGAAAACCAGCACCCCCGCGGGTCTGTTTGTCCACACTGACCCGGCTCTTCTGCCGTAGAGATGAGCCACGGGCCACACGCAGGCCTGGCTGCCCATCACAACCTCACAGCTGTCTCTGCTCCGCTGATGAAGAGGCCGGGGCTCTATGGGCACCCTTCCTTCCAGAGCCATGCCTTTTTGTGCTGTTACCTGTTGTTGTTGTTGCTTTTTGCTTGTGCTCTACCCACTGCCTCTTGGGGGGTTGGGGAGCCCACATGACAGTGACGGAGATGAGGTTCCTGAGAGGCAGGAAGAGAGTATTCCCAGTGGCGAGGACCCTGGCTGGTAGGTAGGGGAGGGACTGAGACCAGGGCCCCCAAGTGAGGCAGGGCTGTCAGGTGAAGGCACCGTGTGGAGACTGAGCCAGGACAGGACAGGTGAGATGGAGGACCTGTTAGCTGCTCCCAGTAGGCCAGTGGTCGGCAAACTGTGGCCCCTTGAGTGTGGCTCTTCCACAAAATACCATGTGCGGGCGTGCACGTACAGTGCGATTGAAACTTCGTGGCCACACTCAAGGGGCCAAAGAGCTGCATGTGGCTCGCAAGCCGCAGTTTGCCGACCACTGCACTAGGCTCTGCCTCATGGGCTGAGTTAGGGACCTGAGCTGTGTGTGTGTGTGTGTGTGGCTGAAAGAAAGTGCCAGAGCGAGTGTACCTAGCAGCCCCGCTCCTTAGTGCGGTGGGTGGGCATTCACACTCATCCTGGGTGACTGGCACGTCCTGCTCAAGGCCCAGGAGCAGGAGGCAAATCGTGCTCCCTGGCTGGGGGACAACTGGGCATGGATACCGTGGCCGAGCCTGAGTCAGCACATGCATAAGGAGCCTCTGCAGAGGCGCAGGTGGAAGGTAACACTTTCCAAGGGCTTTCTCTCCCTCCTGCCCTCCCCCCACCCCTTCTCTCCTCTCTTCTCTTTCTTCCTCTCCTTCTCATTCCTGCTCCCCTTGGCTCCCTGGCCAGGTCCTGAGACTCACTTGGGGACAGGCCGGGGCCCTACCAGCCAAAGACCTCCTTTGTCCAGACCCTGGGGGGCCGCCATGGAGAGAAAACCCACCCAGTTCGTGCAGCTCGGATCCGGACTCCCTGCACAATGCTGGGCCACCCGCTGAGAGCCACTTAAAGCTATTTGGGTCATCAATTAGATCAAAGGAGGCATTATAGTCCACTGACTGGCAGGCTCTGAATAGATGTGAAAACAGCTTTCGCCAGAGTCCCAGAGTCCAGGGCAGAAAGCGGTTCAGCTCAGCTAATCGCTGGAATTCCTTCCCTCCGGCAACACCCCTGCAGGTTCTCCAGTCAGTGTCTGAACCCCCGAGGGACTAGGACGTGGATGCTTTAATTCCTATAAAAAGTCCTCATCAGAGTCAAAATCAGTTTCCATTTAGCTTCTACCCATTTATCTATTTTATCACTGAGGCCAAATAGAGTAAGTCTTCCTTCTTCCACACTCCTTTGTGCAGCAAACAAGTGGAAGGCTCCTGAGTACAGTCGTGATTAAAAAATAAACATGGGCTCTGGACTCGGGCAGATCTCAGGTAGAATTCCCAGCTTTGCTGCTTTCTGGCTGAGTGACCCTGGCCAAGCGACTTCCTCTCACTGTATTTTTAAAAATATATATATTTTTATTGATTTCAGAGAGGAAGGGAGAGGGAGAAAGAAACATCATGATGAGAGAGAATCATTGATGGGCTGCCTCCTGCACGCCCCCCACTGGGGATCAAGCCTGCAACCCAGGCATGTGCCCCGACCGGGAATCAAACCGTGACCTCCTGGTTCATAGGTCGACACTCAACCACCAAGCCCCGCCGGTGGGCTTCTCATTGTATTTTAAATGGGGGTTAAAAGCAGACCTGCTCCGGGAAGTGCTGAGCCCTGGAGATGTCTGAGGCATAAGCGAGGAGCAGCTGCTGGCTGCGTGGGTGCTTCAGCTGGGCCTACAGGTGCCGGATCCTTGTGGTCCAGGGGAGCAGAGCAGTTTCCAGGTGGGAGAGTGAACTGCTGGGACCTTGACAGCATCCTTGGGTTTCTGTAAGCTGCTTGGTTGTTTTATCAATTGAAAATTCATCTTCTGCCCCATGGTCTCAGACTTCTGGTCAATAGGATATGGTGGATGGAGCTGAGATGAGAGCCCTTTCCTTAACATAGTGGCCCTGCTCCAAATAAATAAATAAGCTCGATAAAATGACAATACCTTGGAAATTCAGGTCCAGGCTGAAAATTCCTCAGTGCCAGAGTGAAGGGCACTCAAAGCTGTAGCTGAGAACCAGGATAGAAACTGTGAGGCTCTCAGAATGCCACCTCCACCTGCAAGAAGGAAGGAGTTGAGACCATAGCCCTGTACTCAGCTCAGAGCTGGGCTTCGACGTTTTCCAGGGAGCCAGGCAGAGCTGCCTCATCTGTGAGCAGGGGTGAGAAAATTCTGCCCATCTGACGTGGGGACATGGCTCAGAAGCATGCCCCTCACTCTAGGTCACGGCTGGAAAAGAGTCAGCAAAGTTCTGGGCCACTTGCAGGGGTACGGTCTAAATCCCATTATCCACGAGGTACAGAAACCCTGAGCTGGAAAGTTAACATGGCAACTGGGTCCAGAAGTGGCAAAACGCAGAGTGTTGAGGGATGGCCACATCCCAGGACAGGGACAGGACCACCTGTGGGAACAGCTGATCCGGGAGCTGATTTCATGGCCCTATGGTATGCACCATGCAAAGGAACAAACTGCCACATGAGAACGAGCAGGTGCAGCAACTGCAATAGGCAACCTCCCAGGAAGTACCGGTGACGAAGCAACCTGGAAGGGACATCAACACCAACATGCTCATAGTCTTAAAAGAGAGGAGAGGCACTGAGACAAGTACAGGAAGATTTAGAAAAAAATGAGCAGAACTTCTAAGAATAGGAAGTATGGTTATTATAATGAAAACCGAGTAGATGGGCAGCACAGTAAGCTAGACACCACAGAAGAGAGCACTAATGAATGGGAAGATAGGTCTGAAGAAGTCACCTACAGCACAGAGAGCTAAACAGAAAGAAAATGCAGAAGATCCTAAGCAACATGGAAGAGAGAATGAAAACCTTCAGGACAGGCTTGGAAGTGATGGAACTCACCAAGGTTACTTCAGAAGGAAGCAGAACAGAGCATGAGGTGATCTATTTGAAGAAAGGCTGAGAGATTTTAGAATTTAAGAAAGACAATCTTTAAGTGGAAGAAGCATACAATGTCCTGAATAGGAAACATAAAAACTCACTGTTTCATTATGATAACACTTGTGAGGCCAGGTCCTCATTGGAAGAATTACTAAAGGGTGTTTCCAAGGGGAAGAGACTGGAACCCTTACATATCCTTGCACCCCAAAATTCCCCCACAAGTTTCAGAAGCTGAGGTAATGCTGATTTTATTGAATTCTGAGGAAGGATGTCATAGCACAAAGCACATGAATTCCTAAAATCCCCTTAAAAGAAGTTCTGTTGTTACTCCAAGATTCTTTTCCCTCTAGCACAGCGGTTCTCAACCTGTGGGTCGCGACCCCTTTGGCGGTTGAACGACCCTTTCACAGGGGTTGCCTAAGACCATCCTACATATGAGATATTTACATTACAATTCATAACAGTAGCAACATTACAGTTATGAAGTAGCAACGAAAATAATTTTATGGTTGGGTCACAACATGAGGAACTGTATTTAAAGGGCCAGAAGGTTGAGAACCACTGCTCTAGCAGCTGTTTCATCCCCAGTCCTTCTCTCCTAGACCCTCCAAAACTTCTCTTGAGTTTAACCAACTCCTCTCTTCTCCAACCCACCCTCAGGGTTCTGTCGGCCTGCAGCCCATCCGTCTGCCCAGCAGACGAGACCACCAACTGCTTGCCACATATGTGCTCCTCGGGCCTTGTCTTAGATTGTAATTAATTATTTACATCTTTCTAGTCCTTCCACATCCTACCCCCCTCACACAATGTGGTTCTGAAGTACATCCCCATGCCCAGCATAGCATCTGGCACACATGTAGAATGGGTGATGGATAGAGTTCAATTCTAAAACACCTGGTCCTCTCTGTGGTTGCCACACCCTGCACTGCAGCTTCCAAAGTCAATGACATGTGGTATCTCTTTGCCACATAAGGCATCTGGCTGAACCGAGGTCCCATTCTGAGCTGCCGAGAGTTCGTCACTCCTCTTGACTTGCACGTGGTGGCTGTATATCACCTCCTTTTTGGTTTCCTTCAAAAAAGAGTGCAGGACAAGGACCAACGTCAGTGGGTCTGTGAGCTACTAATCTTGACGCAAGTACATGCACTTCTTGTGGGCTTTGCCCTGTGCTTTTCTTGGCTTTATCCCAAGTCTCTGGGGCAATTATTTTTGGCTCATTCAGTGCATGGCTTTAAATCAATTTCTTCTGTTCTGAATGCTTAATATAGGGCTTGTCTGCATGTTGTACTCACAGTATTATTGGAAAGTGTCTCTTGTTCATAAATCTTGGTCCCCAACCCAGTTCCCCACTCATGGGTGCTGGACATGGTCTGTTTGCCAAGCTCCACGGAGAATTCCAGTTGCTTATCTGATGCAGGGGCCCTTTCTTAGACCCCATTTCCACAGTAAGGGCAGGCTCTAAAAAACACTGTATTGGAATTTTCACAGTCTTTAATGTCTCCAGATCAGCATGAGGCCCTTGAGTCCCTAAAGATTTGTGGTCAACGATGGGAGTGAAGGAACCAACTCCATGTTTTGAAGAAAACCCTTGGGCAGAGCTACCCACACTGCGGACGGACATCCAGGTCAGTGCCCCTGCTGCAGGCGAGGGCAGGTTCTTGTGCCCAGGCCCTGCTCTGGGGCTGGCTGTGGCTGGCCCAGGCTGTCGCATGATTTCTAACTCCCTCTTCCTCTGTTTGAGTTTTCCACTGCTGCTGTAGCAAATGACCACAAACTGAATGGCTTGAAACAACACAGATAATTGTCTTAGAGTCCTGGGAAAGCCTCAAAGGGTACGATGTGCTAAAGTCAAGGAGTTGGGGGATGGCGCTCCTTCTGGAGGCTCTTGGGGAGAATCGTTCCCCAGCTTTTCCCAGAATCTAGGGGCCACCCACGTCTCTTGGCTCGTGGCTCTCTCCTCCTTCACAGACAGAAGCACAGAATCTCAAATCCCTCTCTCACCTCAGCTCTTCCCTCACTTCTCTGACTCTCCTGCCCCTCTCTCTTTCCCTTAGAAGTAAAAAGTCACCTTGTGACTGCATTGGAACCACCCAAATATCCCAAGGTAATGTCCCCATTTTGAGGTCCTTAACTCATTCTCACCAACAGAGTACCTTATGCCATACTAGTGGCCCGGTGCATAGATTTGTGTACATTGAAAGGAGATTAATTAGAATGTGGCCAGTGTGACGGGACTGGGCAAGACCGGCCAGACATGTCCTGGAGCCAACTTCCTGCAGTCCCTCCTGGGCCGGCAGCACCTGGGGTGGCACTGTTGCTTGAAAGGCATCTGCTGAGTGAGCAGGGTTCGTCTGTCAGGTGGGGTTGCTCAGCCTGGCCTGCGGGGATTGGGCTGAAACCAGCTCTCTGACATCCCGAGTGCAAGAAGGCACTCTGCAAAATTGCTGTCATACAGGGTGTGGAACACAAACTCAAGTGTGCAGTAAACCAGATTTGGGGACCACAGTGCCACAACAACAACATAACGCACAGCCCAAGGTGGAATCACGTGGCCCCGCAAGGAATCAGGCTCCATCCTCTCTGGTTTCGGGGTGTGTCACTGGAGAACTGCTGCTGCCAAGTCATTGGCAGCTCGGCAGCTTCTGCTTTAAGCGTCTGTCCCCTGGTGTTCAGTGCATGTCATAGTGACTGGTCGGATAGGTGGAGTGACACTTAGGATATTAGCCTTTTATATATCTAGATGAGGTAACACATTCACAGTTTCTGGGAACGAGGTGGGTGGCATTTTTGTGGGGCCATTGTCCTGTCTACCACCCTCCCTGAGTACCCTGAGACCCTGATAGCAAGGCCTGTATTGACCCTTTTAGTTTCTGCCCTTCCCACCCCCAAATCCAAGACTGGCACTGAACCCAGTGACTGGATGGCAGGTCAAGTGGGAATTCACTAAGTCTCATAAAAAGCTTCTCACCCTAGCCAGTTAGGCTCAGTGGATAGAGCGTTGGCCCTCAGACTGAAGGGTCGTGGTTTCAATTCCAGTCAGTGGTATGTATGTATCTCAGTTGCAGGCTCGATCCCAGGCTCTGGTCTGGGCTAGAGTGGGAGGCAACCAATCAATTTGTCTCTCTCGCATTGATGTTTCTCTCCCTCTGTCTCTTCCTCTCTCTTCCCCTCTCTCTAAAAATCATTGGGAAAATATCCTCAGGTGACTGACCTACTGACAGAGAAATGTGTCTGCCTTCAGAAAGGCCATGTGCCCCTTCACCTTCTTTTGTTTTTACCTCGACTTCTCTATTATCAACTTCCACCTCCCAACTCATGTTCACCTTTTCTTTGATTGCAGGAGAAACCTCCCAGAACTTTCTAGTTTCCAGAGGAAGGGAAAGGAAGGACCTCAGGGGGGCGGAGGGGGAGGGCGGATGGATGTTTCTTCTGGCTGATTCCCCAAATGCAGCTGTGGGTAAAGCGTCAGGAGGTGGTGTTGTGGCAGGTGGCGGCCCTGGAAAGGCTTCTGGGAAGCGCAGGAATGTGGTAGGAGGTCACATTTCTGTACCTGCGGTTTTTCCCGTTTTAGACTGGGCTCCTTTGCTCTCCCTTAAAGAATAACAGCCCTTATGCAATGTAATTCTGTGGCTGGGAAGACAAGATAAGCTCTGCGGTTGCTGAGGAAATGTGAATTTTAAGATTGGGAGGCAGAAAAAGAGTACATCGTTTGGGGAGCTGGAGACACCAGGGATGTGTGGATACTGTTCTATCTTAAAGGTGGAGGTTTCAAAGCCTAGGAATTTGCTTTGAAAACAAAACACAAAGCCATTCAGAGTCTCTTTTTACCATAAAATTTTCCCCCTAAATAATTTCATTTAATCAGTTTAAATCCAGCAAACAGAAAATATGGGGGTGGGGTGGGAACTGCATTGCACAGCATGGCTCACACCCGGGCATCTGGAGCCCCGCTGGTTTAGAGGAAGTACACAGAGCTCCTGGGCTTGAACTGTTTTAAAATAAAGTCATTTATTTTAAAAACTGAGCAAATGCTCACTAATTATCATATAATCATGACAAATTAAGTCCAAATTGGACCCCAGCCCACCACTGCAACCTTAACCCAGTTTCTCACCAGCCCTGACTCATGTCCACCTGGTCCGCCCTCTGCTCACAAATGCATCTGCCACTCTACAGCAGCACTTGCAAAAGTGACCTTCTTTTACTTCTCTGGTCCATTTCCCAAGGCTCGTCTGGAGTTCCCAGAGTAGCATTCCCCAACTACCCCAGGCACGATGCAGACCCCAGGAGGAACTCTATCCCTGACCACCTGGAGCACGTGGTGTCAGTGCCACTCATCAGCCTTTGTTACATCTGTTGTGTGTCATGGTTACTTTCCTTGGATAAATATATCCTGTGGAATAGGCCCCACTTCTCTGTAACTCTGGGTTAGAGGAAATGTAACTCTCGTAATGCTGTAACCCCTGGGAGTGAAGGTCAGAAAGTACACCTAGTTCCCTAGCTCAGGGCCCCCGACCCCTGCACTCTTGGTGTCTGGGCAGATGACCCTTAGTTGTCAGGCACTGAGACAACAGACTGACTCAATGGCCTGCCTTGCTGGAAACCCAAGCCTAGCCAGTAATTTCCACATTTGCTTTCTTTAAAACATGCTCTCCTCTGAATTTCTGCTACATAATCATCTTGAATAAACTGTCCAGATCCCACAACATCTCACCCTGTGCTGATGGAAACTCCCAAACCCTCCTGGAGAGCACACGAGGGCTCAGCAGAAAGGCAGCAGGATGTCTTAAGGTACAAATGCAGACTAAAACCCAGAGCTCTGAACTGTGGGCCCGGCTGACAGTGACCTTGAGATAACAACCTTGTTAGAAAACGTGACTAGAAGTCCTCTGTGACTGTGGCAGGGTGATGTTACAGAACTGAGCCGGTTGTCCGAGGAGAGCTATGGATAGTCATTTGGAGAGAAGCTGAGCTGTGGCCCTGTCTTGGCAGCCACAGGGCATGCACAGGTTCCCAGTACTCATTAGAGAGACCAGAGAAATGTGGAACAGCTTCCCTCATTAGGCTGTGGTTAAATCAGGACTGTGGAGCCTGATGGAGCAATAGAACAAAATGTGAGGGAGCTGGCCAAACGTCTCAAGATGTTGACCTTCTCAGATGTGGGGCAGATGTGGCTGAGACGTCCAGTGTAGGAGTATGGGTAGACCTCATGGTAAGTACCCAAAGAGGAAATAATCTTCAAAAGAGAACAAAAAGTCCCCACAAACTGTTTTACATTAAAGTTGCTGGCTACCACATGACGTCTCATCCCATTTTATATCCTTTCTCTATCCCACTTCCTTTCTCAAAGCACAGAATTCAGAATGACAAAAACATTACTAAATTTCCCAGAATTTGTGACTGAAGACTTATGGGGATTCAGACTACCAACCCCAGAACTTGCTCACTTGCTTTTATCAGCTGCTCCTTCGATGATTGGTTCTCAAGACAAGGGACCTGTGCAGTGCCTCCAGAGGTACCTCTGATCCAATTACAGAGGATTCCAACGCTCTGTAAGGAGAAAGGACGAGGGTCTCAAAACTTACTAGAGCCCCAGTGTTGTAAGCACTAAGTGGAACAACCACTGTCTAGAGCAGCCGCGGGCAAACTACGGCCCGTCCGGCCTGTTTGAAATGAATAAAACTATTGAAAAAAAAGACCGTACCCTTTTATGTAATGATGTTTACTTTGAATTTATATTAGTTCACACAAACACTCCATCCATGCTTTCGTTCTGGCCCTCCGGTCCAGTTTAAGAACCCATTGTGGCCCTCGAGTCAAAAAGTTTGGGGTGGGCAAACTTTTTTGCACAATTGCACAATTAAGAGTTAATTTTGGGGTGGGCAAACTTTTTTGCACAATTGCACAATTAAGAGTTAATTTTGGGGTGGGCAAACTTTTTGACTCGAGGGCCACAATGGGTTCTTAAACTGGACCGTAGGGCCGGAACAAAAGCATGGATGGAGTGTTTGTGTGAACTAATATAAATTCAAAGTAAACATCATTACATAAAAGGGTACGGTCTTTTTTTTTTTTTTTTTTTTTTTAGTTTTATTCATTTCAAACAGGCCGGATCCGGCCCACGGGCCGTAGTTTGCCCACGGCTGGTAGACACACTGTAAAGAGAAAAGGGGCAGAAGATGGAGGGGTTATTAGCTGGCATGAGATATTAATAGGCACCCATGGGGATCCAGGGGTTATTTTTATGTTTTAACTACTTATAGAAAGCAAAGCAGAATCCACACTTCCCAGTTTAATACATGCCTCTCTTCCTTGCTGAACAATACTAATACACAGTGACCCTGGGTGAGACCACTTACCAAGATTTGACATATATATGGCTAAAAATTACATATAAAAAGGATATACATATAATTGTATATAATTATTAGGATATATATTATATAACTATAACTATATATTCTACACCCTTAATGAAGAGTAGGATAGAAAAAAGTTGTAATTTTAAAGTTCCTGCAATTTCCTGGCTCTTGAGATGTGGTTGAATTTGTCTTTGAGGCCAAATGTCTGTTTCTTCTGGGAAGCCACCCCAATGGGAAAGACCCTCTTCTGGGAGGAAGATATTTGCAACCATGTGGCTCTGGCCCCAAGGAGCTAAACTCCTCTGCATAATAATGTAAAGGTTGTAATTATTGTGGTTGGAATCACGTTCTGCAGATGATTGTCTAGAGCAGTGATCGGCAAACTGCGGCTCGTGAGCCACATGCAGCTCTTTGGCCCCTTGAGTGTGGCTCTTCCACAAAATACCGGCTTCTGCGCATGGGCCATGAAGTTTCAATTGCACTGTACACGCGTGCCCGCACATGGTATTTTGTGGAAGAGCCACACTCAAGGGGCCAAAGAGCCGCATGTGGCTCACGAGCCGCAGTTTGCCGACCACTGGTCTATAGTAATTTTCTTTCCCAAATATGGATTTAGAATACAATGTGCCAATATTTTATTGCTTATTTTGTGAGTGGGTGCATAATTCCTCACAGGCAGTGTCGAGAAAAGATCCCCAGACTACAGGAAATCCATCCAGACCTGACCTTTTCTTCACTTCTCTGCACTGGATGAGAGACCATTGACAAAGAAAAAGAGAAAGAAGGAAAAATTAGGTATGGCAAGGTAAGGACAGATAAAAAAAGGGAAGCTAATCAACAGGGCTAGGGATGCCCCACCACTATACTGTATGCTGGGTTACCATAGAAGTCTTACTAAATTTAAAATGAATGACCAAGTGGATTTAAACTAGTAAGTGATAACAGAAAGATATCTAGAAATATCACAACTATTTGGAAATTAAACAAGCTTCTAAATAGAAATCTGAAAGTATTTTAAACTGAATGAAGATGAAAACATGTCAAAGTTGTAGGATACAGCTAAAGAAGAGCTTTGAGGGACATTTATAGCACTAAATGCTTATAGAAAAGAGAAAGATTTAACATCAGTTAATTACTAAGTCTTGTTGGTTCTCCTTCCTAAATATTTTGTTAAAATATTTTTA
This sequence comes from Myotis daubentonii, assembly GCF_963259705.1. Lineage (NCBI taxonomy): Eukaryota > Metazoa > Chordata > Mammalia > Chiroptera > Vespertilionidae > Myotis > Myotis daubentonii. Next base: position 52,389,747 of record NC_081847.1, on the reverse strand, counting down.
TTGATTTCCAAGAGGAAGGGAGTGGGAGAAATAGAAACATCAATGATGAAAGAGGTTCATTGATCAGCTGCTCCTGCACACGTCACCACTGGGGATCGAGCCCACAACCTGGGCATGTGCCCTGACCAGTAATCAAACCATGACCTCCTGGTTCATAGGCTGATGCCATACCAGCTGGGCCCTACATATTTCTTAATCAGTTTACTTTTCTCCATCATGCTGCTACAGCCTCCTAACCAATCCCTGTCTCCAGTCTTGCTTTCCTCCAATTTCAAATCTCTAGTTCCTTCTGTCTAGCCACATGGCTCACTACTACTTCTCCTTGCATTCTAGCCCTGTTGACCTCCTCTTGCTCCTTAGCTATCATACCTTCTTTTGGGTCTTCTCACATAGCCTCTTCTGCCTTCTTCTGCTAGTTCCCAACCATAGAAATACCCCAGCTTATACTTCTCTTCTTTCTGGGAGCTCTGCTTCTGCTATAGCTTCCATAGTAGTTCACTGTACTTTCCTTGTGTTAGCAGTTAACATCTTGCCTCAACTTGTTTCATAGTCTCTCTTCCCCAAGGGAATGGGGGAGCAGTGATTGGGTCTTCTGTATCTGATAATTGTATATCTTTACCCTAATACAGTTCCTGGCATATAATGGATGTTAGGACACAGATATACAATATCAGCATGAAAGCATTTTTTTATCTTTTACTTTTTAAGTATATTTTTGTTGATTTCAGAGAGGAAGAAGAGGGAGAGATAGAAACATCAATGAGGGGAGAGAATCATTGATCGGCTGCCTCCTACATGCCCCCCAATGGGGATGGAACCTGAAACCCAGGCATGTGCCCTGACCAGGAATTGAACTGTGATCACCTGGTTGGTTCATAGGTCGATGTTCAACCACTGACCCACTCCGGCCAGGGAGAATGAAAGCATTTTAGTGGAAATAAGACCACTAAGCATGGGAGTGTAGAGAGGAAGCAGTGGTCTTAGTGGTCTTTGTGGTTACACATCGATGAGGTCAGGATTTTTGGATTATAACTCACTGTCAACACTGGTCATTTCCTGGCATTCACTTGCTCTTCCAACTTAACAACAGCCCTGCATTCTATTTGAGGATCTGTGTGGTTCCTTCGAAGCATATACTTACCCTGGTTCCAGTAGTTACATAAATACTCACCATTGAGAAAGCAGATCTTCTCTGTGGCTTCAATTGCTTGAAACTGCAATTTCTCAAAAAAATAAGTTATTGGGATTCCCTATATGACTCCAGGGCCTCGCATTCTGTCATCTTCCTATTAGGAAAGGTACTGAGTGAAGGTCCTGGCAGCATTCCCATCATGCCTTTCTGGTAGGGCTATTCAACATCACTGGGTGATTGCCCAGTGCCCTAGAAAGCATCAGCAATAACTTGGCATGCTGAGATGCAACAGAAAAGTATAAAAAAGGAAAACCAAAGTGGTTTTCTAAACACTCCGATGATATCACTCCTATGATATTTTGCATATATGAAGCTAAAGGAAATGGCTGTCTGGTTGAGAGAGATAATGTTGTGTCTTGTTCCATCTATTTAAAAAAATAACACCAATTGTCTTTTTCTTGATAATACAAATAATTCATGTTTAATATGGGCAACTTGGACATTTAAAAAGAGTATATAAAAGAAAAATATCACCTAAAATGATACAGAGAGTAGCCATCGGTAATGTTCTGATACATCTCCTTCCAGAAATTTCTGTACACGGAACACAGATGTATATTTTACATATTAAAAAAATAATTAAAAATCATTTTTCAAAAGGAAAAGCATAGGTTTTTGTTTCATTTTTATTCTTTATGTTGCACATACTGGTATATACTGGATAAACTTTTGAATTAATAATGTTTTTCACAAAAAGGGTTAAGAGTAAATGGGACCATAAAGCAATATAGTTTTTTTCTTCATAATTATGAGTGTGAACTGCATTTTCTCCTTGTATCTCAGCTTCCTCCCTGTTAAGTGAGGTAACTGAACTGTGGGCCAAGCAAAAAGTAGGCAGGTTGGAAGGAACCTTGAGAGGACATCTGGTCTATCTCTATATTTTCCAGCAGAATGACTGGTTAATTAAAACCAGTCCAGACGAAATGGACTGATTCGACTTGGAAATTCTACCCTCCCTTTCCCCAGGAAGAAATTACACAGCCTTGTTACATAATCAACTCTAAATGTCTGAAAATTCTTTCTTTTGACTTACACAGATGCTCTTCACTTTGGGGCCTCTTTCCAACGAGACAATACTTTCAAGGTTGAAGTTTAGGGAGATGAAATCTAAATGAGCTGCTTGTCAGAAATGTCATAGTTCTCAACCTCCAGATGGAACTGTGTACCCTTTCCGAGAGCACAACATGCAGAGAAACTACAGGTAGCATGAGAGTGTGGACAGAAAGCAGCAAGATACGCTGGGCTCATGCTCTTGCTGGCCAGATCAAGTCTTTGTCAAGTTGGTAGTTCACACACAATATTCAGCGATCTGCCTGTTGTGTGCTAATGTTCCTACCATGGCAGGGAAACTCAAAACCTTATGTCTCAATATAAATATTTTCTGATAATGCAGAACAAGCATTCTATCTCTCATAACCCCCCGAGCTGAACTGTGCTTGAAATCAGGTTAACTCGAGCTAAATTTAATCATTGTGTGACCTGATTGGCTATACACAACCTGGGGTATTAAATATCCTACTTTATGATGCTTTTATTCTCAGTTTCATCTAGTTATTTCCTTGGGGACCACAGAGCAATAGTCGGCAGCAAAGTAATGAAATGCGGTAAATCTGGTTAAAGAGAAATATGACTAAAAATGCTTTCCTTTGTTTCATCTCAGCAGCCACATATATAGCGTAGCTTACGTTAGTTTACAAAGTACTAAAACTAGTCTTAGGAGGAAAAAGGCAGGCTGAATTTATTGCTCTGGGAAACACAGAGCTTACTCAATTTTATACCATATAAAAGTTCTTTGTTTTATAGATATGTTGTAAAAGTCTAGGTCATAATCATTAACGCCAATTTATACTGTGTGCTGCAGCAAGCTCGCTGAACTCAGGGATCTCCTGAGATGGGACGTCACATGGGCTGTGAGGGAGCAGGGAAGGTCTACCAGCCCTGTGGCTTTACTACCTACAAAGCAATTGCACAGCCTGGGAACATTTAGCATGGGACATATATTGACACCAGATAGACTCTGGAAGTAATTGACCATGATCTCTGAGAGGACAGGCCTTTATAATGATAACAGAGAATTTATACTGACTTTTCAATTAGTTCTCTGGGTAAACTGGGAAGACCTTCATTCAGGCCAGTATCGGCCCTGGACCAATCAAGTGATGCTTAAAGTACTTGGAGGAGAAGTGGGAGGGAGCTCCCCACCTACATACCTTGGTTCTTGAAGGGCTTCTTCAAACATAAGAGCTGCAGACACTGCCTCAAACCCTCACTCTCTATTTTGAGATTCCCTGAGTGAGCTCCCAAGGGAACGACTCTTTGTGAGAACTAATTTAAAGAAAGGTTTTTGAAGTTTTATGTATATGGAGACGACTGATACCCATGAAAATGATCAGGTCAACATATCTTGTAAATCCTGCTTTTGTGTCACACATTAAAGCAAGCATGTCAAACTCTCGGCCAAGTAAATGAGGCATGCGGCCCACCAGCTGAGAGTTTGACATGCTTGCATTAAAGAGTCCATGAACAGCACGGAGCAATGTGTTTTAGCAGACAGGATGCTGTGTTAACTACCAGAGTCCCAAGTATTTGTCCTGTGTGTACCTCCTAAGCCTTTGCTCGTGGTTCCTTCTCTTTGGAATGCCCTTCTTCCAGTCTTCCTGTGTCCCAGTGTGTGTGGCATAACTACTGTTCAGCCTTCAAGGTCTTTGATGTATTCAACCAATAAAGGAAACATAGAAATTGCATCTGAAGACATAATATAGATGCCATGGGAGAATACATTTCCAGAAAGGGGCAATCAAAGGACGATACTGTCAAGGGGTAAATGAAAGCAAGGATTTAGAAATGCCCACTGGTGACCCTTCTCAAAAGAGCTGTCTACACTTGTGATTCCCCCAACCCATGCTTCCCCTTTCCTTTAAACTCAGTCAAGCTCTTGCTTCACCATTTCAAGGAAACTGCTCCTCAGGCATCAATCACCTCCGAATTGTGAAATCTGACACTCAATCCCAGTCTTCCTCTAACTTCAAAGCCTGCTCCTCTTCATGCTGACATCGCCATTCTCCCATGTGATACAGTCAAACACCTCTCTCTCAATTTCCCAGTTGAGGGGGCCCTATTTTTCACAACACAGCCAGAATCAGTCATTGTATCCCCACTGCCACCAGTGGACCAGCCACTTTCATCTCGGCCTGGGCTCTGCCATGTCTCCTAGCTGGTCCCCATGTCCTCTCACACTCTTCTCTACCCCTGGTCTATTCTCAGCGAAGTGGTGAGAATGGTCCTTTTGACATCTAAGTTAGGTTGTCACCCTCTGGTCTCAACCCCATTTTAGCATGAAAGTAAATGTTCTTGCCATGGCCCAATATGATCAGATATTTCTCCTAGTCATTCTGGGCTCCCTGATGCTTCTTAAACATAGAGCCTGTTCCTTATGCCTGAACAGCTCATCCTTCAAGCAGCCATGTGGCTAACTTACTCATTTCTTCACACCTTTGCCCAAGGAAGCCTACCATGACCATCTCCCGTACATTGCTCTATTTTTCTTTTTTCTCATACTTGTTGCTTTGTAATACATTATACACACACACACACACACACACACACACAGAGATTGTGTGTGTGTGTGTATATAATATCCTATATAATAAAAGGCTAATATGCAAATTGACCGAACAGTGGAACGACCAGTCGCTATGACACACACTGGCCACCAGGGGGCAGACACTCAATGCAGGAGCTACCCCCTGGTGGTCAGTGGGCTCCCACAGGGGGGATGTGGGACTGCTGGCTTAGGCCTGCTCCCAAGGGCTCCCAGACTGCAAGAGGGCACAGGCCAGGCTGAGGGACCCACCCCCCAAGTGCACGAATTTTGTACACCAGGCCCCTAGTATCCTATATAATAAAAGCCTAATATGCTAAGGCCGCTCAACTGCTCACTATGATGTGCACTGACCACCAGGGGGCAGACAGTTGACCAGTCTCTATGATATGCACTGACCACTAGGGGGCAGACGCTCCAACCGGTAGGTTAGCTTGCCGCTAGGGTCTGGCTGATAGGAACTGAGCGAGACATGCCCTGGAGCCCTCCAGCCATCCCTCCCCAGCTGGCCAAACTCCTGCGTCCCTCCTTGGCCCTGATTGTGCACTGGTGGGGTCCCTCGGCCTGGCCTGTGCTCTTTTGCAATCCAGGACCCGCAGGGGATGTCAGAGAGCTGGTTTTGGCCGAATCCCGCAGGCCAGGCAGAAGGACCCCACTGGTGCATGAATTCGTGCACTGGGCCTCTAATACATACACATACACATACACACACACACACACACACACACACACACACACGAAATTTATTTTTCTTGTTGTCTATCTCTCCCCATTAAAATATAAGGTCAGTGTTCACTGATACATCACAAGCATCTACAGTCATGCTTGGCACATAGAAGACATTAAATAAATACCTGTCCAATGGAAGAATGAAGGACATTTCAGAATAAAAGTTCTGCAAAGTGGTGGAGACTCAAACTAGTTTACCTGATTCCAGCAGCAAATGCACGTGAAGAAATGCAACCACAGAGGTAAAAACTGTAATTTACCCAAGCCTTTCCATGCCTATGTAGACACTGTGACATATGAAAAATATATCTATTTGAAATGCCTTTATTTTATATTTAAAATAAGACAGTATGTAGGATGCAACACAAACAATTTAAGCATCAATATATAATGACCATGACATCATTAAACATTTATAAATACTGCCTATTCTTAAGTATCAATAAATACCCAATACAGTTCCAGGATAACACCAGATGATGAGCAATTTGAAAAAGAGCAAGACCTGGTTAGTGAACTGGTTAGTCAAATAAAAGCTATTCATTGACAAAACCATATTTTTTATTTATTTGTTATAGAAAGCAATAAATAAAAACTATAATAATGTATAATTATTACAGATAATAAATATTAAAAAAACAAATACAAATGTAGTAAGCAACACTATAAAATTTAAAATATGAATAGTACACATACAGTATTTTTACATTTTTATAAAGATGAATTCTTAGCATTAATTTTGGCAGACTGCCATAGTTTAAATGCAATGGCTGATCTAAGATTCTTGACAAATAAAAATAACTTATGTATGGTTTTAAAATTATAATATTTATAAAACTAACATACAATTGGAATGTGAATAATGACTTGGCAGCAGGGTAAGGGGATGTCCACATGCATATGAATCACCAAAAATTTGAAGAAGTGCAATTAGTTTTCCTTAAGTTAGATTTGGAATTATTCTGTCTTTCAAAATTATAATCTTTAAAATGAACCAAAATTTTCCTTGATTTCTCTAGTGAATCCTAGCAGAGCAAATTGGTCTAGAACATGGGAGAATAAATAATCTGAACATGGATAGTAAATAAGCAATTAACTAATCTGTCCATGTATCTATACAGTAAATCATACATATACTGGGTATCCCCAAAAATGTATACAAACTTTGAATAATTATTAAGTCCAATAGGTTAAATCTGAAAAGAAACATCAATTGAATTATCAGCTGTAAAGTGTGTATACATTTTTGGGGGGAGAGTAAACTTTCATTAGCATGAATACTGTAAGAAAAAAATAAACCTATTTTGCCCGGCTCAGTGGTTGAGCGTTGACCCATGCACGAAGAGGTCACTATTCAATTCCTGGTCAGGGCATAATCTCTGGTAGGGTCGTGCAGGAGGGACCAATTGATGTTTCTCTCTCATCAATGTTTCTCTTTCTTTTTCCCTTTCCCTTCCTCTCTCTGAAATCAATCAATATATATAGACAGAAAACAGACAGATACTAACACAGGCTTTGTCATGTAGGTTAACATTTCTCTAAATGAAATACTACACTATAAATTCTGAATTGGAAGATACTACACACTATTTCAGCAGTAGGTTTATCTTTTAATTATTCTGCTTAGTGCACTAACAATATAAGTCTTTGTTACCTACAGTCTGATGGCTGGACAGTCCCAGGAGGGCACCTAAGACACAAGGAGCAGGGGAAGACCGGTTTTGAGAATGAGTGCATGCTGCCGACAACTGAGCGACCCGGTATATGTTCTTATCAATTGCACTTTTGTAAAACATGTTCTCACCACAGCCCCAGAAACAAGATGGCAGCCTGATCTTTACTGCAGTCTCTACTAATGATCTATCATACAAGTTTCAGGATGAGAAAGGCACACTCAGAATGGGCTTCATACTAGATGTGTTTCTCTATGAAAATGGTAAAATACTGTAAAATAGAGATAAATCTGGAAAACAAATGTTTACAGTAAAGGTATCTAGTACCTTAGTTAGCTAAGCACAATTTCAAGAGGAAGAATGATATTATAGCTTTGAAGTAGAGTTCATGTTCATGTTTGCATTTAATTGCAATGGCTTAGTGAAATAGCAAAAACAGTAAATCATACTTAAAAAATAAAAACTCTACTTATGCTGACTCTTTGATATTTTTTAAAAATTTAATGAAGGATAACTTCAGTGGAATATTGAGATATTTTTAAAGTATTTTACCACAACAATTATATCACATTTTGTAAATTAAACATCTAAAATATTTGAAAGACAGAATAATCCTAGTGAGCAGCTCTATTTCTGTTTCTCTCATCTTATATGTTAAATTTATTTGTGATACGACTGAAAGTTCATTCTTAATGTTTGCTTCAAATCACAGGTGCTCTCACGTCTTTACCAGGAACCTAGAGGGATTTGCTTGAGAGCAGACAGCAACCTATGGCGGTGCTGTCATTTCAGCAACCCTGCTTTTGCTTCCTGGCCGGCACAGAGCACAAGCTATGGACATGTCTGAACAAAGACACCTCTACTCCAATAGTTTGCTATGTCCCAGAAGGTTCTAGTTCTTCTGTGAAATGTTTATTGAAGGCTTCCTATTAGTTTTGTTAAACTAAAGTGAAACTTAGTGAGGCAATAAAGATATGGCAGACATTCCAAAAGAATGAATATATATACATTCTTTAAAAAAAAATGCTACCCCTTATTTACTATCTTTAATGTAATTTACAATAGTAAAGAAATATATGTGAGAAGCAGAGGAAACAGTGACAAAATATTAATAATGGTTGAAGCTGGATGATGGGTACTTAGAGGTTCTTCATACTATTATCTGTACTTTGTGTTATTTGAAAATTTCAATAATAAAAGTAGTAAGGACAAAATAAAAATATTTTCAATTAACAAAACTAATCATATAAATGGTTATTTTGCTAACATCTGAACAAGACTATTCATTCACATGACACTGTTATAGTGAAAAGTCTGGAAGAACTGAAGTGTCAATCAGCAGGGACTGGTATATGTATCCACATACAATGAACCTTGTATGCAACCATGAAAAGTGAAACTGTCGAGTGAAAAAGGAGGTCCACAGCTGTGTACGGAGCCCAATTCCACATGCACAGGAGTGCCTGAGTGTCCATCTACTGTTCAGAGTGTTTATCTCTGCAAAGAAGAATTACAGTGGTTTTTTAAAAATTTTTCTTGCAACTATTTTGTATTTTTCAAATTTTTTACAGGGGCATATATTAATTTTATATTTGAAGGAAATTAGTTTCTATAATGATACCCTGTAATTTTTCTCGTGTTATTCTGTCTAGGTGATGGGAATGATTTTGTATTTTAAAAAATTGTTTTAGGTTTTAAGTAATTCAAAAGTGGGAAAATTATACTTTTAAAAATTATGAAATCTGGAATAGATTTCATTTATTTTAAAAATGAAAAATTTTAAGGCATTGTAGCACATACATTTTTCCCTTAACCATGTATTGAGTTCATTAAAATGTAGTAAGTCAAAAACTACATGAAATACACATGATAAAATATATAGGAATAGACTTAAGTACCTTTTGATTAACTCAAATCAGACTGAAATTTCTATTAATTATAAAAATAAATAGTTTTTTGAAGAATAAAGAGGTAAATATTTTCTAGTTTGCTCATAAAGAATTTGAATTGAAAGTATTCCAATAGTTCTATGCAAAAAAGTGTTTGTAGATGTTTGAGTAATGTTTGTTCTTAGAATAGAACAGATGGCAAGATGGAATAAAATGCAATTTCCAGATGCAAGCTTTTGTGAATTCAGTGTCGTGGACTCAGCATGCTCAGCTAAATCTCAAGTTTACCTTAGCCAGCACTGCAACATTTTTGGAATAAATTTTAACTTAATGATTAACTTTTGAAACATCCCTTAAGTTTTATCATCTTAGGTAAAAGTCCCCAAAGATACATGTTCTAGTGGTTTTGGACTCCTATCTTTGGGCAGCCTGCTGCTGCTGTACCCTGGAGGCTCTTAGTCTGCAAAGACCCCAGCACAAAAGTAGGAAGAGCCCATAGTGGGACCTCTCTCCACCTCCTCCCTCTCCGGGGTCTCTTCTGTATTAACAGCTGCTGTTACCTACAAAGGCTGATTTTAAGGCTTCAAGGGATTTAAAAGTAACTCTTCTTTATCAAGAGGTTGGAGATCCCTAAACTTGGCAATTCCAATTCAGATAACTTAATGAAAATAAATCAAAAGATATCACCTAAGTTACCTTATGGATATTTCCTGCTTTCACATCTGTTATAAGCTTGAGGGCTGGTGAGAGATTTCTTAGGTTTTGATTTGTCCAAGTCATGTATCTGTAATCAGATTAAAGAATCCCATTTTTAATAACTCAACTGTATATACTTGTAGTTATGTTAGGGCACATTTTCCCAATGTGTTTCTAGATGATCTTGGGAAAATCCCTTAAATCTTTATTTAGGGGTTTTAAAGATCTATCATATGATAAATATCCCCAGATTAAAATTGTTTTCTTACCTGGTTCATAGAAGAACTGGATTGTCCGTAGTGGACATTACTGGAATGAGGCTGCTTTGTAGGTTTTGAAGATTCCTGACATAGTTTTCTGTTAGGCCTGTGGGCTGTCCTGCCTGCTATATGTCTGTGGTCACTGATATCAACTTCTTTAGTTTTACTGACTGATTGTTGAAGTAGTTGGGAACCTTCCATTTCTGTGTCTGATTCAAAAATGTGTGGTCTTTTCACTTTTAGTGACTCATGTCCCTTTTCTAAAATTTGTGCTATGTGTTTGCTTGTTAAAATTTCTTTTCCATTCACTTGGCAGTCAATGGCACTTTTTAGCATACCTAAACTCTTATTTGACATCTGCAATCCTGAACTATTAGATAATTGCTTATTTCTATTCATACTCACAGCTGACGATTTTTTGTTAGAAGGGAGATATTTTGTCATACTTTCTTTTTCTTGCAGAGGTCTAAAAGTCTTCTGGTTTAAATTTCTAACTTCCATCTGAACGTTACAATTATATCTTTTTTCTATAGCTGGATCTAAATTCAGTTTGTCATCCTGGACCACATTGGTCTTAAATGAAAACAACTTGGATTCTGTAACAAGTTGTTTTCTTTTCAGGTTTTCAGGCTCTAAGACATTTTTATTCATCTGTAATGATCGAGTTTTGAAAATTGGTATGAATTTAGGGGCCTTGTTACTTTGGGAGCTAAAATTAGTGTCTTGAACTAGAGTATTTCCTCTGGTGGACTTTGGTACTTCCAAATGTACTTGTGGTGCCTTGTCAGAGAGGGACGTCTTTCTGCTCTGAGCAGATTCTGGCTTGAGGTTCAGAGCTGAGAACACACAGGTATTCTGCTGGCTGGCCCAAGGCTCCACCTTGTGGTCTATGGACACTGATCTCGATAAAGGATGTTGAGCCAGGGAGGGTCCTATGGAAGGGGCCTGAGTCAGAGAGGTCCTGAACATTTGTTTAGAGGTCAGATTGGGTGGCTTGACTTTGTTTTCCTGAAAGGATACAGATTAAGAATTTGTAAAAATGTAATAATGTCCTTAATGGAAAAGAAATTATATAAAATACCATCAAAATAAGGATATAAAGTAACACTACAATATACACTGAGTGGCCAGATTATTATGACCACCTGACCATTTGTTTGTAGGCAAATTAGCCGTACACTGCATCGTATGGGATATGGAAGCCGAAGGCCTGTTCGAACACCTTTGCTGTCTGTAGTTACCAAGACAAAACATCTCCAATTCTCACAGGAACACAAGGATTGGACAGTCGAGCACTGGAAAAAAGTCATGTAGTCCGATGAATCACATTTCCAGTTGCATCATGTAGATGGCAGAGTGAGAATTTGGCGGAAACAGCATGAAAGCATGCAGCCCACATGCATGAGTACAACCCTTCAAGCTGGTGGGGGCAGTGTTATGGTTTGGTGCATGTTTTCCTGGCATGATTTGGGCCCTTTAATTCGTGTGGAACAACATCTGAATAGCACAACATACCTAAGTATCATTGTTGATCAGGTTCCTCTTATCATGTTGATGGTGTATCCCAATGGAGATGGCTTCTTCCAACAAGACAATGCGCCATGCCACGTATTGTGCAGGAGTGGTTTCAAAAACATGAGGGAGATTTTACCTTGCTTAGGTGGCCCCCACAATCACCAGATCTCAATCCAATTGAGCATTTGTGGGACGAAGTTAAAAGAGCCATCAGGCAGCTGGTTCCACAACCATCAAATCTCACAGAACTGGACAGTGCTGTTCATCAGGCATGGTGTCAGATTCCTCGCATCACCTTTCAACATCTCGTGGAGTCAATGCCAAGAAGAATCGCTGCAGTATTGAAGGCAAAAGGTGGCCCAACGAAGTACTGATGGGGTGGTCATAATAATCTGGCCACTCACGTTCAAATATATCCCACGTTCAAAGGCTGTTAAATCAAGTTGTTTACCCATATCTTCAGAAAAAAAATCACTTCTACTGTCGTGGTAAACAACCTGCGTCCCTATTTATAATGGTCTGGCCCTATAGCAACTTCAGCATGAAATTATAGCTAATTTGCCTACAAATGTCAGGTGGTCATAATAATCTGGCCACTCAGTGTATAAAATAATAGCACATTAAATACAATAACAACAAATGGCAGTGACAAATGGTTAAGTATAATCATAGTAAATAGTATTAGAGAAACAGTGACCTGAGAGAAAAATAATTATATCACAACGGATTAGGTGGTTCACCAGAGGCGGCAAGAGATTGAGTAAGATAGGTGCACAGTATGTCTCAGAGAACTTGAGAGGACATGAATGTCTTACCTGTATACTCGGTTTAGTTAGTTCTTGTGTAGAGTAGCACGGTTTTGTTGTCATCTTTATGGGAAACCCACATATATGGGGCAGTTTAGATTTTAAATCTGAAAGAAAACTTTTCAACACATCTTCCAAATCTACCCTTGGAAAGAACTGTATGGGCTGACTTCTGATGCAACTGAGAGGATATGTGAACAATGTTAAAGAACAATGGAACATTTTTATGCAATAAAAAAGTTTAAATAGTAACTGTTAAAAAGACACACACAACTAAATCTATTTTATATATTGCTTATTTATTCCAAGCTAAATAATTTCAACTTTATAATCCAAAGCTAAAAAGCATGTTTTCTCATAGGGATAGTAATTACTTCTATTTTAATATCCACAATCAAAACAGCTCATTGGATCCGTATGACACAGCTTTCCTTACAGGCTGTCAAACTAAGACATTCTAGAAATGATTCATAAGGAAGACACTATGACCTTTATGGATTTAAAATAAGTACTTATAGTAAACAATAAACAGGATGCAGCTCCAAAAAGCAGTAAAGACTCAGGACAAAGAAACAAAACAGATTCCATTTAAGCTCTAAAAGCCGTTCTTTGAAAAAAGCAGTTAATTTTCTGATGAAAGATATTCTGAAGATTCAGAATAATGACTTGGCATCTAATGAAAGGGAATAATGGATATCTGTGGTCTTTAATTTTATATTAAGATTTCGGTTAGGAAACAAAATACAGAAAGAACATTATGGCTCTTCTCTCTTCATTTTGAAACTCCAACTCGTCAGAATACAAAGGCCCAGGAGATCCATGTTAAGACTAAAGAGTTTCACCAGAGCACTTGCACTCTTTTGTGTTTAGATTTTAAAAAATAATGTTAGGATATTTTGTTAAATCAACGGGGTGCATTAAGTGCAAGTCAAATCCTCTAAATTTTGCCTGTAAAGCAATCTTCCAAAAGTAAAATTCTTTGTTAAACTAATTCTAATTTCACCCTTTCAGTTATATCCAAAATACCACTGGAGGGAGCCCTTGGCTAAGGAGACTCATGACTTTTTTCTTACTTTGTACTAGAAATCAAGTAAACATTTTTTTTCTATCTACTGCAAAGCTTCTTTCCTGTTTAATTGTTGCAGAAGAGTTTAAGGGGAGAAATAGCATTATTAAACTAATTCTCAAGTAAAAATGGGAAGAAAAACAAAATACTCATGCAGATAAAAAGTAGAGAGGAAAGTAGTTACATTTAGACAGAGAAGGTTGAAAATGATGATATCAGGGCAGAAGAGAGACTGGGTCACAAGGTGGGCAGAGAGCACCCATTAAGGGTGGTGTGTAAAGGATATGTAAAGATCCTTTCTCCTATCATTTTGAAGTAGATGTTGCAGTATATTTTAATATTTCCACCATCTTCTGGAAGTTTGTAGCCATACTAAAAATTAAGAACAAAGCTGAAATTCTCTTGAGAGACAGCTAAAGTTAGTTTAAATTATAAGAAGTAAAATCAAGTAACTTCCTACATAATATATATTTTTATTCCTTACCAGGTCGTCCCAGTGCATCTGGAAATCTTTATATGAGTGAAAAGGACAGTCAGGAGGTGTGGTATGAAGAATACTTAATATCTTCCCCATTTTCATACTATGAAAAATAAGAGTTTGGTAAAATATCATGAGCCAGTGCTTAGATATGTTAACTATGATATTTACAAAGGATTAAAAACAATTTAACAATTATCTACACATAAGTAATAAACTAATCATTTGTTCCTAGTTCCAAACACATACTGTATTAAATCTTAACAACTAGAATTGTTAATAATTGAATTGATGCAAACAATGTGCCAGTTATAAAGACAAAATAATGACTAATATTTAGATATTCCTGGTAACTGTTATACTTTAGAAAAAAGTTTAAGAGTTGAATGAATTAGAGTCAAATCTATGTTTCCCATCTAATCTGTATCCTTTCCTGAATGATTAAATTATTATGCATAGGCTTGCTAAAGTTCTTCTTTTGTAAAGCAAGTTAAAATTTCATCCCAAGAGTCCTATTTACATTAATAACAAGCCATATTTTACTGAATATAGTATAAACTTAAAATTTAGCACATATCAAATGATAATGAATTATTATGAGTTTATAAAGTTTTAAGATTATGATACTTGTAATCTCATGAGACCTAGAAATTTACTTAAAAATAGATCTAATAAATATGTATAATAAATGTACATTATACATTTAATGTATAAATTTATTTTCATAATCTGATAGAGGAAGTTGACAGTTTCTGTAAATCTGACAATACTGTGGCAATATGTTTTTAAAGTTATAATTCAGTTTCAAAAGTCCACAAAATGGTTTATACTTTTGCATATCTCAATGTTGAAGCAAAATTAGAAAAAAATGGTATATTTGAACCTCCCCTAGTTACTAGAAATTAAAATCTCACCTTGGCAAAACGTAGCACCAGTTGCTTAAAATTGAATGGCCCTCAATGACACCATTCTTGTGAGTATCAAAGTCCTTAATAATGCTTTGAGAAATATCAAATTCTTTTAGCTTTCAATAGAAATAAGATTTTAATCCGTAAGTCCTCAAAAACATTTGACAAACAAAAGACACATACTGTATTTGTTAGACACATACACACATATTCACACAGTGTTATAAAGTAATTTTAAAGGCTTCAGTTACATTGTTCCAACCACGTTCCATGATGTGATGTTTCAGCTCACCCTGTCTCTTCTCTATACAGTATAGCAAGAGCTTTACTACTTTCCCTCTTAACTCCCAAGTGAAAACTCCTATTCTGTACTGTTTTATAGATACATATGAATTGTTATAGTCAGGTTGTGAAAATGCCCTATCAAAAGTGTAAGAAAGGTGAGATTTACAGGCACTGATGACAAATTATAATTTAGGAACTTAATTTAAATGAACTAAACAAGTATGTATTGAGTGTATAGTGTTGAGTAGAAAAAAAAAAGAGCATCTTCTGATTTCTTGTTTGCTCCCATGTTGAAGAAAGCTCTGCTACCCTGATGTCGCTGTGCCCCTCATTCATTCCTTTCTAGTGCAGATGAGGTGACTTAAAACTAGGACAACTCTTTCCTCTTCCTCTTGGGAGCTGGCCTGCTGGCAAAAAGTGGTGTTGTGCATTCTCTCTGTCATTCTGGGACTGGTGCCTGATCTCCCAAGGCAGCCTGTGGATTTCCATCACTGCCATTCATGGGTGGGTCAATCTACCTAATTCTAGGTTCAGAGAGGCCACATTCCCCAATAGCTTCTTCTCTTCTTCAGTAATAAATAGTGTGACCACATGTCTGTTAAACTAAATAAAATGGAGACCAAACCTGAAAATTCTTTACGCAGACAAAACCAATTAAGGCACATAAGCAAAACCTAATCTACCTTATCCTGCAATGCAAGCAAAATTTAACTTAGATTATTTTTTGTAAATGCCTCAAGAAACCATAAGTGAAACTTAAACTGTTTTCCAAAATGGTGTAACAAATTTTCTATGTAAACTGTCCTTGAACAACACACCTCTGAGCTTCATTCCACTTTTGGCTTTAAGACTCCTGGTTCACGAATTGTTCTTTTATGTACCATAAACTCTTAACCACCCATTTTTAATTAATCTGATTTTATTTCTAACATATCGTAGTTGATACATGTTGGACTATATCCGATTAGGCAAGTGTCCCTTTCACTCTCAAAAGTGTCCATTTTGGATAAGTTACATTCTCATCCTATTCATAAAGGTGGTATATTGATCTCTATGTCTTACTCATCTTTGTCAATCTCTAATTGGTTCAAATCTCAGATAATTAAAACAGAAGTATCGTCTGTAAGAAATCAAAGGGTAGATAAGGTACAATAATTAGTCCTCAAGAAGCTTATAGGGAATATATGAGGAGTATAACTCTAGAAATACAAGTAAGTATGTGAGCATGGTGTAAAATGGCGTGAAGGTTTAAAAGAGGGTGGAGATCACACTCGGTTTGGAGGCTTGTGAAGGTTCCTCATCAGTACAAGATATTAACACCATGCAGGCCATTCCAGTTATTTATTTATATGTAAGTCAGCTTCCCTACCGGCTCACATAATTCTTGACAATCAGAAAGTAGATCCTATTCTTCTTTGATTTGTTCTTCGTAATAAAAAAGTTGAACAGAAAAGTGAATAGAGAAGCATTTGAGCTGGCTCTTAAAGGATTAGCAGCATGTGTAGCCAACTGGGGTGCTCCAAGCAAAGGCAGAGTCATCTATCCCATGCCTGGGGTTTCTCAGCCCGGACACTCTTGACACTTTAGGCTGGATAACTCTTTGTGGTGGCAGCTGTGGGGTTGTGTCTTGTGCGCTGTGCACTGTAGAATATTTAGCAGTATCTCTGGCTTCTATCCACTAAATGTCAGTAGCAACACACCGCTTCCCCTTTGTGATAACCAAAACTGTCTCAAGACATTACAAAATGTCTTATTTGAGGAACAAAAGCACTCATTTCCCCCTTCACCTGTCTCTGTTGAGAACCACTGGCACAGGAAAAGGCAAATCACACTTACTGAGTTAGCATTAGTAAGGTTCTATACTGGGTGCTATGAAAATAGCAAAATAAAAGACATATCCTTCAACTAAGAAGGCAAAAAGTGTTACGTGTAAAAAGTAGGCACACATACACAAGCTACCAGAATGCCAATGGGGGAATATTACATTTACTATGGGCTGAAACAGTGCTTTTGATATTTGAAGTTGTAAGAAGAGGCAAGAAGTGGGCACTGAGGCAGGACAGGGTTGTGGGGAGTCTTGAATGCCATTAAAAAGATTTTTGAGCAAGGGAATAATAAGATTGGATCTGTGTTGAACTGACAATATTTTCTTTGGGTAACCAGATTTAGAACAATATCAAATTCTAAGAATTTAATGTGGATTTTGAAAATAAAAAATCTTATCACTCTTATTGTTAAAAATTAAAACCTACTGGTATGCTAGTAATAATAATAATAAGTATATAGTAAATAAAGTTAATTATGGCAATCAAAATATGTGGTACCTCAGGTGGTGGCAGTCTGATTGTATAAGCTTCTATACTTAGACAAACTTGAGTTTCGGTTACATTGATGTCTAATGCTAAAAAGAAAATATTTAATTATAAACTTCCTGGAATTATTACTCCATCCTATCAAATTAAGTATTTTAGTAACAAAAGAAATTACTTTAACTTAATTTTTCAAGTTAGAAACTCAAAATGGCTTTTTTCTCGCACATGGTAAAAGTCAATCAACATATTATATCGGACCGTCACAGATGGGACATCTACAAGAAGACAAAGGCTGAATGAAGCAATGTGGATATGTGGGTGTGTATGTGTTGGGAGATGTCATAGGGCAGGGTGGCAGTAAGAAAAATGAGATATCTCACAGTTGAGAGGGAAACTCAACAAGTATCTTTTACAAGTCTGGTATCTATTATATGTAAAAATGGAGACTGTCTTCTTAAATCAGGTGGTACCATGCCATGATTCTGACTTCAGTAGTCGTTCACTAACGATGCCCTCAAATATTCTGGCAGATATACTCTGGATCTTATAGAGCCCCAAGGCTTCTACCTTGCTTTTTCAAAATTAAAAGTACTTTACAAGTCAGATACTGATTATCTTGGGAAGGCGTAATACCTGGAAGAAAGCAGGAGGAAGCTTGTGAGGTATTGGTAAATTTCTGTTTCTTGATTTGATAACTGGTTATAAGGGTAAATTTAGTCTGTGAAAATCCAATGAGCTATAACCTTCCAATTTGTCAGTTTTGCTGTAGAATATTACATTCAGTAAACTAAAAGGAAAACTTCTAACACAGAAGTAAAGAATTTTGCTCTCCTAAACTGTTATCTTTAATCTCTGATAGCTGTAGTCTCCTGATAGTGTTTAGGGATTAAACTAAATTTAGGAGCAAACCTATTTGTCCATAGCTAGAGTATAATGACTACCACTGTTCAACTTAAATACAAAACTAGTGCAAGGAGGGCAGATGAGATCCAAGAGCTGTGGATTGATTAGTAATGTCTACCTGGGCTTAGGATTTCCACCTATATGCTATATCTGGACTACTGCTTAGGAACTTGTCTAACTGCAAATAGCCACACATATCATTGAAAGAATTAAACTACATCATAAACTGTTATTTTAGATCATCTGTGTCTTTTCAGACTTCAAGGAGAAAAAGAATCATGTTTCCTTAGGAAATAAAGCTTTTACTTGCAACAATACTGAAGAATTTCTTAAGATATAATTCTGGAAGCTACACATTATAAATTCCTGTAAGAATTAAATCCTTTATAGTCATAATTTTCTTTAAGTAGAGAAGTAAAAGACATAGCTTTTATTCCAATAAAGATAAGTGAATTTTTCTCAATAAGGCTGGCTATATATTTTGAACCAGAGTTATTTTCCCAGGTGAAATTGTGATTATAACAGCTGATTAAACTCCAATATAACCTAATCACCAAGAGTACAACTCAACAATTTGTAGCAGCTTAACCGTTGACTAGATTAATGTTTTTATCTATTGACTGATACATTTTTACTTACCAACAGCATTTTGCTTTCCCATCTGAGAAAGAAATTCTCTTCCTTAAAAAATTGATAGAATATGCCATATTATTATAATCTACAAATCATGCTTGATAAATACAACCTTTTCATGTGATATTATCAAAGCTACAGAAAATGCTTTAAAATGCAGTTTTATACAAAAGAATATCTAATGTCAGCTCAGAGAAAAAATATAATAACTCAAAAAGTATCTCTTCAATTAAAAGGACAGAAATACCCAATTATACCCTCAAATATTTATTTCCTAATATAAAATGCTTAGAAAAGGTCAGACCTCAACACAAAACTCAGAATAGCCTTTTGGTTCCAGAAATATTGATAAATTCTGTTCATTTTAGTAAGGCTCCTCAGTTATATTTATTTCTAAACATCAAGTATTATCTAATAAACATATTTTCTTTTCCTTTGTTAAAAAACACATTTTGTTTAAAGAAACATCAGCAGGCTTTGGATATAATCCCAAAGTAAAGAGATGACATTTATGTTGTTGTGGACTTGCTTGAGAATGCTTGGTTGGGGCTATGTTTTAAAAACTATTCCCTAAATATATACTGAAATTAAAAACATATGCACATAGTAGAAGTAATATAGTCAGAAAGCTACAGTGCTGAAAAACATAGCATTACCTTGCACCAAGAGATGGCCAGTTTTATTCCAGGCTGGAGCAAGTCTGGCCGTGAGTGAATATGAAAGGCAGTTTTGAAGAATTACAGGAATTACTCTTCGTGGTGCCTCTACCTAAAAAGATCAAAGGATAAAATATAAGCAAATTACACCAATCAGTATGTCCCTATAAGCTACCAGAACATGTCTGTCTTTAAATCACCACCTAACAAACTGGGCTATTCTGGATGATAGTTCTAGTCACCACAATCCCATCTAGTTCTAAAGTTAAAGAAGTGTTCAACCATTTCCACTCTGAAATTACAACTACTGCCATGCTATAATAAGAGCACAATTCCACCTGCTTATCCTGGCCCAAGGAACCTAAACTTTTAGGGCCTCTGTGTTACAACCTTACACTTTACTTTGCATTCTGCTATACACAGAAGAAACCAGACCAGAACTACATTGTAACATTTTTCATAATTGTTCACTCTAGTTCAACACCAGAAAACAATGAAATACTTACATGGGTACCATGTAAGAATCTTTCCTTGTAGAGAATTTTTAAAAATTAGGACTTCTGATCAAGGGGAATAATAGGATGAAGATTTATCCTTCCACTTGAGACAAAGTACAAAATGGGGCAGGTTCTATGATATAATGGTTTACAGGACATTGGATATCAAGCAACAAACAAAAGCAGTTCCTCAGAGACGGGAACCTATGATCACCCCAACATATTGACCGAAGAGGGTTTCCAGGCTTTGTGCATGGAGGGCAGGCCTGGAGGAGCCAGTAGACTCTCTGGGTTGCAGAGCCAGAGTTGAGAGTCCAGGATGAAAAGGGAAGGCAAGCTTTGGGGGCAGAGTTGGTGATGAGAGAGCTGTACAGAGAACAGACTCTGTACAGAGAATAGACTCTGAGACCAGGGCTGGGGACAGAATCAAGGCTGTTTGCTCTACAAACATCTGTGCAAATACAGTTCAAAAGAAAATGCTGCCACTGCCTCTCCTACCAAGACATGCAAAAAAGTGTTAGCGCCAAGGAGAACTGTCTCCCAATATTATCCACCCACGTTTTCATACTATTTTGGCTTCGGGTAAATTCTCTCAGCATGTAAATAATTAATCTGTTGGTGAGGAACAGGACCAAATCTGTTCAATTGTCTCACAGATCATTTAATTAAGGCTACTATCAACAGGACTCCAACCTGCAGCGTTGACTTCACACATGCTCCTAGGGTCCAGGACCCAAGCAGCTGAACAAATCCCGTAACTATCAGGATCTACCTTACAAAGCCAAATGGCTTTCTCCTTGATTCTGTGTTGACTTCCCCTTGGCCCAAGGTCTTAACCCAGATACAGCAGGATATACCAGCTCACATTCAGCCGTGACATGCAAGGAGGAAGTCTGGGACAATTCTATCATTCATACACATCTTGACTGGTGACCTGGATGCCTTCCAGGGCAGAGATGTTATTATTGATCACTTCAGCTATAGTCGGGGGCAAATTCTTTACCACATTTTCTCAGTAACTGATACAGTAGGTAGAGAGAAAATAAGTGAGAATATAGTACCTTAACACTGTCAACTAACATGACCCAATGATCATGTCTCAATAAATTCTAAAAAATTCAAGTTATACAAAATGTGTTCTCTAGTCACAACTAAATTAGAAAGCAGTAACAGAAAGATCCCTGGAAAATCCCCAAATATGTGGAAACTACATAACAAACTTCTAATCTATCCATAGATCAAAGAAGAAATCAAAGGGGAATTAGAAAGTATTTTGAACTGAGGAAAATAAAAACAAAACATGCTTACAAGGACATTTATAGCAAATAAATGTGTCTATATTGGGAAAGAAAAAGTTCTCAAATCAGTGAATTCAGCTTCCACCATAAGAAACTAGAAAAAGAGCAAACTAAACCCAAAATAAGCATAAGAAAATAATAAAGACCATAATGAAAAATCAATGGAAAGCAAAAGAGTAAAACAATGGAGAAAAATCAATAAAACCAAAAGATGTTCTTTGAGATCAATAAGATTGTTAAGCCTTTAGCAAGACTGGTCAGGGAGAAAAAAAATTAAAAACACATATTATCATATATAGAATGAGAGAGGTGACATCACTACAGACTCTATAGCAAAGGAAAATAAGGAGGAAATATTATATATAAGTTTATGGCAATAAAAGTGACAACTTAGATGAAATGGACATATTCCTTGAAACAGACAACTTAAATACTCGATTATCTATTGAAGAAATTGAAATTATAGTTTTAAACCTTCTATTAAGGAAAACTCTAGGCCAGTGATGGCAAACCTTTTGAGCTCGGCGTGTCAGTATTTTGAAAAACCCTAACTTAACTCTGGTGCTGTGTCACATATAGAAATTTTTTGATATTTGCAACCATAGTAAAACAAAGACATATTTTTGATATTTATTTTATATATTTAAATGCCATTTAACAAAGAAAAATCAACCAAAAAAATGAGTTTGCGTGTCATAGGTTCGGCAGCACTGCTCTAGGCCCAGATAACTGTATTGGTGAATTTTACCAAACATTTATAGTAGGAATAACAAAAATTCTACACAAACTCCAAAAACTGAAAAAGGAGGAAGTTTTTTCCTACTATAAGATTTCTGAGCAGGGAGTTTATGTGGCTCACAGCTTTAATTCCAGAAACAGGTAGAGTGCTCAGAATATGCTAGATGTTCAATAAATATCTGCTGACTATAATTAATTACTATTATGCAGAAAGTATCCATAAAAAGAAAAGTTGAGCAAAATCACAAAGGCCCAAGAGGGGAGGAAAGTCAGGCTGGAAGAAAGCTCATGAATATTGAGGCATCTGGGATCTGGAAATCTGGTGAAGGGGCCTAAGTAAGTTTACTTAGTAATAATGAGGAATTGGGATTCATGGAAAAAGGATAAGAGTATAAACAAAAAGATTTTAAATATTTTGATATTGAACAATTTGCAGTGATAAAGTCAAAGGTGTAAATTACAAGACTAGAAGAAAATTCATCACAAAGTGTTTTTTTATTAGTGTATAAGGACTATGGGAGATGTGTTTATTAATTTTTCCTTTTTTTTCTTATAATCTTAAGATATATTTATATAAAATGATGATAGTTGGTATAAATATTCTTTTACTAAATCAATACTGAAATGCTATATATTCTTGTGCTAAAAATAACTGTTTTGATCCTTATTATTCATTTCTAAAATCGTATTGTATCTATTATTTTTGTAACACATTTGTCAAAAAACAACAGTTTACCTTTAAGTCAATATATTAATAAAAGTATTAAATTCCCCAAGAGTGTGACAGTAAGACAGCAAAGAAGTCCCCACAAAACCGTGAGACATTTTCCACAATAAAGGACAGAGTTTTGTAGGGATCTCTGAAGACCTAGTTTCTAGTTCTAGGTAAATGGTATACCGTAAATATGGTTCTCATAGTTCAGATTTGTCTTAGCCCAAAGATTAAAGAATACAGCTTTCCCATAGATTGTGACTAACAGCTGAAACCAGCTTTCGGGTTCTTCAGAGATTTCTTATGGAGTTGCAAAGCACCTTCGGGTATTGTTAAGACGTTATAATCCTCCTAGAACCTAAAGAAAGTATCTAATCTTGGAGTTGACCAGAAACCTCATTATTCCAAAACCCAGTTGATCAGCCTGCTGGAATAATCCAGAACACAGTATGCCTCAGAGAAACATGCAGAGACATGAAGTGAGCTCTAGCCAAGTCTCCATGGTCTGAGTAACTGAGACACAAGAGGTGCTCAACCCATGTATTTATATTTTCCTTGCTAAGATCCAGAAATTCATTACCATGTAGAATACAACTTATATTGTTTTGTGCCTCTGCTTATAATATTTTTGTTTCTCTGGGTTTCATTTTCTTCATCTTTAAAATGGGAATATTCAGTTCTTAGAAGTTATATATGCTAAATAAGATTATGCCATGTAAAATGCCTGCAAGAAAGTACTCAACAAAAAATTAATCCTCTTCCCCTCTGTCTCTACTAACTGTGTGCACAAATTAATTGCTTGAGAAAAAAATTGTTTAGCTCTTTCACATGCATATCAACAAATTATGAGAAAGATACTCCAATTTTTGTTGGCTTTTAAAATAAGTTGAATACAAAATCAATATAAACAGCATCTGAAATTATTAGCTTTAAAAAAAAACGTACCTTAGCTCCATATTTTTCAATATAGGCATTAAGTTTTCCAGCTTTATAAAATGGTATCTATAACAAAAATCCACATTTATAAAGATGACTTAACATATATTAAGTAAAGCAATACATAAAAGACTTTAAATGTTACACAGCAGAGAGCACAGAATCAGGCCATCATCCTGATAGCTTTTATGCCTTGGAGAAGCAAGTGATGACCAATCTCTCCCTGAAATAGAATCTGTGGATACATTCTCAAAATGAGGAAAGCCTTTCTGGGGGTGACATGAACCAGAAACCATATGAAGAAAGAGGCCAATAAATATTTAACATCTATCATAATATACAGTAAGTTATATCTTAAGAAGGAAAATGGACATAGTGGAAGATCAGAGAAAGTTCAAAAGGCCAAGGTGCTTCAACTCACCAATGAAATAAATACAAATAAAAAGAAGATATTACTTGTAAGCTAAAAGATTGGCAGGTGTATAAAGGTTGAGCATCTCCAGTATTTGTGAGGATGTGGAACTATGGGTTTTTTCATACATCATTTGTTAAAAATGTAATCTAGAAGAACTCTTCAGATAGCAATTTTGCAGTATCTAGATTATAGTTAAAATGGGCTGCCATCCCACTTCTAAGAATTTAATCCATAGAAACTACCAAACAAAAATTATATAATTTCAGTGATGCTTTCTGAAGCACTGTTTGTAATAGCACAAAACTAGAAACTCAGATATACATAAATTATTTTATAGCCATACAATGAAATATTTCACAGCCTTAAAATTTTTGAGAAAGATACATGTGTTGACAGAAGAGTATCAAGGAGAGGCTGTTAAAGGGAAAATGAAAGGCAAGCTTTAAAATAGTATGCATAATAATTCCTTTTTAAATAATGTTGTAAATTTTTTTATAGCATGCAATATATTTGCAATAAAGCAAAACATTTTTAGGTGGCTATTCTAAGATTAAATATTTGAATTTACTAGAATACTAAAGAACAATCTTTTCCTTATTCCAGGTAGAAAAAAACCACACAATTAAGAGGTATGAGTGTCTAGTTGTTTACCAACAGCTTGTCTTTCTTAAAAACGATATTAAGGATGAGAGGGGGAAAAAATGAACATATAACAATATAACCTAGAAGGAGAATAAAAGAACTGATAATTTTGTATGGTTTATCAGCACTGTTAATAAATGTTGATTTCTGCCGAAACCGGTTTGGCTCAGTGGATAGAGCGTCGGCCTGCGGACTGAAGGGTCCCAGGTTCGATTCCGGTCAGGGGCGTGTACCTGGGTTGCGGGCATATCCCCAGTGGGAGATGTGCAGGAGGCAGCTGATCGATGTTTCTCTCTCATCGATGTTTCTAACTCTCTATCTCTCTCCCTTCCTCTCTGTAAAAAATCAGTAAAATATATTTAAAAAAAATAAATAAATGTTGATTTCAATAAATTCTGGGAACTTAAAATCTCAGAATAAGAGGATTTCCAGAAAGATATTTGACAAAAATCTTAGGATGGTATGATTTTTATACAGAATTCTGACCCTTCATTATGATTCCCAGTTATATACAGCACAGGGAAATGTTTCTTGTTCTAATTTTACTAAGTGTAAAATTTTTTTGGTAATTTTCCAAATGAAAAAAAAAAAGTTGATCTAAATTATTTAAAAACAACTGGAGATTTTGATGGAATGAGAAACTTCTCCCTTTATATTAAGTGTAATTCTAAAGAATAAAATATGAGAAAAGGATTATATCATTAAAAATGTTGCATTAACATATTAATCATCATTCATAGTCTTCATCTTAACATTTATGACACAAAAAACTAAATATGAAATTAGAACCACAAAAATAGATTTTGAATGTCAGATATATCAATGTTAAAGTCTGCTATGCTTCAAACTTCAAAACACTATAATTAGTCTTCATAAACCATCTTCAATTTGAGCTATAATTAGTACCTGAATTACTGTTTATCAATATTGCCCCAAATAATTAGTAAGAATACTTTATAAAATGTTAAAATACTAACCGCCATCACCACCCAAATTTGGCTAAATATTCCAGGCACAGGTGATACAAGAATATCTTGGTGCAAAAACAGCAACTGCCTGTGGAGATAAAATTATTCATTTTGAAGTAGACTTGCCCACTGCCTGTTTTTTCCTTTAACAGAACATTTTAAAATCACTTAGCTCCAATTAGGAGTTTAAGTCTTTTCCAGGCAAAGATTATGTTATAGATTTCTGTATCTCTCCCCACACTTAGCATTACCTTGAACACTGTAGGCACTCAGCCAAGACTTGAATTAAGGGAATTTTAAGTTACAGATATTGATATTAATTTGTAAACTTGTCCCTGCATCTGAGTTTCTTAACCTCTTTCACCTGTGAATATGAATTCCTCTTTTAAAACCCCATTTCTATCCTAAGTGTAGACTTAAAGAAGTCTTAACACTGAAGAATCCAGCTCTTTTTTAACTTCCGTTTCTTCCATTTTCCTTTGTTTTTTAAGTGGTGGTTGGGGGAACAGGGGCAACAGTCTAAGGACTCAACTATCAGTGATTTTATCAACTACTTCAACGTTAGAACTAGATTCTTTTCCTGCAAAAATGAAAATTTTGTCCAAGTCAGATGACATTAGTGATTTTAGTTTAGCATTTAACAGCCAAATAAACTTAAAACAAAAATTGCTACAATTGGCCCTAACTGGTTTGGCTCAGTGGATAGAGCGTCGGCCTGCGGACTGAAAGGTCCCAGGTTCGATTCTGGTCAAGGGCATGTACTTTGGTTGCGGGCACATCTTCAGTAGGAGATGTGCAGGAGGCGGCTGATCGATGTTTCTCTCTCATCAATGTTTCTAACTCTCTATCCCTCTCCCTTCCTCTCTGTAAAAAATCAATAAAATATATATTTTTTTAAAAATTGCTACAGAAATTATCAATAATTTTGTTTTCAAAGGTCAAGGAAAAGGTGGGAAAACACAGAAAGAGTTGAAAATATAATTTTCCAAATTACCAATCATCTAGGAAACCAATTTAAAAAACCATGAGTGAGTGTGTGTTAGGGAGGGGTTATCTCAAAAAGTAAGATGAGACAAACCCAGTCTCATCTTTGATGTCAGAACCTGGGTACAGCAGGTACTTGCTTTTACAAGGCCTTCCTTTGTCTGAATTTCTCAGTTACTGGGAGGATGAGTAAAAACATCCCACTCTATGGGCATGGCCTCATTCCATTTGAGAGCAAATGTGAGAAAATCTTACAGACAGTTTTCTACCTATTTGTTCCCCAAATGGGTCACAGATAACTGCTCAGCAGGTATCAAACTACATACTAGCAGGAAGGGTAGAGGCTCCTAGATGCACTTGGGTGGGAATATATACAATAGGGAGAAGACAAGTTTTGTTAATAGGAGAAAAATGGAGGACACCCCAAGTGTCTTTCTTATTTCTGACCCCTAGCAATTTCAGAAGTGTTTGTTCCTCCCCAAGAAATTCAGTTACAGAGGGAATCTTGTCATGTATTCTGAGTCTTTTTTTGAGTGCCTCAAACAATTGAAAGGTCTAGCATGCGGTGGGTCCTCAGTAATCAGGGAGTTAGACTTGAGGCTTCAACTTAGCTGCTTTCCAAAGACTATATTGGGTTAGACATTTCAAAATAGTTGTTGGAGAAATATTCTTCAGAAATACTCTTATATTGACCTGAATGTTAAGAAATTATATTAATTTAAAATGTTTACAGTATCTCTTAAAGTGCCTCATAAACAGAAGGTACTCAGTATTTATTAATTACTACCTCTAAGTTTTGAGGAACCTGATTTATTTCACCAATGTCTATAAACAGTGAGATATTCTATCTCAAGTATTTTAAATGTAATCCTATATACCTGGCCCAAACAAAATTTTATTTTAAAATTATATACACAAACTGAGTACTTTGCTTTAAAGAAGATACTTCTAAAACAGCTCTCACAGGTCTCAAAAGTTTAGTTATAAATATATTCTTACCTGCACATCTTAATTTGTGTACTTCTAATCTCGGTATCTGCCACCCCATTATGCAATATTATCTTGACGGCACAGAGTTTCTGTAAATCTGGAAGTGTGATGAAGAACAGTGACTGCTGCCTAGAATCATTCATATTTTCCTGTTGGCTAAATGCTTCGGCAATCAGGCCTTTAAAATCAAACAGACAAACAAACAGCAATAAAAAGGTAGTAAACTATACCAATGCAACAGAATTATTTGATACTGTGTTGAACTCTATATAATAAAAGCAGAATATGCTAATTAGACTGGATAGCCGAACAGCACAATGACCATCCGGATGACCTTCTGGATGAAGCCAGGGCTGCGAGGGCCTATTCCATTGCACGAATTTCATGCGTGGGCCTCTAGTAAGATAATAAAAACAAATAAAAAACTTTAGCAGTTAAATGCCACTGACATGTTACCTTTAAGGTTCTCTAATGATAATCTAGAATTGTTTGGTATATGTTTGTTGTTTTTTTGAAAAATATATTTTTTATTGATTTCAGAGAGTTAAGAGAGAGAGATAGAAACATCAAACACTTCTAAGATTGCTAGAGATCAGAAATAAGAAAGACACTTGGGGTTTCCTTCATTTTTCTCTTATTCACAAAATTTTTCTTCTCCCCATTGTTTATGAGAGAATGATGAAAGAGAATCATTGATTGGCTGCCTCCTATACTCCCCCTACTGGGGATTGAGCCTGAAACTCAGGCATGTGCCCTGATTGGAAATAGAACCCTAATCTAGTTCCTGGCTATTCTTAACTTTCATTTTGATCTTTCCTATGAAAATAATAATTGTTTTAGAAATAAAAATATATAGCAAAGTTTTCTGCTGTTTTAGATTATCTCTGTAAAGTACCTCAGAGTTAAGGAATATATTTTCATCATTCTATATGAAAGAATATGTTTACTGAATGCCTAAATTATCTAGTTTCCTTTTCCACTAATTATCTGGTTGTAAAATGTCTATTTGGGACACATTTTACAGTTCATAATTCACAGAGTATACCTTTGAAGTCTATCTTATGTGTTAAAGAAAAACTGGATTTTAAGTTCAACTTCTCTAATGTGCACAAGTACATCAGGGGGGAAAAACTGAGATTGTAGCACTTCAAACTTTTTTGACATCAACATATTTTCTCTCTTTAATAAGAAAAGTAACACATACAGCCTGGGAATCTGCAAGTGTGACTAGCCTTAAGTCCAGTCTCCGTAACCAAATGCCTGTATGGTGCCATTTGAGCAAGACTTCGGGTTGCCTCTCTTCACTCAAGAACCACTGTGCTTAACGTTTTCATCGTTAGAGATCACTTGGTTCTTTAAAAAGTGAAAGTACTCTTAGAACCTTTAACAAATTCACACAAGGTGTTCATGACCTAATGATTTCTGACGTTGAAAATAAAAATATTATGTCCTTCTCTCTGCTTTTCCACTCTCTTCTATGTAAATGCTTACTGTTGTGAAAAGTTAATACAACATGAAGTACAAACGACTGCAAACACAACCTACTTCACAATTTTGCCTGAAGTTCACTTCCTGTGAAGCGTTTTAGTAAAGGCGTCGATAATGAATGCGGTGCAGCACAGACCACAGAACTGATTATGGCTTGGGTCCAGAGGCACCAGTCTGTGTATTTTAAAGAAAATGGGTCACATCATTGTGGGGGGAAATCTGCGATGTCACTTTCATTTCTAAAACACATTTCCACTCAAATTACTTTCTATTCATTTTCCCAATAAATACCTTGTAGCAGAGTTAGCAGGAAATTCCTTTGAGGGGCCCTCCCCTTGTCAATCCTCAAAGACTGATCAGAAAATGGCATGTAAACAACTCTGACCTGTTCAGAAGTAGGCCAGAATTTATTTACTTTCATCATTTAGAATCACCTTAACATTTTCTTAGATTGTATAAGCACACGATGAGTCTCAAAACCTGGGCCGTCGCCTGATAAACACTTGGATGAAGCGCTAACACCTGGCTCCGGAACAGCTGCCCACCAAGTTCTACGCCTGAGGACTTCGAACCCAGACAGAACCTAACTTTCTGCGGCCACTGAACGTAAGTCTAAGCGACTTCCGGCCCACCTGGAGTCTGGAGCCTCCTTTACTTCCGCCTCCGCGGGGCCTGCTGGGAAAACAGGGGCAGGAAATCCCACAGGCTCGTTTCTTTCCTCTCTGCGCCTCACGCTCTTACTGACAGAAAAGGGCTGCGGGCCTTAGGGGAGGAATGTTGCTCCCGCCCCTCAGCTACACCTGGCGTTTCCACACCGTTTCCTCACCACACACGGGTGGGCGTCCTGTCCCATGGCCAAGCCCCTTCCCTACTCCGTCTGCTCCTAACAGCAGTCAGCCGAGCCCGCGAAACGCTTCTGAAAACGAAAAGCAACGCCTTCCAAGCTGACGGCTGACCCCTCCCGCCTCCCGCCTCCCGCCTCCCGCGGGTGATGTGTGGGCCTCTGCGGGGAAGAAGCCGCAGGGTGTGGGGCAGGACCTGCAACGGCCTCCCTTGCTCCTTCTCCGGCTCCCTCGGCAGATGTTCCCCGTCTGTCCTCACCTCTGTGGGGACACCGCGCGTGCAGTTCGCCCGCTGCCTCACAGCGCTCTTGGCTCCACTCCCAGCATGCCCTGCGCGCCACCACTCCAGGCCGCCCTGCAATCCCAGCATGCCCTGCGCGCCACCACTCCAGGCCGCCCTGCAATCCCAGCATGCCCTGCGCGCCACCACTCCAGGCCACCCTGCAACCCCAGCATGCCCATCGCTCCGGGCAAGCCCCGCACATCACGCGCTCCGGGCATGCTCGATAATTCACCACACCCTGTCCGCTTCCACAGTCACCCACACGCCCTTGCTTTCCCCGCCAACACCTGCCAGGCTGCCCCTGTGGTTCCCTGAGAGAAGAGCTGGGGTTGGCCCAGTGGGTCGGGCCAGGAGGCCCTTGCCGTCCTTGTCCTGGAGGGAGAGGAAAGCTGCATCCTTGCAGTAGGGCCGCTGGGGAACCGCAGGCACGAAGCCCCGCGCTGCCTACGCTGGAGGGCAGTCCGGCCTCAGATGCACAAGTCCACACTTAGCGTCCCCCGGGAAGACCTGCGGCGGCTGAACTGTCCATGACTAGGACATCCTGCGGCGCAGCGTGAAGGGGAATCCTGGGGCAAGTGCGGCACAAATATTACTATATGCCTCCTGTGTTCCGGGAGCTCTTCTAGGAGGTAGTGATGGAGCATTAAGCAAACGACATTCCCTGCCCTCGTGGGGCTTACATTGTACTTGGGGGTCGGGGGACAAATAAATAAGCAAAATATTAATATGGTAGATGCTGATGGGATAGGGAGCCAGGGAGTGTTGGGAGAGGCCGTTACAGAAGTCAAGAGGCCTCCTGAGCAAGGTGGCACGTAGGACGTGAAAGAGGTGGGAGGGGAAGACCGTGCTGGTATCAGGGGAGAACATTGCAAGAGAGGCATAGCAAGGACAAGGACCCAAGGGAGTTGGCTGCAGTGGAGCTGGAAAGATAAATAGTGACTTGAGGCCAGAGAAGTTAAAACAGACAAACAGTATCAGGCCTGGTAAGACGTGTTACATTGTAAGAGGTGCACCCGGGCTGCTGTGCTGAGCATAGACTAAAGGGTACAGAAGGACAGGAAGGAGAGCAGTTAGGAGGTAGTAGCATTTATCCAGGAGGGAGGTGATGCGGGTTGGATCAGGAGATTGGCATAGAGGCGGTGAGATGGCATGGGATAAAAAGGTACTTTGAAGTTACATCTAATAGGCCTTGGGTATGGATTGACGTGGGGTCTGAGAGAGAGGAGTCAAGGAGGACTCCAAGGTATTTGTACTAAGGACTTGAAAGGATGGGGTTGCCATTAAGAGGAAGACTGGGGTGGCGTGGGGGGAGACAAGTTTGGGATGGAGATCAGGAGGAGTTTCGGGTTTGGACTTGTGGGGATTCATTCGGACATGAAGGGGATTCGTTCTGGGGGAAAGATCTGTATGTGATAGGTGGCATTTAAAACGATAAGTCCAGATCAGAACTCCAAGAGAGTGAGTGTGGATGGAAAAGAAGTCCAAACACTGAAACCTGGTAGACTCCAATGTAAATTCTGGGAGATGAGGAAAACACATGGGTGGAATGTCAAAGTTTTTCCTAAGAGAAGATTTGGTACTTTTCAACTTTACATTTTACCAGGTTCCAGCAGTTATGTTGTGAAAGAATGAGATTTTTTATTTTGCTTAATGTTTGATTTACAGTAAAAAAGTAATTATTTTATTGCAAAATAAATTTTAGCAAAGAGGAGTGTTTTCAGATATCCTCCTATCTCAGTAAGAAAGTGCTCAATCCTTACATATTGTTTGGTTATATATAATCACGGTTGTGAGATCATTGTAAGTGATTATCACAAGGTTAGTGAGCAAGATCAGCCTCCTATGACAAAATCAGCCTCCTTTAGTTTACAATAGTAAGTGAACAAAATACAGTCTTCTCAAACGAACATTCCAACAAATTTAATGTCCTAAACTTAACATTTATAGTCTGAATAGTCATTGGAATTATTAAGACAAACCTTGAAGATTATAGAAAAGCTCTTTATCCTACTTGGTACATTCACATAGGGAAAAAGGCTAGATATTCACTAGCCTTTCTTATCTATTTAAATAAGGGAAAAGCCAACTGTTTTTCATTCTGAAAAGCATGGGTCACTGCCTCATGTTCTGAATATCTCTGCTATTGAACTTACAGCCTCTGGCTTCAGTAATCGCTTTAACAATGCAGAATGAAAGATAGTTGAAGTTTTTAATTATGCTCACATCACCAAACACCCAAGTACTAAATAGTCCATTTCCATTCACATAAAAGGTGAAACATATGGGCCTTATTTCAACCTTTATTTGAATAAACAAACGATAAAAAATTATGAAACAGAAATTTGCATACCAACTGTATATTTAGTTGGACTAATTATTTTATAGACAGGAATATTGCTTTGGTAATATTTGTAAGATCTATGTCTCAGACATATAAATTGAAATATATATTTATGGATGAAATTATATAACTGGAAATTGCTTTAGAATGATTCCATGGGAGATAAGGGTGGTGATAAAGAAGAAACAAAATTGGCTGTTTTAATAATTGTTGAAAATGAGTGAAGGTTTATATTATCTGTGCTTTTATGCATTATACATAACATCCTCTCTACTTTTGTATATGTTTGAACTTTTATATAATATAAAGTTTTTGGAAAAAAAACTCCTCCTCCCCCTCCTCCTCTCCTTTCTCCCCCTCCTCCCTCAAGACTCCATAGGCAGCAAAATTGCAGACATATGTTGTAGCAATATCTTCACAGACACAGATCCTAGGGCAAGAGAGACTAAGGAGAAAATAAACACATGGGACTACATCAAAATAAAAAGCTTTTGCACAACAAAAGGAACCATCAACAAAACAACAAGAAAGCCCACTGCATGGGAGAACATATTTGCCAATGTTATCTTCAATAAGTGTTGAATCTTGTTGTATTTTATGGCATTGCCTGCTTCGGTTTTTGGTCTGAAGATACCTTCTTGTTCAGGTGGCCATTACACCTCTGCCCCACGAAGAACCTGTTGGAAGTTATTGTAAGCAGGTAGGCGGGTAATCATGAAAGCAGGTCCAGAGCAGTTGTAGTGGGGATAAACAGGAGAGCACTGGTTAGAGAGGTGTTTAGGAGGAAAAACCTATAGGACTTGCTGATGGATGGTTCCCAAGCTTCTGACTTGGGTGACACCATCAACTGTATTTCATAGAACTGTCTAGAACTCTGAACCCTTTACAAAGTTAAATAGGATATCTGGAATTTTCCTTATCTACACCATTTCACTCTTGTTCTATTTACTTGTGCTGGAGACAAGAGTTTTTAAAAAATAAATTTAGTATTGCAACAATACCCTACAATCAAACATTTACTCTCTCTAATTACCTGCTCCTACTTAAAGATGGATATAGCAGGAACATATGCTTAAGAAAGTATTTACAATAAGATGTCCTACACATAATTGACTTACTGTCTGATGTTAACTGCGGGAAATCATCTTACTTCAGCAATGAATTTAAGACATTTGTATCGGGTTTGTGATTAGATAATATCCATTGCTCTTTGCTCCTCATTTCTGCCTCTAATTGATCAGAGATTCTAAACTGCCATTCTGGTGTGTTATAAATATATGTGAGTAAAAGCAACTTCAACTCATACATGATTAATTTTAAAATGAATAAAATTTTAATAATTGAGAAAATTTTGGAAATTATTGCTAATAGAAGGGGAATTGTTTAGAAATCAATCAAGCTATATATACTAGAGATATATAGGGTGTCCCCATAAATGTATACACACTTCAACAGCTGATAGCTCAATTTAAAAAATGAAATGTATATTAATAAACATTGCCTTTATAATTCAAAGTGTGTGCATACATTTTTGGGACACCCTATAGATATTTTGGGGAGGATAGAATAACCTATGGTATCATGAGTTTTAAAATACATGGATATAATGCAAATTATCCATGTAGACATTTGAATTAGAGTCCATCTTTGTAGAAGAACCAATTTGTTGAGAAAACCAGCTTTCTATGGTTGTAACTATACAATAGCAAATATAACTATTTACCTAAATGGGCAGGAAAGGGCTGCTCATGTAAGTCTTGTGCACAAGTTGCAGAAGGAATTGGAAAATAAGTTTAAAAATCTAATAATGTTTGCTTATTTTTGTCTTACAATGAAAGAGAAGGCTGAGTGCTTTCTACAGTATATTTTTACCTGAGGAATTTTAGGAGTAGAACTGGTTTTCTAAATGTTTATACAAATTCATTTGCTGGAGGGGAAGTCAGGAGTTTATAAGTATTTGTGTTCCTTTACCAGGTTTGTTTGTTTCTAAATTTGCCTAAGTTTACTTCACCTTGGAACACCTGCCAGATAGGATGTTTCCTCATACCTGCGTTTTAGAATAAGGAAATTTTGTTGAATAATAATAATAATAACAACAACAACAACAACAACACTAGTTAAATCTGTTGATTGCTTTCTGTGCTAGCCCCTGTGCTATGCATGTTATAAGAAGTGATTTAGAACAGTTAACCATCTGGCTCATAGTTATGCATCTGATAAGTCACGCCTGATAGGATCCAGGTCGCTGGCACCAACCTTTTCTTTTTCATCACTTCTAGAGTTATTTGAAAATGGGACTGAAATCTGAAACAACCTTGACATTGAATTTAGAGATAGCCATCCACTCAAGAGATGGATTGCTTTGTCTTTAGGAGATTTAGTAGTCCTGACAACTGTTAGGGAAATAGTATAATTTTTATTTACTATTTTTAAAACATACAGGAAATTTTCACATTAAATGGAAACATTATGAAAAAGACAAAGTCTCAAATCAATAAACTTCCACCTCAAGAAACTAGAAAAAAGCAAATAAATAAACCCAAGGCAAGCAGAAAGATATAATAAATAAAGACAGAAATCAATGACATTGAAAAAAAGAAAAACAATAGAAAAAAATCAAAGCAGAAAAGCTGGCTCTTTGGAAAGATCAGTAAAATTGACAAATCTCTAGCAAGGTTGACAACAAAAAATGGGATAAGTCACAAATTACTAATATCAGGATATCACCACAGACCCTGTAGACATCAAAGGATAGTAAGGGACTACCATGAACAACTATATACACATAGATTTATCAATTTAGATGAAGTGGACCAGTTCCTCAAAAAGCACAAACTACCACAACTCACCCAGAATGAAACAGAACATTTGAATAGCTCCATAACTGTTAATGGACATTAAACTCATAGTTTAAGACCTCCTAAAA
Source organism: Myotis daubentonii (assembly GCF_963259705.1). NCBI lineage: Eukaryota > Metazoa > Chordata > Mammalia > Chiroptera > Vespertilionidae > Myotis > Myotis daubentonii. The sequence goes on along the minus strand of NC_081847.1, from coordinate 52,354,085 downwards.
AATAAATCTGCTGGCCCATATGGTTTCACTGGATAATTTTACCAAACTTTTAAAGAATAACAACAATTGTACATAATCTCTTCCAGAAAAATAGAAAAGGGAATACTTCTCAACTCAGTCTATGAAGCAGTATCACTCTTATATCCAAACCAGACAAATGTAATGCATAAACAGAAATCTACACACTATCATAAATATAGATGTAAAAACTCAACATAGAATTCATCCTGTATAATAAAAGGCCAATATGCAAATCGACCAAACAGTGGAACGACCGATAGATATGATGTGCACTGACTACCAGGGTAGCAGAAGCTCAATGCAGGAGCTGCCCCCTGGTGGTCAGTGCACTCCTACAGGGGTAGTGCTGCTCAGCCAGAAGCCAGGCTCATGGCTGGCGAGTGCAGCGGTGGTGGCGAGAGCCTCTCTCACCACTGTGGCAGCGCTAAGGATGTCCAACTGCTGGCTTAGGCCAAGCTGTCAGTTGGACATCCCCAGAGGACTCCTGGACTGCAAGAGGGCGCAGGCTGGGTTGAGGGACACCCCCTACCCCCTTGAGTGCACAAATTTTGTGCACCAGGCCTCTAGTTAATAAATAAAATTATTATATAACATAGACAACTGGGGTTTATTTCTGAGATGCAGGGTGGGTTCAGTATTTGAAAAGCAACGTATTCTATTATATAAAAAGGCTAAAAAACGCTTGAGATGCTTGGAAAAATGTTTTCTTCTTGATGGCCTGCATTCCTATAGAGGACAAAGGGGCGGGGGGAAGTGGGGACTGACATTCATCCAGGACCTAAAAATGGAAGAACTGTGCTCAGCCCCAGGGAGGATGACCTACACGTGCACCCTGTTGTGTAAGTTCTTTTGGAATTAACTACCATTTCTGAAAAGGGCCTTAATAAATATCAGGTGACTTTTTAATATGATGGCATTTTTCCGCTTTGTTTTTCTCAATCATTTGTAAATCTTCATATGTACCTCCCATAAGGCTGCCGGGAGGTATTCTTCCAACTTTATTCAAGGTGCTATCCATCATTTAGGACTCACCTGAGCCATATACTATTGAGACAAGACAATGAGCCAATACCAGAACTCACCTAGCCAGTGGTCAACAACAGACAAGTACTTGTCTTAGAGGATACAAAAATAATCAGAACGTTTTAATATTAATATATATATATATTTAATCGATTTTAGAGAGAGTAAAGGAGAAACATTGATTGGCTGCCTCCTGCACGCCCCCTACTGGGGATAGAGCCCAACCCCGGGCATGTGCCCTGACCAGGAATAGAACCGTGACCCCACAGGTCGAGGCTCAACCACTGAGCCACCTGGCAGGGCCAGAATGTCCTAGCTTTTTATGAACAGTTCCCCTGGGTTTGTTTTTCCTGGGAGAACTGGGCAATTTGAGGGCGGGGTGAGGGAAGGGTTTGGTCCAGCGAAATTAGAGTGAGTTTGTTCTGGGCAATACCCTTGTCCCACCCAGACTAAGTGACCGCGCGGTGTGTTTTAACGTCCACGAGGCTGAGGCTCGTTTATCTCTCACGGAACGCTAACAGGTTACCCGAGACTCGCCGTGGAGGGACTGTTAGAAATTAACGCGCCGGTCTGGCTGATCTGACGTGATTGGGAAATAGCGGCGATTTTGACGTGCGGTCGCTGGCCCCTGTGGACCACCCCGCCGGTCCGTCCGTCCCACGCACGTGTACCTCCCTGTCACCCGAGTCACCCCCCCGGGACCCCCAGCTTCCCTCTCCTCCTTCTGCGCAGGCGCAAGGAAAGCTCCGCATCACCCCACCCTTCGCGCAATAGGGCATCTTCAGCCAATCAACACCCGCTTTGGGCGAGGCTCGCTGGGTGGAAGGTGTCAGTCGAGGGTGGCCCCTTGAGAGACACGGATTCTGGCCAATCATTGGAGGCCGTCAGCAAGCCGCCCTCTGGGAGGTGCCGGTTGCCCGCCCCCGGCGCCCTCCGGGACCGGGGGGAATGTCCCGGCACTGGCTCCAAGAAGCGCTTTGCTCCGCCCGGCGTGGCTGCTGTCTGCTGGCCCTGAAGCTCGCGGTGTTCCGAAATGGCCGAGCCGTCGGACCAGGCCGTCAAGTACTACACCCTGGAGGAGATCCAGAAGCACAACCACAACAAGAGCACCTGGCTGATCCTGCACCACAAGGTGTATGATGTGACCAAATTTTTGGAGGAGGTGAGTTGGTGAAACGCGCCGCGGACCGGGGTTTGGAGGTTCCCTGCTGGGACCTGTGGTTCGCAGCGCGGCCGAGTTGCGGTACGAGGCTGTGCGTGTGCTCCTGAGCCTGCCCACCCAGTTCTGCACACTTGGGAGAGGTCTCCACACCTGCACGTCTCTGTGTGCACACCTGTCTCTGCACACACAGGGTCAGCCGCCGCTTCTGCGCCCTCTGAGTTTGCGTGCCGGTGTGTGTACTCCTGGGAGCGCCCACTTGGGTGCGACCGGAGGCGCCTGGGCCCGCGCTGTGGCGGGGGGAGCCGTGGCGGGGCAGGCGTTGCCTTGGGAGCCCATGCGCGGGCGTGTAGGACCGCGGCACCACCCAGCACTTAGTGGGAAACAAAGTCGCGGCTGGATCGGCTTCCCTGGCAGAGGGCGCAGCTACGCGGGAGGATGTTGAAAGATCCCCTTTTCCCCCTGAGTTTGCATAAACGGGATCTTCATATGGAACGGGGTCGTCCACTTCTGGTATTCCCCGAGAGGATTCCTAAAAGGAGCAGGTTGGATGCCCCCGCCCGTGAGCTGTGGGGTTTCCTCCAGAGGGGACTCTGAGGTCAGAGTGTGTGGACCGCACCCACACTCACCCGGTGATTGTGAACGCGCCTGATGAGGACTTTGCAACAAGGTACAGAGCTGGACTCCTGGGACTGCGTTTGGGTGTGTGGCTGGCGTTGAAGAAGGAAGGAAGAGGGACAGAGCAGTAAAAACGCTGCCAGTGGGACTTGATCCTAAAGCAACTTGGGACATTGTAAAACAACTTTGCTTAATGTAAAGGAAAACATCCTTTTGTTAAGATTCTTTGTATTAAATTATCATTTTTGCAATAAATTCTTAGGGGCTTTTCTTTGCTACCATTGGGGGTGTTTTATCACTGTGGGGGAGTCTGAGTCATAAATCTTAACATTTAACTTCCTTCATCCCTCCAGACAATAAAAGAGAATGTTTAGTGATGGGGATTCTTTACATAGTTTGAGGGGATAACTGAGATGGAGGCCTGGGCTTAGCTGGATTACAATTTGCATCAAGGGACTTGTTTTGCAGAGAATTTTAAAAAACTGTTTTAAAAAAGATTGGAGTTGATGTTTATCAGTAAGCTATTTCACCATGAACTTGTCAATTGGTGGAGTGCCAGAAGATAAAATAGTGTCCTATTTTAGTTAGGAGTGGTTTTTGTTGGATTCACATCTGATTTTTCCTGCCCCTTATGCTGACCTACAGAGCTTATTTGCCATTACAGTTTCTTGAACTAAACACTCTGAGCATAGCATCAGGCGTAATTGACACTAAATGTCTACTTGGAACTGTTTCTCCTCTCCCTATGGTATAAGTAATTCTGTAGTTTTAAGATCCAGTGTGTGCTTTCTTTATTCGTGTCTATTAAAAAGGATAGACCTATAAAAGATTAGTAGGCTGTTTTATATTATGAAGCATCTATCATTTCTTTCTCTTTTTTTGTGGGTTCTGACCTACGCATTGTGTTGTACAGGAGGCCTCCCTCGCCTTCCCCCACCAGATGTCAGTAGTACCCCTCCCCCACTTGTGCCAACCAAAAATGTTCCCAGTTTTTGACAAGTGTCCCCTTGGGGAGAAAAATCATTCCTAGTTTGGAAGGAGTTCCTGCTCTAAAATGTGTTTTGCATAACTTTAAGGGTATATTTCTCAGAAGGAGATAATAAGAGGAAATTGTTAAACTTTACTATAAGCCATTTACTGTTAACATTTCATTGTTTTGAGGCAGGAAGGGGGAATTATACAATGCTTTTTTGAGTAAAACTGGAATAGCTCCCAAGTAAAATTTGAGGAAATGAGTTATCACTAATATTTGGTAATGAGTACTTATAGTGAGATAACAAGAAACGGCTGTTTCTAGTGATTTAAATAAACCCCAGTTTACAGCAGTCGCTATACACTGTACTTTTCTCGATTGGTACTTGGTACTGTGCTCTCTGTAGTAGCGTCCCTGAGACTTGAGTTTGGGTCCCACTGTTCTCTTCGGGACCTTCCGTCTGATCAGTCGATGTGGTATTTGCTGAGTGAGCTCTTTTCGCCTCCATGTCTGTCAGGACACCGGAGCCCCAGAGGAAGCAGGAAGACAGAAAACAATGTTGTGGACAGGAACGGTGACATAGCTGTCTTTAGACATTGGGAGTACCCCTGGGAACCTCACACGTGGGCTCTACTAAATAGGGCCTCAAGTCAGTGGACCGGAGTGGAAAGGGCCTGATCGGCTCAGAGCCGGGCTGGGTTTAGGTAGAAGAGGGAGGCGACTGATACTTTGCAAGTAGACCTACTAGAAGGAGTGCAGCATGCAGAGGGGAGGAAGCCCGCTAGCCTGTTCTAGCTGGAATCCCCAGCACCAGCTTTCCCAGGACATCCAATTCCACTTTTTGGGAAATGTCTTCCATTTGCCATCGTTGCTCTTTGTTGTCACTCTCTGTGACATCTCTGCTTAAGGCAGGGTCCTAGCCTTTGGCTTCCCACCCCAGCAGGACCATCCTAGGATCCCTGCCCCTGGCTTCCTGCATCTTAAACACACACCTTCTCCTTCACAGGACTGCAGGATGCTCTGACAGGGGTTCTTCCTTCTTCCTCAGTCCTCCTGTTCCATTATTTCACGAGGCCACGGCTGAGTATCTCTTCCCTACTTTTGAAACAAAGAAGCCCAGAAGATGTCTTCCCCTATTCCCCTTCCCCTTTCTTCTATCATTTAAAAGCTCCAGAAATTCATGAAGATTTTGCATCCTAACTAAAGAATATTCTGTTTTCACTAATTTACCTAAATAGGGAAGGTTTGTTGGGGGAGGGGAGGCTTCCTACCTCTAAAGTGAACTTTTAACTATGGGCAAGATCTCCTTATCCTATGAATTCACCCATCCATATGGACAACATGGTTTCCGTGGCATCATTCAGAATACCATAGATTATATGCATGTCTATGTTCATGTTGAGAAATGCATAGTTGATGGGTGGAAGAGGGCCCTGGTCTGCTGCCTATACTCTCTGTGCCTCAGATGCCTTATTTAAAGTAAAATGGGAAGATGATAATAGTGCCAACTTCATGGGGTGATTATAAGAATTAAACAAAATAATGCTGGTAAACGCATAACATGGTCACAGGCACAAGATCCGTGCAGTAAATGCAGACTGCTACATCAGCCGGGTCAGGGTGGGGTATGGGCTTTCTTTCTGTAGCATCGGATGTAGCTGAGTGCTAATATGAGATTTTAAGTAAAGGTGTATATCTGGCAGGTGCTATTGAAACAGGAGAGTGTTATTAAAAAATTATATTCACCCAGTTAAGAACGTAGGTGAAGTTTCTTAGTTGCACAACAGGCTCTGTCCCCTGAAACAATGGCCTTAGAAGCTGTTTTCATGTTCGAAAGGACAGTAGACACCTGAGAGGGCTTAATGTTAGTGGTCAGCTAAGTAGCAGCAGGTGTTGAGTTACTATCTGATACCAACCTGCAAGATTATGAACTTAGCTGCCTAAGTATTTTGAAGTAGTTTTTTTTTTCTTTCAATCCTGAATTCTAGTTTTTGAATTTATACTGATGAAGTTGGGTCTGGTCATATGATTATATTATTAGTAGGGTTGATGAGTCTAGAACATTGAAGCGAAGTTATTGAAATGAAAATGTAGGCACGTGCGGCCAGGAAAAAAGGGTGGTTTACTTTTCTCTTTCTGTGATTTGGGCGGCAGCATTGACTCAGCTTTTGAAAGAGCTGTGAAGGGAGAGAAGGCGTTGCATAATAGATGACAGCCAGTAGGTGTTTAATTTGTGAAATAGGCATCGTCCTGAAAAATGTTATGAGCACAATGCTGTTGTGTCCAGTTGCCCCTCCTTTACATGATGCAGATGGACATTGGTTTCTCTACCAGTGGTCAGCAAACTGCGGCTTGGCAAACCACGGCTCGCGAGCCACGTGTGGCTCTTTGGCCCCTTGAGTGTGGCTCTTCCACAAAATACTGGCTCTTCCACAAAATGCCGGCTTCTGCACATGGGCCACGAAGTTTCAATCGCACTGTATGTGCGCGCCCGCACGTGGTGTTTTGTGGAAGAGCCACACTCAAGGGGCCAAAGAGCCACATGTGGCTCGTGAGCTGCGGTTTGCCAACCATGGCTCTACCATTTCTGGGGACCCTGGGGTTATGATGCTTTTGATCTGTGTCTAGGCTGATCCTTAGCATCATCTGCCTCATAAAGGCTGCTGGCTCCAGACTCTCTTGCTTTTATCATCTTAGGCAGTGTCTTTATAGGAGCTTTTGTGGTAAGGACTTACTTTTTGTTACTGTCCATTGAACATGGCTGCCTACTTTGCAGAGACCAGTGGTTCTGAGCCTGGAGGACTTCAGTGCTCCTAGAATCCGGAAAGAGACTGTGGGTGTCTGAAACTCAGTGTCCTTAATTTTGAAAAACCATATATCTTTACCCTTGATAGGGCTGTGGTATATAGGGCTAAAATCCTAAATGCCTTTGCTTTTCTCAAGGAAGTTTGGTAATATTCTAAATCTCATACTACTACAAAGCTGCGGTTGCAAATTATTTAACCTGTGTAGTTTGGTAAATAAAAGTAGAAATTATGAAATCCATAGGAGGAGAATATAAAGAGACTGGTGTTTAAGTGACTCAGGCATCATGGGTGAACAGTGGCAGACTCAGTCTCACAGGCCACCCGGTAACGTAAACCTGTGGGCAGGGCCACTTTTGTAGATTCTACATAATTTTTTTTTTCTTTTGGTAACTTTTTGCTACTTTTGAGAAGAGGTTTTTAATTTTTTTTTTAGTTGCTTTTTTATTGTTTCAAAGCAAACACTCGAGATTGCTAACTTTTGTTTTTATGTATCTTTAAGGTAGATGGAAATTCTAAATTGAAGGGAGCACAGACTGTGCAGGCCATTGTGGGAAACTCAAGGGGTAAATAATGCTCATTTCTCCTTAATGCAGCTATCTGTTATTCTAAAAGTTCTCCAAACCACAAAACATAACCAATAAGTACCTTTTAAATTTTTTAAATTTAATTTATTGGGGTGACATCAGTTAATAAAATTTACAGGTTTCAGGTATGCAATTCTATAATACATCATCTGTATATTGTAGTATGTTCACCACCCCAAGTCAAGTCTCCTTCCATCACCATTTATCCCCCCTAGACCTTCTGCTACCTCCCTCCACCTCCCTTTTCCCTGTGATAAAATCAGGTACTATTTATTGTCTGTGTCTGTGAGTTGTTTTTTGATGTTTGTTTGTTTTTGCTTAATCCCTTCCCCTTTCCACTTAAGCCCCCAACCCCCTCCCCTCTGACAGCTATCCATCTGTTGTCTGTATCTAATGGAGTCTGAACAGCCTCTGTCCTACGAGGCAGTTGTGGGAAAGTATTGGATGGGGGGTGCAGAAAACTGGATCTAAATCTTACATCTATTGTTGAGGTGATTGGAGCAAGTCAGATAAATTCTCTAAATCATTTTCTTCTAAAGTTGGGAGCATTTTGCCACCTGAATCTATCTCAGACTTGTGAACCCTGGCAGGAATAATATATGTGAAAACACTTGGGAAAGTTTGGAAATCTTTTACCAAGTGTACCAGTTAATAATGCAGATTTTGTAATCAAAGAAAACACTATAATTTCAAGAGAAACATCAAAAGTGCTTTATTCAAAGTAATGTCCATCGCTAGCTACACATTTCCCCCATCTTTCAGGTAATTTGTGGATACCATCCCAATAGAACTTTTCTTGTTTTGAATCAAACCATTCAGAGACCCAATTTTCCACTTCTTCGTATGTTTTGAAGTGCTGCTTAGAAAATGCGTGTGCCATCAATTGGAACAAGTGGTGATCTGAAGGAGCAAGGTCTGGTGAATATAGCGGGTGGGTTAATACTTCCCAGGCAAGATCTTTTAACGTGTCTTTAACTGGTTTTGAAGTGTGTGATGGTGCATTATCATGAAGCAAAATTACTTTACCATGTCTTCTGGCCCATTCTGGTCATTTTACAATCAAAGCGTGGTTCAAATTGATTATTTGTTGTCGGTAGCGATCAGTATTAACCGTTTCACCTGGTTTTAGGAGCTCATAATACACCACACCTTCCTGATCCCACCAAATGCAGAGCATTGTCTTCTTTCCGAAGTGATTTGGCCTTGCAGTCGATGTTGATGGTTGGCCTGGATCAATCCATGATTTTGTGCATTTGGGATTCTCAAAATAAATCCACTTTTCATCGCCAGTCACAATTCGATGCAAAAAAGACTCTTTCGTGCCGTTGAAGCAACATTTTACTGATGACTTTTTGGTTTTCCATTTGTCTTTCGTTCAGTTGATGTGGCACCCATTTTCCTTTCTTTAAAATCTTTCCCATTGCTTGTAAACGATTGGTAATTGTTTGCCGAGCATTTAATCTTTCTGCAAGTTCTTTTTGAGTTTGACACGCATCTTCATCCAATAATGCTTGTAATTGTTGGTCTTCAAACTTTTTCGGTTGACCTGGACGTTCTTTGTCTTTCACATCGAAATCATCACTTTTAAAGCGTTTAAACCAGCGTTCACAAGTATCTTGAGATGGAGCATGTTCACCATAAGCTTCCCAAAGTATACGATAACTTTCAGCAGCACTTTTCTTCAAAATAAAGTAATGAATTAAAACTTCCCGCAAATGCTCTTTTTTTTTTTGGCATGAAATTTGATATTTTTAAGCGTAAAAATATCTATGATGTTAACAACTCCAAAAAATTGACATAGGAAGTTTTGAAGCTTGTCGTCAACACAACAAAATAACATACATATCAAATCACATATATATCAACATATGTGTAACTCCTTCTATTGAAAGAAATCTGCATTATTAACTGGTACACCTATAAGTTAAAGTTTACTTATAAATTAAGTGTTATAATTATATCCCACGTCGGTCACACCAGTGACCACAAGGCCCACAAGGTAGCCAGGTCTGTCCTCCCAGGTTCAGTTCTCTGTAATACCTGTAACACCTGAGAAGCTTGGTTGATTTCCCACCTCCGCTCCTGAATTATTTGGGTGTGTATTTTTTGTCAGAAGGGGAAATGCATGGAAACATTTTTTTCAGCCCCTTTAACATGTAAATTCTCTTAAAAGTGCAACTACAGCGAATAATGCCTTACTAAGTTAACATGAGCCACAGTTGTCAGCAGCAGTCCGTGTCCAAGTGCTCAGGACAGTGGCCAGAGGTAGCAGACTCAAGGGGGGATTTAAACAGCAGTGGCTCAGAGGTGTTCTCCAAATCTTAGTGTGTGCTTTCCCCCGCTATTACCTTTGAACTTGTTTTCTTGGAAACATCCCGTTAAGTGTATTTATTAACTGGCTCCCTGTGTCTTTTATCAAGTTCCACATGGGACAGGAAAGTGAGTTGAAGATGTGCATGGGAGAAGTCAGTTCAAGGCCAGGTCAGTAGAATTTGGCCTGTGCAGCCTTGTGGTAAGTGACCTTTGGTTAGTGAGAGCTGACGTCTCAGGGATGATGGCAAAAAGTCACGTTCTTCCACCCCCAGAATTAGGTCTCTGGCCTGCCCATGAGGACGGCATGTCCAGAACAATGACATTGAACCAGCATTGATGGCGGGGAGGGAAGTGGGCGGCGTTTACCTCCCCTAGGTCCCGTCAGCGGTTTTCTGTGTCTGGCGGTTTTCTCGCAGGGCGGGCAGCCACTGTCTCTTCTGCAGCGACGGCCTGGATGTGCCTGTTTCTACCTGTGTCTTTCCACGCCTGCTGTTTTCTCAGTGGCAGAGCTGAACAAAAACGGGCCAGGACACAAAATATATCCAGCTTACTCCTCTGCCTCCCACATTCTGCAGAAAGTATTAATAACTGTCATTCACACTCCCTCCCTAGTAGAAATCCCCGGTGGGCTAATACTACTTGTGATAGCAGTGGACACTCACTGAGCATTGATGGCCATTCCGTGTGTGCTAGATGGTGTGCCAAACGCATAAAACCCCCTTTGCATTTGTACTGTTAATTCTGAAAACAGGCCTCTCAGGTGGGTAGTGGTGGTGCTGGTGCCCTTTTTAGGTAAGAAAAATGTGGCTTAGGAGCCTCCGTTAATTGCTCAAATGACACAGTGGGTGAGGATTGAAAGCCAGGTTTTCAATCCAGGACGTGGGACTCCCCAGCCCGAGTTCCTCCGCTGACTGTGACACGGGCGTGAGACCGCAGGCATTTTTGAGGGCCACTCGCAAAACTGTCAAAGAAAAAAGCCACCCTACCTGTACATCGTTGCCATCATTTGCTTTGAGATTTTTCTCCCCGTTTCCAGAGTTCTCTGTAGGAACCAGGAAGAAAGCAAAGGGAGGTTGTGAATGGAAAGAGCTGAACATAAAGAGAATCCTTGGAAGGTAAAGAGGGGGCCAATAGTGCCTTTCTTCCCACCTGCTGTCATTTCCCGTGTTGCCTTCTAGAAGGTGAAGGAAAGAGCTGTGGCAGCTCTTCACGGGGGTCTTGAAGGAAAGAAAGACCTGGGGGTCTTCAAGGCCTCTGGAGGTTCCTAACACAAGGTACCTGGGTGGTGCTGAGAGTCAGTGTTGTGCTGTTTAAGAAAGAGCTTGTTTGCATGTGTGCTGGGCATGTGTGCTGGGCGTGTGTGAGCAGGGCCCATGCTTTCAGGAGGCCTGTTACATCACTGGCTCGCACAGGCCGCTCTGAGTGGAAGTCTGATGAGGCTCCTGCTCTGATGAAGTCCGCCCATCTGTGGGCTCAGCTAGTGCTGGCCCACCCCTGCCCACTCCCTGGCTGGTCGTGGGTCCTTGTCCTCTGTGGGTCGGTCTCTCTCTCTCTCTCTCTCTCTCTCTCTCTCTCTCTCTCTCTCTCTCTCTCTTTCTCTTTGTCTGCCAGTTGCCCCCATTCCACTTCAGTGTCGCCTCCGGGCCCTGCAGGAAGTCTGTCCTCTGAGCTTCCTCACGCTGCCCTCTGTCTTCGAGTCCCTGCCGTACATGTCAAGGATTCTCTCCTGTGTCAGAGCACGTGTCCTGACAGAGCCTTCAGGATCCCACTGCTTCCATCGCTCAAGTCTTCATGATGAGTGACATGTTATTATGACATTAAAGAATGTAATTTCTGGAAGGAAATCAAAACAGCTTTATCTGGTGGAAACAACTTATCATTTCTCTGCTTAGCTCCTTCCCTCTGTCTGGTGTAGATTCCCTTGGTCACCACCCCCTTCAGGCCACAGCTCAGTGTCGCTTCCCAGAAAGGGGAATTTTCTGTTACATCATCGTCCTATTTCATTTCTTTGCTAGCATTTCAGGCGATGTCTGCAGGTTTCTTGTTTGCTGGCTGCCGTTCTCTACCAGACAGCAGCCGCGAACGTCCTCCTTCACTGCCCTGTGTCCTGACACGTAGTAGCTGCTCAGTAAACATCCCTTCAGCTGGGAGAGGACAGTCCAGTGGAGGAACACAAAGCAACCTGTCCTCTGTTTCCATCTTATTTCCCTTTTCCTCCCGGTTTCCCACACAACTGGCACATACTTGTGTTATTATGATGTGACCTTTTCTAAAAATAACCAAGAATTTTGCTTCTCTTTTTCAAGGAGAGAGAATTGTAATAGCATTCTGCAGAACTGCCATCTCTCCAGCTCACAGCTGCATTATCTCTCTGTCCTCATCCTAATGGCCTCTAAAGATGACCCCTGGTAGAAAATGTCATTGTCCTTATGATACCTGTTTCTGTTGACTCTCGTCATTTGGTGCTGTGCCTCAGGAGAATCAGGCCAGTTGATTTAATCCATAGAAAGCACTTGAAGATGAAGGTGGGTGGGGGTGGGAAGAAGAGGGTGGTACTGGATGTAGCCTTCAGCATTTTGGATCAGGAACTGTAGCAGGTCTGTACAGGTTTTTTGTGGCAATATCAGGTGGGGGTAGGGACAAAAGGGAACTCGATATTACTGAAATGGCTATTATATGCCAGGCATTCTACTAATTATATCCTTTACTCTTCTGTGCAGTTTAGGAGGAGGGAGATAGTTGATGCTGGGGAAATGGACACTCAGAAAGATGAGTACCTTCCTGGGTCCCTGTGAAGACATGGCAGAGCTGCACCTTGAGCTCCTGGTCCTGTCCCTCCCAGCCTGTGCTTTTTCCATAGCACGGGGCTGCCTGGACACAGAAGCTATGCCTACTGGAGAACAATCCATCACTTCTTCTAGAGCAGTGGTTCTCAACCTTCCTAATGCCGCGACCCTTTAATACAGTTCCTCATGTTGTGGTGACCCCCAATTTCATTGTTACAAATTGAACATAATTAAAGCATAGTGATTAATCACAAAAACAATACGTAATTACATATGTTTTCTGATGGTGTTAGGCGACCCTGTGAAAGGGGTCTCAACCAAAGGGGTCGCGACCCACAGTTTGAGAACCGCTGGTCTAGAGCATGACACGGAAACCCGGAGGAGTGTAGGAAGGTGGGAACCCATGCGGGGTCAGGCAGGCGTCACAAAGGGGAAAGTGCTTGCCGTGAGGTTGGGCCAATATGTGACTAACGAGGGGTTTCATGTAACTTTCGATAAGTGATATGGGAAAGTGTGATTTATAAAGTAGTTGGGAGGTGATATGTGCTTAATTCTCCTTTCTAATTGCCTCCCCCTAATCCAATAACAAAGAGTGAAAAAAAAACTAACAAATAGTTGTCGACTGAAAAATAATATCGACTAGGTGTTTTGTCATCAAGAAGGGTTTATTTGGGAAAAAGAAAGGGGTGCAACCCAGAGCACACAGACAAGGCAGCTGAGTGCACACTCTGGCCTGTGTGCCAGGCGGGAGAAGGAGGTTAAGGGAAAGGAAGTTAGGACCACAGAGCTTTTCTGTAAATATTGTTCTGCCTGTTGGGTTCTTGTGATTGGTGGAGTATGAGACCTTCTTAAGCCCAGCTCCTCCCACAAACCCTCCACACTCATTGTGTTTGCTTCAAGTTCCAGTTGGACTTCATCGTGCATTGTCATCCCTGTGAAGTGGGTTACGCGCAGCACCTGCAGTTCTCCGGGTGCCACTGTGTTACCGCCTCGGGGTCTTTGCTAAAACGTCCCCACGCGCTCACCTGGTGAACATCTCCTGAACCTTTCCCACCTCAGCCTCTCCCTGACACCCTCTCAGCCTTCTGCTCCAGGGCGAGTGGATCCCTTCACCTGCTGTGCTGGCTCCTGTATCTGGGGCTGCTGTGTGTAGCTGCTACTTGTCTGCCTGCCTGTCTCTCCCCTGGACTGTAACCTCTAAGGCCAGGGCCGTGGCTTCCCCATCGAGGTGACAATCCAGCTGGTCAGGGGACTTTGCAGATGTTTCCAGCTGGGCGAACAGACAGATGGGCCTTGTAAGTTTCATCCCATAATCTTCAAAGTGAGACAGGGAGCTGATGCTCCCCAGCCTGGTCCTGAGCTTTGAGGATTCAGCTTGAGGGGCATGCACAGCCCCAGGCAGTGCCATCCAGAGGTGCCCTCCATGGAGTCCATGTGGGGGGGGCCGTGTGCAAGTCTGGAGAACCCAGCCAGCTTCGAGGCCCTTCATTCTTTGCCTCCTCGGAAAAACAGCATGTAGAAATTATAGAAAACATTTGGTTAGGCAACTTATTTTGTTCCTAATCTTTTTAAATCGTTCACTTTCCACACTCCCTTGAGTTGTTCTCATCTTTGGCTTCATTACTGCAGATAATCTCTGTGCACACATTATTCTGTCTAGTCATTGTTTACCACACCTATTTTGGCAGGGCTGAGTGTTTGGATTGAAAGGTACTCCAGAGTTGGTGGACTTTGGGTCTGTATAACAGTACAGCTAAGTGGAAAGGTTTTTATTGTCATTTGTTTTTGCTTAGTTTAAGCGAGCTCTGGGGGTGGGGGGGATGGATTTAGAGCACATGGTGTCACTGAGTGGACATCTGCACACCCTTCTAAGTTTTTCGGAGTCAACCTGGTAGCCAGGTAGTTCCCTGAACTAGGGGAGAAAGAGAGAGAGAGAGAGAGAGAGAGAGAGAGAGAGAGAGAGAGAGAGAGAGAGAGAGAAAGAGCGCCACCTTTGAATCTTAGTGATTAAGGCCCAGGAAGGCAGGACAAAGTTTCTTGGGGTCTAGAAGAAGCGAGACAGATTTCCCTCTAAATTTCCAAAAGGGAAATGTACGAAGAAACTTTATTTTTCTAAGGCATCCTATTAAAGTCACTTTGTTCAGAAGCATAAAAATAGTCATTTAATACGCATGTTCCAAAAAGAGGGGGAGGCCGAATGAGGCCAGAAACTGGGCCTGGGCCTGTTTCCTTCATGAACGGTCAGCGTGACGTTGGGCTTATCTGCTCTGGGTCCTGCTTTCTCCATCTGTGACTTTAAGAATGTTGAGTCTCTGAGGTTCTGTTAAACTCTCAACTTCTGTGATTTTAACCTTCGGCCTGCCTCAGGCCTGCCCTTTTGAGCAAGATCTCCAGCTGAGTGTCATGCTATTGTTGCTGGCCCACAGAGGAGGTGGAGGCGGTTGAACTTTGTAAGGCTGCAGTCTGTGCCTGGGGGAGGGGGTGGGGCTGGAGAGGCCCTGTGCTGCCCCCACTGGCCAGATGCCTGTCTGCACTTGGAGACTGGCTGTTCCAACAGTGATCCTGTGATGTTTGTTTGAGTCACGCTGCTGTTCAAGAACTCATTATTGTCCGCCCTTTCCCACAGGCACTCGGGGCCCTCCCTCATCTGGTTCATTCTAACCATCCAGCTGTGTTAGCCAGGGTCCTCCAGAGAAACAGAAGACAGGACACACAGACGATCCATAGAGTGTAAGGGATTTATTATGAGGAAGGTCGAGAAGTCCCAGGTTGTGCCATCTGCAAGCTGGAGACCCGGGAGAGCTGGTGGGCCACTGAGTTCAAGTCTGTAGGCTGAGAGCCAGGGGAGCCAATGGGGCAAAACCCAGTTCAAGGGCAGAAGAAGGTGAGATGGCATGTCCCAGCCCTAACAATAAGGCAGGAAAAGAGGGACAGATTCTCCCTTCCTCCACCTTGCCTTTTGTTCTATTCAAGCTCTCCTGGGTTTGAGGAAGCCCACCTAAAGGGGAGGTCACCTCGTTTACTAAGTCCTCCAATGCAAATGCTATTCTTATCTGGAAATAACCTTCCAGACACACCTGGAAACAACAGTCTGAGCATCCCCTGGACCAGGGGTCTTCAAACTACAGCCCACGGGCCACATGCAAATACAAATATTGTATTTGTTCCCGTTTTGTATTTTTACTTCAAAATAAGATATGTGCAGTGTGCATGGGAATTTGTTCATAGTTTTTTTTTTAAACTATAGTCCGGCCCTCCAACGGTCTGAGGGACAGTAAACTGGCCCCCTGTTTAAAAAGTTTGAGGACCCCTGCCCTGGACAGTCAAGTTGGCTCACAAAATGAGCCCTGGCACAGCCTCATGTATTTTGCTTTATTCAGACGTACCTCTTCACTCACCCAGCTCACGAGCACATTTCGGCCCTTCAGCCTCATCCCTGCTCGGATTCCTCTTGAGGTTTCTCATCTATATCTACTCTGTTCATCTAAATTCTAACCTAAAGGGCCCAGACTATTTTTAAAGATATCTATGAAGATAACCTAATTATTAAATATTGGATATGTTAAGATGGTCCCTTAATATTTCTCCAGTTGTTTAATGTATGTGAAGACCATTGTCCTAATTTGTCTTTTTAAGTTTCTCAACACTTGCATCTTTTATGTGCTTCAGGACTTTAGTGTCTGGCACATGGTATTTCTTGACAAATGATGAATGTAGTAATTAGAATTAAGCTCAGAAGAACCAGAAGCAACTGTGCTTAAACAAGATAGAAGTTTGTTCGCCTGCGGTGAAGAACAAGCTTTCCAGGTGTGGTGTGCCGGCTGTGCTCCGTCAAGTCCTCAGGGCCACACTTCTAAACCACTTCTTGACCATTTCTAGGGTCTGGCTCTCATCCCAAGTTCAGAGGCAGCCTCTGCACTCCGGACAGCAGAATGAAGAAAGGGGTGAAGAGAAATGGTGTGAAGGGGGCACGCCACTCTAGAAGGGAAGGCTTCTAGAAGGTTCTCCTGACACTTACACCTACGTTCCATTAACTGGGATTTAATCATATGGTATACCCAGTTGCAAGGGAGTCTGGGGAAAAAAAAATCTCTGTTCTACTAGTAAGTAGCTATTTCTCAGCTAGAAGTTTAACTGTTTGGGGAGGGAGAAGCTGACGGAGCGAAGAGCAGCTTTGCCCCTGCTGGTGTGGTTTTGCACCTGGGTACCCCCTGGACTGTGTAGATGTTGAAGCTCTTTGTGAGAAATTCAGGAGGACTTTTATTTGCCTGCAGAAATTCACCACTGTAGATTTTTGAGGAGGCACATGAAGTGGTCAGAATGGTATTTGAGGATGAATATTCTAGCAGATGTAGAGGTGGTTAAGAACCATGAGGGTCGGCCCTTACTGGTTCGGCTCAGTGGACAGAGCTTTGGCCTGCGGACTGAAGGGTCCCAGGTTTGATTCCAGCCAAGGGCATGTACCTTGGTTGCGGGCACATTCCCAGTAGGGGGTATGCAGGAGGCAGCTGATCGATGTTTCTCTCTCATCGATGTTTCTAACTCTCTATTCCTCTCCCTTCTTCTTCGTAAAAAAAAAAAAAAAAAAAAAAAAAGAACCATGAGGGTTGGAGAGAGGAAGACCTGTCCCATCCATGGCTGGAGCTGTGAACTTGATGGGTAGTTTCCCCCTCCCACCCCCCCCCCATCTCTATTTACAAGCATGCAAGGCTTTCTTGCCATGTAAACAAGATCTTCCAACCCTTGGCTTTGAAATTTTATTACTTGTTTTTTGTTTTTTTGTTTTTTCAAAGCCACTAAAATGTAGGGATTCTAGGAGTTAAGGTCAAAGACTAAGTAAAAATAGTATTCTGTATCAAGCCTAAGACTATCTCACTTATGAAACTGTTGGGGTAGAAAAATAACTCCTTCCATCTCAAGGTCCTTCTGACTGCTTGATAATCAAATTCACATGAGACTATAGCAGAAAGAAGGCAAATTCAAGTTTAATAACATGTATACCTTCTGTATATATGATAAGAAACCCAGGAGCAGTAACTCACCAAAATGATGGAAGCCAGCACCTTAAATACCACGTTCACCTAAAGATAGAGAAGGTGTTGGAGGTGGAGAGTCAGTTATGGGAGGTGACAAGGAAGAGCACAGTAGACAAGGGTAAGATTATTATGTAGATGTAAGACCTGCCTTCTGCACTGACGGTGAACAGCAGGCCTGGTACTGTGAGGGAGATACCCTTACAGATGGAGGCTTCCCTTAAAAATGTAAAAATCGTTTCACAGCTGTAACTTCTACTTGCTTTTCAGAGCTTCTCCCACATCTGCTGTTGCTTACAATTAACCAGAGTAAAATGATCAATATCCCAAAGAGGCATATTTTGGGGTGGAAAACTTTGCTCACCTCTTTTGTATTAAAGGGGAACATAACTAGCAAAGGTGATGCCAAAATTATAATTTAAACTCATCTTTATATTTTGAGTAGAGAATCTAAGGAACTGTAAAATGGCTGTAGAAACAAACAGTAGCAATGAAGAATGGACCAGGAGAGTGTTTTGACTCAGTAATCAGTTTCTGAATTAATGTAGTTGCAGACTGTGTATTTGAGTGCAGAATGACTGATTTTATTCACATTTTCTGCCTCCTTAAGATTATTGCCTATATATCAAGAATTTGTTGAAATCATCTGCATCAGGAGTAGTATCTAAGTTTCTTTTATCTTGCCAGTTTTTTGAGATCATTTTTGGTGTACACCATTAAATATGAAATAGAGTTTTCCTGCAATTTAATAAATCTTGGATATGGTGCATTCTCTAGTAATGCAGTTATTACTTTATTATTTCTTTTTGGCCTCATTAAAAACAGGATTTGAGGCACCACTCACATTGTGTTGACTCTATAAATCTTGGTCTTTTCATACAGAAGTAATGTAACCCAAGGCCATGCTCCATCAATTGTGCTTTCTCTGTATCTGACCCTCATCTGTTTGTGCTGGTTTGCTCTGGTGAAGCATCTGGTGCTATTTTAGTGTTATAGTCTTTTTTTTTTTTTCTGTGCATGACAAATTGGTTGCATGTTTTATCTCTCTCGCTACTAGTTATACCGAAGTAGGTTAGAAGATGGGGAGCCGGCAGCAGCCCTTTGGGGTCTGACCTTCCTCACTTGAACCGTTCAGATGTGACCTCAGTACGACATGGGAGGATTGTCCATTGGGTTTGGGTCATGTTTTTTGTAATGATATAAACCATTGAGCTTTGTAGTGTTAAACATAGGGCACCGTCTTCTCAGTGAGATTCTTGGAACTTGTTGGTTACGAATAAAGCTTATCATATGGTCTCTGAGGCGAGGCTGTGAGTGTGGGGCCAACCCTGATAACCTTGTTCGCTCTCCCGCAGTAAGCAGGAGAATACCACCTGCACTCAGTATTTATCCTATTAAAGCAAATTCTTACCACTGCAGCATATTTCGAAAGAGGAAGGGTAGATGGGATCACGGCTCTGTCAGCTTCACAGGTGAAGAGGGACATGTTGGTCATTGGTTTTAAATATGTGGACTTTTCACAGCAGGTAACTCAACAGTGTTTACCTGGAAATACTGTGGCACTGCTAATCTATACTAATAAAAGAGAAAAATGGTAATTGGCGTACGACGATACCCTTTTCATTGGCTAATCAGGGCTATATGCAAATTAACTGCCAACTAAGATTGGCAGTTAACTGCCAACTAAGATTGGCAGTTAACTGCCAACAAGATGGCGGTTAATTTGCATATGTAGGCACAATGCAGGGAGGCGAAAGGGAAAGCAGGAAGAAGCCCCCTGCCACTGACAGTGATTGGAAACCCAGGGGGGAGCTAAGAGCTGGGGGGCAGGGCAAAGGCGGCCCTGGGGCCGCCTTTGCCCTGCCCCCCAGCCATGATTGGAGAATCAGGCGCCTTTTCCGCCCTGGCCAGTGATAGCAGGAGGTAGGGGTGGAGCCAGTGATGGGAGCTGGACACGGTTGAAGCTGGCAGTCCTGGGAGCTAGGGGTCCCTTGCCTGGGCCTAAAGCGGAGCCCACGATCGCGAGGCCGCTGCAGCTGTGGGTCCCCGCTGCCCGGGCCGGACGCCTAGGCCAGAGGCGTCAGGCCTGGGCAAGGGGCTGATCCTGCGATTGGAGGGTGATGGGGGTCAACACCTGAGGGCTCCCAGTATGTGAGAGGGGGCAGACTGGGCTGAGGGACACGCCCCCCCACCCCCCGCCCCACACCCAGTGCACGAATTTCGTGCACCGGGCCCCTAGTTAAACATGAAAGGAGAAGCTGAGCTTGTTCTATTTATTAGCATTGTCCAAAGGACTGTCGGTATTGCTTCATCGTTATAGGTGTTTGGTGCTCAGTGAAAAAAATTTATCAAGTTTATAATATGTTCTTCCTTTTTGGACTCTTAGTTTTGTGTGTGTTTTTGTTTTTAGAAAACAGGGGATACACCTTTTAGATCATTGAGCCCCACACAGGCTCAATGAGTGCCATTAATTGGAATGATCGACCAATCAAGGGGATGGGGCGACCTGCCCTCCCATCTGTCAGGCATTGGGCATATTGAGACATACAGTGAAGTCCACAGGCTTTCCTTTGTTGCCTGTCCTTCCACTGGAAGGACCTCTCCTTTTCTTGGCTTTATTGATACTCATTTACCACTTTTTGTTTTCTGCCTTATTTGCATTTCTCTCATTTTTGTATGTATCTGGCAGACACGTAACTTTAATAAATCCTCAAATTCATAAGCACAGTTACAACTGTATTTCTCACATTACATAAAGTGTAACTGAAAAAGATTTTAAGAGATCACTTCAGACCTTTAGTGATTGTAAAAGGAGGACTGAAGCCATAAAATTATTCATTTATGTTAAATTAATATACTGAAACCATCTGCATCACGGAAGGCTTTATTGCATTGTCATTATACAGGTAAGAACTAACAAATTCCTTACCCTTTAACACCCCAGGGCTGGCAAAAATGTAATACTGGTGAGACTTGATCCTGAGACCTGCCACACAGAAGAGTCGTCTGGTCCTTGGCCAGCTTCAGCTTTGATGTTGGCCATTCCTTCTTGGATAAGTCAGTTGACAGCAACTTGACAAGGGCTGCTGGGGTGCGCCCTGTCTGTCCCGCACCATCCACCTCCTCATCTCCCACTGCCTTCAGCCTGCCCTGGGCTCCCATCACCCTCTGCCACCCTCATCTAGATAAGCTCACTGCAGTCTCCCAAATCCTCTCCTGCTCTGACAGCTGCTGTCCATGCTGAAGACAGGGTTTTAATTTTTAAATGAACCTGATTTTTGTCACCTTCCCTTCTTAGAGCCTCTCAATGACTTCTCGTTGCTAAAGATGACAGTCTCCGAAGAGGCCTGAGCTTTGTGCACCCGCCCTGCCCTCTCCACCTGCTCTTTCTCCCCGGTCCTGGACCCACCTGCTCCCTCCTCTCTGGGAAGTTCAGACACATGGTCCTGCCCCTCACTCAGCTTCTTGGTGGCTGTACATCAAGCATGTCAAACTCGTGGACCGCAGGCCTCATGCCTCGTTTATTTGGCCCGTGTTAGCCTTTGAGTTTGACATGCTTCTCAGAGCACTGGTTTTCACTTGAGTTGTAATCATGGAGAGTTTCTGTTGCGTCCCTAAGCAATTGTTGGGAGCCCTGACCCTCTGCTCATGGTGGAGCCTGGCATATTTGCTCTCTGGCACATAGCAACATGTGGTATGTGTTGAGTACATAATAATGCAAATGGCACATAATAATGCAAAAAGCACATTATTTTCCCAAGTTCACTTGGAGGAGTAACCACTAGGCATACTGTCTCTGTACGATGTATCATCATCTGCTTTTTGTCTAACAAAGCTGTGTGCATAAGGTTGCGATCACAATTTTCTTTTTTAAATTACTCACACATATGCATATGTATACCCAGATTTCTATGGATGGCAAGATTATGGGTGATTTAGGTGATTTTTATTTTCTTTTTGTGCTTTCCGATTTTTCTATAATGTAGATGGATAACTTTCATAAATAGTAGAGGAAAAAAATAAGTAAATTTGTTTAGCACTAGATATGTTTACACAAAAGGAGGAGAAACAGGTTTCAAAACAGGATAATTGTCCACATTTCTAAAGTGCTATGTACCTGTACGTCTTCCATTATTGGGAGGAATTAAGACGAGACTACAGTCAGTTGTACGAGAGAATTGTTTTCTTTGGTTATTGGATACTTACAGGTGCTTAGCTCAAGGGCAGGTGAATTTGATCTGAGGTAATAATGAAGCTCAATTTAAGAAGGTTTTTACCCCTGAAAAAGGATTTAGGATGATATAATCAAGTACTTTCTTTTTATTTGATCGAGAACTCCTTCCCTTGCCTTCACCCATATCCATGACTGGGCCCGTGTGTCAGTCTCCCCTTCCTGCATCATGACCATCCTTGGGTTTTACCAATTAAAGCAGCTAAGAGCACTGAAATGCTTTGATTACACAAACGGCTCTTTCTACCCCTTCCCTGTGTAGAATTGAACTCCTTCCTCTTTGCTTCTGCGCCCTATCAATGACATGTCCCTATGGCAGCATCTTGAGCAAGTCACTATGATATCTGCTTGCATCACTTTTCCTTTTGACCAAAAGGTAAGTTCTGCAGAAAGCAGGGGACTCGCTTACCTGTCCATCATGCTGTCCCCTCTCTGTACTTGGCAGGTACACAGTGTACTTTTCAAAGATGAATTACATCTAAGGTTATGGTGTAGGTTCACACTTAGACCTAAGAGGTCAAAGGGACAGGACTCAAGACAAATAGATTAAAGACTGAGAAGAGCAATTTTGAGAGCTTTATGGAAAAGTAAAGAGGACATTTGCCAAAGGATTGAAAATATCTGCCTAATGCTGTTATTGCCATGTGAATAACCCGGGGAAATGAACACCATTGGAGAAGGGTTCTACTGTACTTTCAAGAAGGCGTTTGAATACAAAGGAGTATATTGTTTTCATCCACATTATGGATGAGTTATACTCACGTGTTGTCATCTGTGACTTCTGGAGTAACCTATTTGGTTAAATAAACTGGCCACTTCCTTGATCTCATTTGCTTGGAAAAATATTTACTTATTTTTATGTCTATAAATCTTTTGAACAGCATCCTGGTGGGGAAGAAGTCTTACGGGAACAAGCCGGAGGGGATGCTACTGAGAACTTTGAAGATGTTGGGCACTCAACAGATGCTAGAGAATTGTCCAAAACATATATCATCGGGGAGCTGCATCCAGTACGTGCTTTTTGGGGGCCTTTACTTCTTTCTCTTTAAGGCTATAGGTTGTCATTACCCAAATCTGTAGACTTGCAGATTTAAAAAGGAGTAAAGTAGAACAATTCCTCCCGATTTTATAACACTATTTTTGTCAGAAACAAATTGCCTAGAAGTTTCTTTGCTTTTCCCTGGTTTCGTTTTCCACTGGCATTTAGAGTCAGAATCCTCTAACCCCGAGGTCATGCCCTGGGGACAGTGTGTCTCAGACCCTGAAGGGTCACAGAGGAGCAAATTTTAGAAAGTGGAGGGTATAAACCCAGTATAATTTTATTTTTTGTAGTTTTCTTTTTTGACCAAAATATTTTTTAAGAGTCCCCCTTCTATTTTCATTAGTTTGAGACTATTGTATTCTTAAAGAATTATTTTAATTAAGAAAAATCAGCTCTGTTAAATGAGTAGACTCTGCCTTCTATAAAACTTCACCCCAGATCTTTGGGACCATCCCCACTGGTGCTGGTTCACGGACTGGCCTTGAGGAAACACTGGCCTTATTCAGCTTTTATATCAAGCAGGACCTTCCGTGGCATTTGTAAATGGCCATGTACAACTTCACTAGTCTGTCCACTGAAGTTATCAGGAAAATAGCTGCAAACTTGGACAGAAGCAGCAGAGCTGCCCAGCGTCCCGAGCAGCGGGCGCTCCCGCCTTGTGGTGCGTGAGTGAAGGAAAGGAGAGAGGAGGCTCTTCAGGGAAGCCTGTAGATGGAACCGTTTAGAGCACTTCCACATTTCCATTGAGTTGGCAGTGGGGTTTGTGGAGGTAGGAATGGTACTTGGAGAAAATACAAATCTTCATTTGTCTGGAGATTTTATTCACCCACATACTTTCATCTTCATACTTCACCAAAGGGGGGCAGTTTTATGGTAATCAGTGGGGCCTGCCCTTAAAAACCTTCCATCCTGTCCTTACTCTCCCTTCCAAACCTTGTGAGGGTAGAGTGCTGGCGTTTTAGGATGTGATAGCAGCATTTTTGTCTCATCTGCCTATGGGATTCACCTGTGGTCTGTTTTAGATGCACTTTATTTTGGACTGACTCAGCCAGAGGTTTAAGTAGATTATGACACTGCAATTGGGAGATTGCAGGAATTCACTGAGGATATCACACAAGTTGTACACACACATATATACACAATGCATATACACATACATATACACAATGCATATACACAATGTATATATACACACATATACACACAATGCATATACACATACACACGCATATATATAATGCATATACACATACACATGTACACACACATACACACATCTCAAAGGCAATTTGAGAGGATAGAAGGGAGGAATCTGATTACTCAGCTGCTCCCTGAAGTAAAGATCAGAATCTGAGTTTAATAAGTGTACACACATCAACATATAAGTATGACTATCATAGATACTGTTCTAAACTTGGAACTCTAGATCAAAATACCTCTCAGCACTTAATCAGCTAACAGTTTTTGCAGTCAAGTCAGTGGGATCAAACTTTGTGTTTAGCAGCCTAGATAAATGAACCTGAAATGATAATTACTGAACAATAACATTTTTTAGAAATCGCAGTAAAATGAGCACTTTGGAAATGGCACATTTGTAGACGTTTCCATTCTGTAATGTGTCTTGTTTTTTATTGCAGGATGACAGACCAAAGATAACCAAGCCCACGGTAAGTGTGACCATCTTGGTGTCTCGGTGGCCATAGTTATTGCCACTGTATCTCATCCATGAAAACCGGAGGGCAAAGGTCTCTTACTGACCTGACTGAGGCCAGCACAGGCGTGTTTCTAGGTTAAATGAATATGTAACCTGTTGGGTTGGCTCAACACACTTTTGTATTTATACAGACCAGTCATTATGTTTCATTAGGAGAGTCGTGTGTTCTCATCATAAACTCTCAATACCTAAGAGAATTTTCCCGTTATGATTATCAGTGGATAACTTTTGAAGAGCTAGCTCCTTTTTATAACTCGCACTGTGCCTTTGGAGTGAAAGATTTGACTCAGCCCTATTTTCAGAGAACTTAAAATCTGATTGAGCTGAGGTCTTAATGCTTAAACCTTTGAGAACACTTCCTATGTCTTCATCTCCACATCTCAGGCATAGTAGATGTTCAGTAAACCCTGGATAAATTTAATGTTATTTAAATTAAATGATAACTTTTTTGTGCATTTTTCCTTAGGAAAGGAAAATAATTCTAGTGATACTAATTTTGTGCCAGGTACTCTAGCCCTTCTCTCTGAGGTGGTCATCTCACTCATACTTGAAGATAAATCCATAGTAAGAAATGTGACAACTGTCCGAGTCCCTGAAAGGGCAAGTGGGAAAAATAGTCCTGGGCCTGTAACTAAAGGACTGTGGGGGAAGTTTGCTTAAAACAAATGACAGAAAGTATACTTTTTCTGTTTTGGTTTATGTTCTTGGTTTTATTAGCGAGAACACCGCAGCAAGACTGCACAGGGCTCGTGTTAGGATCTGGTGAACTCATTTACCAGCTGTTACTGACAAGACATTGTCTAAATTTAATCTATAAGAAAATCAAGCAGTTAATCTAGCAGAGCATGAAGGGCCACTTTTGGCAACCCAGATAGTACAGTGAAAGTCTGCGTGATGCTGTTTCATTTATATTCTCTCTTCCCCTATTCAAGGAAGGCTTAAGATCAATGTTTTTATCTTTGGGAAGATAAAAAATGGACTTCAGACTTTGAATTGCCCCTATAACAATTGTATAGAATCCTTGCTGTTGGTTCATATGGCTTTAGCACCTTTTTTGAGGCTGCTTTTTGGACTGCAGAAATTCTGCGGTGCATGAAGTTTTTGCTTTTTCTCCGATGATGCATTTTAAATTAACAAATCTATATCCAATTTGCTTACATGGAGGATATTAGAGGTTGGAGTGCCTTTTCTTGGTTGTAGTTTTCAAAGCATTGCTGTATGTATGACTTTATTTGGTTCTCAGGCATCCCTGAGAAGGTGAAGACTACGACACTCAGACCTTGTCCCAAGTTTGACCTTGTTCAAGGTCACACTGCAGCACCAGGGCCAGCACCCATTTTAGGTTTGCAGACTCTTAATCTTAAGCTTATGTAGGCTCTTGACTTCACTAATGAAAAGCATTAGTCTGACAATAGTATTTTAGGAAAGAGTTCCAATTAAGGAATGGGCTAAATTGGATGACTTTGATTTGCAAAAGCTCGATGGCCTTTGCATGTCTTCATATATGAACTGCGTTTAGAAGCTCCTGGGAGGTAGCTTGTTAACCTGCCACCTGCTTACTTAAGGTCACAGAGTGAACCGGTGGCAGAGCCTGTAACAAAAACCATGGTCTTTTCTCCCTGTTTGTGGTTGACATATTGTTTAGTTACATATGAAAGCCAAACCTAGCCCCTTCAGAGCATTGGGCAGGAAAGACTCTTTCCTTTTTCATCAATGGGCTAATTGGTAATTCAAATTGCTTTATTCTCAAGCATCCTGGGTAAAAGCCTAACAGTTAACAAGCAATCAAAATCGCATATGATCTCTTAAAGGTTAGCTCTGTACAATTTCACAGTTGCTGCTGGTGGTGAGGATGTACCAGTGGTGTTTGAGCATCAGTGCTCAGGCCGAGTGGGCGGAGGGAGGCCAGGCCAGCTGTGTCCACGCAGTTGCCAGCATGTTCAGTCAAGTGCATGTGCATGTGCTCAATGTAACAAAGTAATGGATGCGTGTTTGCCTGCTGTTTACTATTTCAGGCCTAACTTTCTGGTGTGACAATAATATTTTGCCTTCAATGAACTGTTGTGTTGCAGAGTTGATTATGTCTTTCTCCTAATAGCCAACTAGTATTTTTGCATATTCCATTTCTAAGAATCTTTATTAATGTTACTTATGATATATACAATTTGAAAAATCGCCTTGCAGTAGTTGTGAATACTTGTTGTAGTCTCAAGGATTGAATGTTGCTCAAAAAGATAAGAAATGTAAAGTTTTCTTTTTTAATGATTTATTTCCCCCCTCCCCCCGTGTCAGGAATCTTAACGGCCATGTTCCCAGGTTGGTGGGTCTCTGAACTGCTTTGCTTGCTCATCCCTAACAGGTGTCCGCCCTTCGGCGGGAGCTTCGGCATGCCTGCTCTGTGGAGCTTCGCTTCAGTGCAGCCCTGCACACCGCTGCTTGTGTTGCTAACGGTTTTTTGTTCTGCGCTTTGAGACCCTGCAGAGATGAAATGCTGCTGCCGCCTTATTTATGGCTCCCTTCCTCCGCGGTCCTAATGCTTTTGCTGGTGTGGATTTCAAAAGAGTGCTTCTTAACACGTTTGCAAGCCTGGAAAAATTTCTGAGTCACGAGGCCTTAGTCATTCGGCTGTTTGGGGAAGTGTGCATTTTCCAGAGCCATCTCAGTTCACTCTCCCTGTCTGACAAGAACTCTCAGAAGCTGCTGGGAGGTAGACAGGCCGGAACTGTGACAGACCCCAGCACACAGGGTGTCCTGGTCAGGAGGTTCTAGGATGACAGTGTGAGGTCAGTCCCCAAGGCCTCCAGGATCTTTCTAGAACTATCTTGTCAGAGCTAAAGAAAGGTTGCCCAGTGTGTTACAATTTAAATGACGGTTCTTAATTTTTTCTTTTTGGTTGACATGTCCTTTTAATATAATTTGGGGACACTTTTACTTCATAGAAGATTTGAATGAAATAAATGTTTTTATTGAACGTTTCATTCATGATTTTGAAGAATTAAACTTTCTTCTTAAAGGTAATGATGGGGTTGTGTGTGGGTGTGTAAATCATATCTGTTGTCCTTTTCTACATTAAACTATTCAGATATCTGTTGTATACAGGATCTGTAGCCTATTAGTTTTTAACATTTTCTTTCAAATTCTCTAGGTTACGTTCATAAGTAACTTAAATGTAGATCATTCTTAAAATTCTTCAGAAAAAAACGGTGAAATTAGGCATTTTAGTGAAAAGAGGTGGATGATGTAATTTCCCCTTTCAATATTTTTTTGAAGAATGCAGTAGATGAAATACTGTGATCTTATTATAAAACAGGTTTTTCATTCAGTTGTTCCCCTTAACTTACTTTACTTTTTTTCTTGCGTTTCAGGAAACTCTTATTACTACGATTGACTCAAATTCTAGGTATGTGGTAGTTTCCTTTTAAAATGATTGTCATCAGAAGACTCCTAGAATCAGAGTTGGACTAGAGGCCCGTCCCTGACTTCAGGGCCTCTCTGATGCTCAGGCTCTCATGGAGCTCCCCAAAGTGGACATCTAGGGGTCACCTCCACTCAGCACCCAGACTGCTCAGGGCATTCCCTCCTAACCTGCACACAGCTCAGACCGAGAGTCTCCTTTCCCCACAGGGCAGTCCGAGGGCTGCACAACCTTTTAATCTCCAGGCAAATATTTTATCTCCTTCCTTATTTGATTGTGGTCAGTTCCTTAAACTGCAGTGATTCCATCTCTCTAAGCATGGCTCAGTTTTCCGTAGCCCTGAAATTGAACCCTGTCATCCAGGTGTGACCCAAATCACTTGTTCTGTGGACTAGATTTCTTCATTTTAGTCCAAGATTATGGGAACATTTTTGGCAGGTCTGTCGTATAATTTCCACCATATATATATTTTTTGGACCTGAGCTTAAAACCACAGATTTATGCCAATTTTATTTCACCCTGTGAAAGTTAATTGCCTGGGCTGTTGGTGTTCCTTGCCTCCAGGCAGTACCACACTTTACTCTTTACTGCCACATTGTTCCTTCCAAAAGGGAAACTAAAACCCCACGGAGATGAAAATCACACCATGATCCTTCTGCATTGAAATCTTTATATTGACATGGTCTTTGAATGGGTTGATGTGTGCAGAGGATTGAAGGATGGAAAGTGTATGGCAAAAATGGATGTATACATAGATGTTGTCTGGCTTTATTCAGATTCTAAAACCTATATATTAATTTCTGTTTCCTAAGAAATGATAGATTCAAATCTAAATTGAAGACCTCCCTAGCTCTGCCCCTGATTTGATCTGTAATCTGTTATTTATAGTAGGTCCAAAATTCTATGCCTCAGGACTGATCACTAGATCAGTTAGGCATTTTTGTTAACTTACATACAACTGTGGGCCACATGTGGTTTCTCAACACACTAAGTCTGCTACATGCGTGTAAAGATTAGATTTTCCAAACAGGGTACAAGCGGTAGAGCTGTGGTGCTGGTCAATCTTAATCAGCTTTTGGTTCAAAGCCCTTACCTTTCCTTCCAGCTCAGGGTGCCGGATTTGCCCTTGGCAGTAGCGCTTGCAAAGGCTCTCCCAAAAGGGGAAGCTTGTCCTTTTGGTTCTCAACCTAGTGCTGAATGTCTGAAACTAGAATAACACCTGTAAGGACTCTTCCCTTTGTGAGTTTGTGATATGTAACCCAGAGTTGATGTCCTTTAGGTAAGTCACCAGTCCTAGATCATAACATCTTTTGGGGGAGTGATTCATAGCTGTTTGTATACGTTTATAAAAGGAGATATAAGTGGAACTGGGGGGTGAGGGAAGAGGTCATTTCTAAAGCTAGAACAATAGCTGAATTGGCCAGAATGCCAGCTCACATCACTTTTAGCAACTCAGAGTGGTCTTTCATGGAGAGGTTAGAGATGATTTCCATGGTAACTGGAAGGTGCAGAGACTGTGTCACCTGCATCAAACACCATGAAGTATCATTGCTGTTCCTTTCTAGCTGGTGGACCAACTGGGTGATCCCAGCCATCTCCGCACTGGTTGTGGCCCTGATGTACCACCTCTACATGGCAGAAGACTAAACACCTCCACAGAAGCCGATGGAAAAAAAGGCTGCCTTGCATCAAGAAGAAAGAAGCCAGTGTTAGCTGCTTCGACGAACAGAAACCTTCACCTGAAAAGTAATTTTAATACACCTATTTCCCTCTCCTACGTTAGAAACAAACCAAGTCAAAAAGAACTGTTCTGTTCTGTCTACCCTTGAACTTTCGCATTGTGCCTTCTTCCTCATCAACTCTTTTCAACGTCCTATGACTACGTGATTTACTCACTGTAGGCACGATCTTTTGAAAATGCACCTGGCTTTTCAAATATACCACCCTGTGTGCCTGTCAATGTGGGATGTAATTGTCTTTAATGTTTCAAATCTCTGATTGTCTAGCGGAGTCATTTAATGTATTAATTAAATGAAGGTCGTATGACGTGAAGGTTTGTATGATGTGAGGAAGGGAATATCTAGTTGACATGTTTCCCATTTAATTTCTTTCTCAAGGAAATTAAGAAAGGCCCTGGGTATGATAGCCTAAGGATTTCTAAAAATTGTTCTACCTGAGATGATTGAAAGAGAAAGTGGAGATTTCTTCTCTTCTTTGTTTAAAAAATACCAGCAACAAAAAACAAACTTGAAACCCATGAGAGGACATTACAGCTGTCCTTTCTCTCAGCTCCAAAATATCAGTTCAAAGTTTTGGGTTATATAGGTTCTCAAGGTGAAAACTGTTTGTGTATTCTTGCAAGGAAATGCTGATTTTCTAATCCATAAAAATACACATTTGAAAGAGATTGTGGGACATTTGGAATCTGATGTTTGAAGGCATTGAGCTGTTGGAGATGAGCCTTGGGGGATCTAGCAGGGCTCCGAGGACTGACTGGCTCATCTCCGATTATTTTCTCTGCCCCATGCTTTTTGTCTTTCAAAGTGGAAGCTGGGGGATGAATCTGTAGACACTCAGTGCTCTAGTTAGCTTTGACTGTGCAAGTTTCCATTGGCCTGCTAGCTGACTACAGAGGTGAGGGTTCTTCAGAAACCACTGACACACTGAAAGGAATTTTTTTTTTTTTTTTACTACAGAGAATAAATTTTTATAACCATTGACATGTATCACCCTTTGCATCTTCTGTCACTGAAAGTTAAAGTTGGAGCAAATCTAGGGGGTGGGGAAAGATGCTGTATCATGGGGGAATCCTTTACTCAGATTTCAATAAACGCATGCCTGGAACAAAATCACGCCTCCTGTGATGGCCTTGTGGTGCTGACATTTCCTCTGAGTTCCGGGACATCTCCGACATCAGAGTCCGGGGGCTCTGGTCTACATGTGCTGCCTTGGCTTAATCATGGGTAGCTAAGGAGCGAACTAGAATGACTGTTAGGACCTGCATTCTGCTTTTTGACACATAGCGAGGATTCCCATGTCCAGTTTCTCAGTTTTTCCTCTAGGAATGGAGAGAGGTTGGTTAACTGCTCAAGATGTGTTTTTCAGCATCATTATTGTGGGTGTGTCTGCAAAAGGAGCAGTAAAACCAAAGGGATCAAAACAAGAAATGAGTGCTCGCCACCAGGGCTTTCTGTAATCTCAGAACACACTCCTAGGAACTGTTGCTAACGGAGACCACACAGCGTCGCCATTGGGGAGAGGAAAGCTGGTGGGAGGCTTAAAAACCTTTTCTTGAGTATATTCAAGTTTTAAAGTTATGCCAGGTGAGGCATTTCTTCTTTCATTTATATATATCTAAGAAAAGTTTAGTTATTTCTTTGCTTTAGTTCTCTAAAGGATACACTCAAGAACTTCATTAATACTAGAGGTCATAATGGTAATTTTATTATTCATCTTGTATTATTACTGTGTTAATGAAAATTTAGATGAATACAATTTTATGTACTGTAATTACAGTTTATAAGGTTATGCGTTTATATGTAATATCACTGTCGTTTTTCTTAACTGACACTTTTGAGCACTTCCTGGATGCCAGACACTGCCCTGAGTAATTGACATGAATCACATCCTTCTGTCTTTGTAATTACTGCCAAGTCTTGTTTTGCAATAGCACAGCTAGGATAGCAACCTAAGTCTGTGTGGCTCCAAATACATTTCCTCTGACTACAAGACTCACTGCATATTTACATGCATATTGAAAGACTTCTACCAGGGTGGGCTCCATGCTATGCGCTCCGAAGGATGCACGGGAATGGATGCTGGGAGCTTCTATCTCATCACGGAGGTAAACACCTGCACAAACCACTGTGAGAGGAGGTGTACCAGGAGACTATAGAGCAAGTCCTAGGATGCTGCAATCCCAGTGGTATTCCATTGTGTAAATGTATCATAGCTTTTTTATCTACTCATACTGATGGGCCCTTGAGCTGTTTCCAGATCTTGGCTACTGTAACTAATGCTGCAATGAACATAGGGGTGTACATATTATTTCAAATTAGTGTTTCGGGTTTCTTAGAATATAGAAGTGGAATCGCTGGGTCATAAGGCAGTTCCATTTTTAATTTTTTGAGGATTAAACTGCATACTGCTTTCCACAGTGGCTGCATTCTGCATTCCCACCAACAGTGCACAAGCGTTCCCTTTTCTCCACACCCTCACCAGCACCTGCTATTAGTTAACTTATTGATGATAGCCATTCTGACAGGTGTGAAGTGATACCTCATCATTGTTTTAATTTGCATCTCTGATGATTAATATCAAGCAGAGTTTGGTTGGAAATATTGGGTCTATGAAGCCTTTCATTGAGACACTTGTCTAATCAAGATGCTATAAATTCAGGTAGGGCTCTATGCTTGCCTCTTCTGATGTGTATCTCTGGTGAGGGCAATTGGGCCTGCTGTGAGTTCAGATATAACATGTAATCGGTAGTATAGGTAATAAATTAAATTTAATGTTATCTCTTCTCTACCTTCACTATCTTGAAAAATGCCTCCCTTCAGAGAAATGGTCTAGGAAGACTACCTTCAGACAGGTCATAGTATGAATTTCTTTCTCTTTGAGTGTGTATGATATGGGTCCACATGAAATCCAAAAAAAAGATTTTAATCTTACTGGTATGTATATATTTCTGTTATAGAGAAGTATGATAGGGAGACAAAGACTTTCAGCCGTAGCGGTATGTTTTCTTTGGATAACATTCTGGGGAAAAGAAGTGGAAACATGAGGTCAAGGAGAAAGAGGGACTTTGTGAAATTTCTGTCGGTGAAGGACGAGTGGCAAAGCCTATTTTACAGAAGGGGAATAATGATGGCAAATTGCTCTGAGATTTAAATTGTACTGAGCACATTTAAGGGATGTTTCAGCTTTCTTTTAAAATGGCAATATTTAAGATATACCAACATTATGCCTTTGCAGATACTTAAATTCATGATGAAGAATTATAAAGGACAAGTGAACATTTTGTTTTAATTCTCTTATGGTCTTACGGTGTGATCTACACAAGTGTGTGAAGACTGTGGTCTGCTATGTGCTTGTCCACTGTTCGGCCACAATAGGAACTCAAAACATGATTTTAAAATAGGGATGGTATATGTTGAGCAATGTGCATGCTGCATGCTTAATTTTATTTAATTATTTATTTATTTATTCTCACCTGAGGGTATTTTTTCCATTGATTTTTAGAGAGAGGGAGGGAGGGAGGGAGAGAGAGAGAGAAAAATATCTATGTGAGAGAGATATATCGATTGGCTTCCTCCCGTTTGTACCCCAACCAGGGCTGGGGATCGAACCTGCAATCCAGGTACGTGCCCTTGACCGGGAATCGAACCCTCAACTCTTTGTTGCTAGTGCTGATGCCCTAACAACTGAGCACACTGGCCAGGACTGCTTGCTTAATTTTAACATCAGGCTGCCCGATTTTTCTTATTTCTTTCAAACTACTCAATATTGGATTGTGTCAGTAACAGGTGTCAGCACAGCCTGGCTCACAGGAAGCATTCGAGGATTTGAGTTGAACCTATATTGTGAGTTGTATTGAATTTCCCATGGCTTACAAGTCTTTGGTTGGTTTTTAAAACCCTTCCTGTCCCTGAACTGGGGACTGTTTCATTGGAAACACTACATCTAACAATATTATTTTTAGGTGAAGGTAAGGCGGGCATCTCTGAGGATGCTATAGTGGAAACCACAGACTCTTTCAGGAAGGCATCTGCCCTACTAAATCCAGGTCAGGATCCAGGAGAGAGGAAGGCTTGACCCAAGACCTCGGGTGGAAACCAGTTGCCTGACTTGGAGTATGTTCCTTATCCCCGCCGAATCTTACTTTCCAAGTTCATCATTTGTGGGCAGTGCTGCTCTTGCCCTCAATAGGAGGGGCCTCACCCATGTCAGAGGGTCCCACTCTGGCCCCTGGCTGTGCCCATCCCCATGGCCAGGGGTCTGGGGCCCATGCTGCACCTTCCAAGCTACACTTGTTGCCCTGACCCCAGGGCACCTGCACCATGGACCCAGGCTGCCCTTGGGGTCTCTTCTCCGAGTCCATCCTCCCAAGGACCGACCAGGTATGCCCACATCTTGGCCTGAAGGGTGGGCAAGGGGTTATGGTTTCCAGGGAGCTCGGACGACTTAGATGAATAGTTGGGGAGCCCACAGGTGGTGGTGTCCTGCATGCGCTGGGGCTCCTTTGCAATATGGGGTGTACCTGGCATCCAAAGGGAAGGCTGCATGAGCTGGTTCTCCAGGCACTTCACCACCGAACTGAGAGGAATCTGAAAATACTAAATTCAAGCCCAGCCTTTAAGGCATTTGTCAAGATAGGAGGAGACACATTTTCCTGGGAAGACTTGTTACAGATTTATAGCATTAAATACTCAGACCTGCTGTGTGCGCTGTTCCATCCGTCCCTGCCCCGCAGATGTGAGGGGCCAGAGGCTCTCAGGGTTACCGTGGGGGCCAAAGTGGCTGGCAGGGACCAAAGTGACTGCCCCCTCTGCCTAGCCACATGCATGAATATTTGCACTTTCCCAGCTGGGTTTCTTAGACAGGAGGCTGCTCTAAAGCGGGACGAGGTCTGTGGTGTCT
Source organism: Myotis daubentonii (assembly GCF_963259705.1). Taxonomy (NCBI): domain Eukaryota; kingdom Metazoa; phylum Chordata; class Mammalia; order Chiroptera; family Vespertilionidae; genus Myotis; species Myotis daubentonii. The sequence continues at coordinate 52,319,727 of NC_081847.1, read as the reverse complement.
CATATTTGAACAAAATGAATTGTAATTGTGATATTTACAATTTATAGCCATGTCATGTCCGGGTATAGGAATCTGAGGCTGGGCCACCCAGTCTTCAAACTCCCATGTCTGCTCTTCTCTGACTACGTGTGTCTTCTCTCAGTCACCTTATCTGGAGGCGCCACTGGGTTTGGCTCCCTATCAGGGTGGGGAGCTCTGGTCCTTGGGATAGTAGAGTCGCCCTTGAGAAATGAGGCCAGCTCCTGCTGTCAGCATCAGCTTTCCTGTGGGTGATGAGGGGTGGATGGTCCCTGCCCTTGGCATGGTCTCTGCCCTCTGTGTCCCTGGGAGGGGGCTATGTGAGTGAAGACAAATGGCATCCACAGGGCTGGACTTCTGTATCTGCCCAGTCAGCTGCTCAGAGGCAGGGGCAGACTGTGGGAGGAGCAGCAGGGCAGGAGGATGTTTTATGTCAATCTCAGAAACTATAGAAAAGGGCACAGGTGTTCCCATGGTGATGGGGGCGGTGGTGAGAGGGTGCTATCAGGACACATACTTGGTGGTCAACCAACAAATATTTTGAGCATCTGAGAGAGATCACGAAATCCTGATGTCACTCCTGAAACATAAATCACAGTCTTATTTGTTTTGGGTTGTCCAATTTGAAAATTATCGTCAAGAGGGAAAGCAAGTCCCAAGTCACGGGTGGGAAGCTCTCTCAGGGGAAGTGTCTAGAAAATGGAGAAATGCATGCTGCTGCTCTCTGCTCTTGTCTCAGGCCTGGGTGTCTTCCTGGTGACCTCTTCTTACTGAGGCTGATGACAAAGACCCCCTGAGCCAGGAAAGTCAGTTGAACCAAAGGACTTCTGAGACAAAAGGCAGTTATGTTAAGGAGGGTGGGTGGGGGCAGATCTTCCTGATGCCAGGTGGCCCCTAGCAGCTGCTGGTATTTGGTATCCTGAGAACCAGGCTGAAGCTGTCTCAGGGGTTGGCCTAGAAACAATTATACATCCAGGGTGGGGTTCTCTGGTATCCCTGTTCCCTTTAAGAAGCATCTGAAACCAATTTGCTGTGTCTATCCCTTAGGTGCCCCAGAAAACCAAGGCAGGACGTGCAAAGGCAGACATTTCACCTCCAGTCCAAGTCATTTTTAGGTAATAAAGTTTTCTGGTATGTTTTAATATTCTTGGAGCCATGAGGGAACACTGGAAATAACATTGCTTAAAGCCTTGTCCAATTCCTGGGGCATAGCAGATGTTGGTTGGCTGAATAACTGAATAAACGAACCAATGACCAAAGTCCCTTAGCTGCTTTCCCACCTCTCATCTCTATGTCTTACTCCCATCATCATCAGGTTATTTTTACTAAAACACCACTTCGACATCACTCTTGCCACCAAGTCCATGGCAGTGCCCCACGTGCTCAGCAAACTGCTGCTCAGCCTTTAAGGATAGTGAGTTTGAACAGATGCAGGCAGGAGGCTGACTCTGACTTCCTTACATTGGAGCCCACGTGCCTTCAGACTCCAGTGCTTTCTCAGCCTGGCGGGAGGCCGACAAAGATGTTATCTGACAGAGCTCTGATATTCTCTGTGTGACAGATGCTGTCGGCTGGTGAAGCCCTGTGAAGACTCTGTGAGTGCTTCTAACTGGGAGCCCGTCCAGAAGAGCGAGGGCCAGAAAGGGCACAGGGTTATCAGTAGCAAACAGATGGAGGGCAGGGCAGGCTTCGTGCCCAAAGGTCAGGGAAGTTCTGTGAGTTTGATTAATTTCTGCTAAATTACTCTTTATCTCTGCCAAGCCGCAGTATCTTGTGACTTCAGCAAACATGCCTCAGACCTGAGTCTGTAGATTCTAACAAGCTGCTTAGTTTACTTGGCAGTAAGCCCAGTACCTAAAAGCCTTCTTTTTAACTAAAACCTGTTGATTTGGGGGGCTCCAAGTGACACGTTCCTCCTGGGAAAATAGTGTTTATTTCAGCATTCCAGACTCACTACAGAGGCCTAGCAATCACTAGAGACAGTGTCTCTCATTGTGAGCTTGGTCACTGATTTACCCCTGGGCACTGAGGAATGTGCAGAATTTCCAGGAGATACGATTTAGAGCAACTCAATGTTTCTGGTTGAAGTTTCCATGTTACAGAAAGCAATGCTTGTAGGGTAATCATGGAGCAGATTTATTTTTGCATAATCATTGCCATGGAGCCGTATGCCCTTTCTTGGCTGGCTCCCAGTATTTTTCAAGTTTATCTGGATCCCAAAACTCTTTTGTTTCTCTCCCTGTGAAGGTCTCCTCCAGGAGGTAAATTCTAACCATGTGTCTCTTCACCTGTGCAGCCTCGGTTTACAGGGCTCTCCTTCCGGCCCACACAGGAGTCCTTCTGTACCAGCATGCCCTGCTGAGTCGCTCAGGCGGAAGATGGCGGGTGTGATGCGTGACCTCTTTATGAAAGCTCATTCCAAATGCTCACAGAACTTCCCCCCTTTCCTTTATGATTTCAGGCAGCTGTCTCCTCTCTCTATTTCAGATGTTTGGATGACTGATGACTCAAAAGTCCAGGAAAGTGAAATGTCATCATTTTATTTTTACTTATTTAAAGTCATTCAAGTATTCATTCATTCGTCAAGAGCTTTTCTCTGAGTGTGGGCCACTGATTGCATCACTAAGGCGCCATTTTAAACTTCCTTTACTTCAAAGTAGAATGAGAACCAAGAGAGGCTTCTGGCATCCCTAGAGTTTCAGCATTTTCTACCTGGTCTGTTCACACCCACCTAACAGCCCCTTTAGCAGAGCTTTCAAGAGCATTCAACTTAGCCTTTGCAGTCCGTATAGAAATATCTCTCCTTTTGCACAAACATTTTTTTCAAGTTGTGTCATACTTAATAAAATAGTGTAATTGCAATTATAGATGTGGGTAAAATAAGCAGACCCTCACCTAGTTGGAGTAGGGCTGTAGGCACTCAAGGAGGCAGACTTTTGGTGGTTGTGGGCCTCGGGTCTTGTGTGTGTCAGAGGACACGGAGACAGGCGAGTAACCACTGACAGGATTAGGCAGAGTTGGGTTGACAGGATGCCTAGTATAGATTGTTCTGCTGAAGCTAAACTATTGATTCATTCTTGCCCATCTCAAGCTCCACGTGTGTACTTCCGTTTGCAGTTTGTGTGGGCGTTTTCTCATAAACAAATGTCATTGTATGAGAGAGTCATCTGCCCCTCAGTGAGAGAAACCCAAAGGAAAGACCTTTCTGGTCACTTCTGGCCCAGCTGAAGTGGGGCCCAGATCAGCCAGTGGAGGTGAGTTACCACTCAGGAACCCCCCTTCCTATGGGGACATCCATAGGCTCTGGGGTGTAAGGATGGAAAGCTGTCTTTGGGGGGAGTGGCTGCCCCTGACATGGATGGTCCCTCATCCTAACATCAGCATGAGGAGATGAGTGCCTTCGCACATGTGTTGAGAATGGACGAAGAGGACTCGAGCTGCACACAGGTGTTTGAATTTTTCCCCTTTACGTGACTATTTGGGAATAGCCAGGAGGGGTTTGGGTGTGGCCAGGTAAGCCAGCAATACCTGTGCTGCAGGCTGAAAGAAGGCTTTCCAGGTTAGGCTATGAATGGTTTACACTGTTGGTTTTTCCTGCTCATCTTGCTCCATAAGCTGCAGAGTAAATGTGAAGCCATAGCTACTTAGAATAACCTGTCACCTTTCACCACCTAATGTGCTTCTTTGGGGGAAGAGGAATCGTAAGTCAGTTTGCATATATGCCATTCCTGTGCCAAAAATGCCTGTTTCCTTGTTTATTCCAACTGCTCTCCTTTCCTGGCAGAGCTGCTGCAGTGCAGGGGCAGGTGGGACGAGTGTGCTTGGAGCGAGCAGGGCCTCGTGCCTGTTCACCCATCAGCTACCCTAGCCTTGCTGGGTTGAGAGCTCGCCTCCAGCAGGAACAACTGCTTCATAAGCCAAAGAAAGCAAAACCTGGGCTTTGCGCAGTCCCATGAAGGTCAGCAGAGGCCTCTCGTGCTTCTTGGTTTCCACGTCATCAAACAGTAACTTGGCCCGGCTGTCATGGCTCAGTGGTTGAGCATTGACCTATGAACCAGGAGGTCACTGTTCAATTCCAGGTCAGGGTACATGTCCGGGTTGCAGGCTCGATCCCCAGTAGGGGCATGCAGGAGGCAGCTGATCAATGATTCTGTCTCATTATTGATGTTTCAATGTCTCTCCCTTTCCTTCCTCTGAAATCAATAAAAAAATATTTTTTTAAAAACAAAAAATAAAAATCCAGTAACTTGGACATGACATTATGGTGAAACCCGATGCTGACCAAAGTTCAGAGCCAAACCTTTCAAATCAAAGTGCCTGCTCTTGGGGCAGGGAGATGTAACAGTGCTCTGTTTATTCGTAAAACATGGTCACCTTTCTGTCGCTCCTACCGACCGATTTGCCTGTTTTTAAACTCTGTCCCTAGGAAAAGTCACAAGCTCCTTACTGAACTCAAACCTACACAGGACGGCTTAATTTTCATATGTACCCAGTGAGGTAACCACTCTCATTGCCAGGGCCAGAGTTCAGGCAGCTCTAAAGTCCATGTGCGTTCATTCTAAGGCAGGGGGTGGGCAAACTTTTTGACTCGAGGGCCACAATGGGTTCTTAAACTGGACCGGAGGGCCAGAACAAAAGCATGGATGGAGTGTTTGTGTGAACTAATATAAATTCAAAGTAAACATCATTACATAAAAGGGTTCGGTCTTTTTTTTTTTTTTTTAGTTTTATTCATTTCAAACGGGCCAGATGCAGCCTGCGGGCCGTAGTTTGCCCACGGCTGTCTAAGGGCTGCATAATGAAGAATTACATATGGTTTTAATATCGTGAGAGTCAGGTGTGGAGAAACTCTTAGCATTTGCTTTTCTGATGAGGGCTTTGCTGCCTCACGGCTGTGCAGGGTTTGATATTCAGATGAGAAAATTATGCTCATTGTCATGGCTTCCCCTGAGACTAAAGGCGTGAGCCAACACCTGGCCTCACTCTGCTTACTCTGCCTTTGAAAAGAAAGATAACATTGAATGCTAAGTGTGCCTGATTTTAAGGTTAGTCTTAAGGATGTAAAACCATTAAATAATAAGCAAGATTGATTTTGCTCAGAACACCACCCAAATATTATGATTTCCTAAGACATAAACTTCTCACCTGTTGCTATCAAGAGGTCTTTTTTGAAGAAATATGCTAGAAAGTCCTTTTGGTAAACCTCTAAAATGATGGCAACCTGGAACCTAATATTTTAACAACAATGAATCTCCAGTACAATCTACACTAATAAAAGAGAAAAATGGTAATTGGCGTACGCCGATACCCTTTTCATTGGCTAATCAGGGCTATATGCAAATTAACTGCCAACTAAGATTGGCAGTTAACTGCCAACAAGATGGCGGTTAATTTGCATATGTAGGCACAATGCAGGGAGGCGAAAGGGAAAGCAGGAAGAAGCCCCCTGCCACTGACAGTGATCGGAAACCCAGCCATCGGAAATACAAGCCCCCCAGCCATGATCAGAGAATCAGGTGCCTTTTCCGCCCTGGCCAGTGATAGCAGGAAGTAGGGGTGGAGCCAGCGATGGGAGCTGGGCACGGTCGAAGCTGGCAGTCCCAGGAGCTAGGGGTCCCTTGCCTGGGCCTAAAGCAAAGCCCACGATCACGGGGCCGCTGCAGCTGCAGGTCCCCGCTGCCCGGGCCGGACGCCTCATCCAGAGGCGTCCGGCCTGGGCAAGGGGCCTATCCTGCAATTGGAGGGTGATGGGGGTCAACACCTGAGGGCTCCCAGTATGTGAGAGGGGGCAGGCTGGGCTGAGGGACACTCCCCCCCCCACACACACCCAGTGCACGAATTTCGTGTACCGGGCCCCTAGTAAAATATATGATGCTAAAATAACTAATAGATAATGAGACCTGTGCTACCAACCCAAAGAGTTCACTTGGCTAGAGATTTTGGGGGCTGATGTGAGGCTGACCTGTGTTACAGTCAGTGTCCCTGGAAAAGCCCACAAACACAGGATGAGAGGGAAGCATCGACATGGTCTGTATTGATGCGGACACCAGGCAGTTAGCTGACAATTCTGTTCCACTGGTTATAACAAGACAGAGTTGGGGGGGAGGTATTTTCTACAGTACAGCTGCTAAGGGGTGCTTCTCTATCACTTCTGTTCAGAACACATGGAATGCCATATTGCGTGTGCCAGGGATATTTCTAGAACAACCAGGTGAGCCGAGAGCAGGACAGGGTAGGAAGGTGAAGTAAGTGAAATGAACCTGGGCTGTGCTGGGGAACACAGCCATGAGGCCAAGCGTGCCCTGTGCATGTTTGCAAGTGGAACCTAGAACCAAAACCCACATCTCCACCTCTTTGAATCTTTGAATCACAGGTGGTTTTGGCCCCAGGTGGTTTCACCAGGCTCTGTTGCTCTTCCCAAATTAAAAACCTCTCACCTGCTTGGCACTTCCCATGCAGGTGACTCGGCACCTAGCTGTGAGCAGAGCTTTGCCCAAAGGTGTGTCAAGCCAGGCCTGCCCCAGGCACCTTGTCTGTGGCTGGTGTTCAGCTCCACCACTGAGGTCACTAGCAGTCACCTGAACTCAGATTTTCAGTCTTGAATGGGAAGAGGGGCATTTGTAATGGATGCAGTGTTGTATAAAGCTCCTGACAGCTAGTGCTCACTTACCCATGAACATCCCTTCTCAAGCCAGCAACAGAGTGGTCCTTCTGTTAGCTTAAAAAAAGAACCGTACTGGAGGGAAGGTAGGGGAGGGTGGGGGTAAGGGGGAAAGATCAACCAAAGGACTTATATGCAAGCATATAGGCCTAACCAATGGACACAGACAACAGGGGGGTGAGGGCATGAGCGGGGGCGGGGGATGTAGGGGGCAACGTGGGGATAAGGATACATATGTAATATCTTAATCAATAAAAAATATATTGAAAACAAACAAACAAAAAAACCTTACCCTGGCTGGGGGGCTCAATTGTTTGAAGTGTTGTCCCATACACCAAAAGGTTGAGGGTTTGATTCCCAGTAGGTGTGCATTTGGGAGACAGCCGATCAATATTTCTCTCTCACATTAATGTTTCACTTTCCCTTCCTCTCTCTAAAAAAAAAAATCAATAAAATCATATCTTTTCTCTGCAAAATGTTTACCATGTGATTCTCAGGCACAGAGTTGAGTCAGGACATCGCAGAGAAAAGGTAGGAGCAAGTGTGGTGGCTCAGGAGTGCAGGAGGACTGCGCCAGCTCCAGGGACAAGGGTCTTCCTATCTGTTTCTAGTAGCCTCACTTCTCAGTAGGTGTTTTGCTTCTTCCCCTCCTCTTTGCATTGTCTGGTGCAGATGCTGGCAGCCTCTTGGGCTTGGCTACCTTGAGCCTTCTGCAGCTGCTATTCCCCTTCAGAAGGGCTCAAGGGTACCTGAGTTCCCAAGCCTCACTGGGGCAGGAGATACTGTCTGCAGCCTACCTGGGAAGTAACTTTGGGTCAGTTCTGGTGAGAGATCTTGGATTTCTGCATCTCTGCCTGACAGCATTCTCTTGGCTATGCCTGGGATTGTGGCTGACCCTCCAATGGGTAGGGAGGTCATATACTAGGAGCAGCTCAATCAAGAAGGCAGGAATGGGTGGGTAAGTAGCCTGGCTCCTTCCCTCCTGGGGCAGTGCTAAGGCATGCTCTATGCCAGCCATGGGCAAACTACGGCCCACAGGCCGGATCTGGCCCGTTTGAAATGAATAAAACTAAAAAAAATACCGTACCCTTTTATGTAATGATGTTTACTTTGAATTTATATTAGTTCACACAAACACTCCATCCATGCTTTTGTTCCAGCCCTCCGGTCCAGTTTAAGAACCCCTTGTGGCCCGCGAGTCAAAAAGTTTGCCCACCCCTGCTCTATGCCCTCTCTGCAGTGCCCTGCTGGAACTGAGCTCTGGTGTTCCTGCCTCATTAACACAAACTTCACTGCTTCTCCTCCATTCTCCACTTCCAGTCACCTCCCACATAACCAATTTGTACTTGGAGGCTTGTCCCAGGGTCCACTTTCAGGGGACACTTAGTTTGAGACACACAGACTTCTCAGGCAGCCACCCATCCTCACTAACTTAGATTCCATCAAGTCCGCATTATTGCTAACGCTTGCTGAGCTTCTCTCTTCATTTCCCTATTTGGGAATACTGTCCTAAATAAATCACTCTTAATAAAATATTAAGTTAAAAACAAGATATCGAAGGGCATATTGACATACTTAAGATAATTTCTGAGTTAAAAGCAAGAAATACGTTAGCACTCCAATAGCATAGATATAATCCTAATATATTAAAACCCAGGGTCCATAATGACCGACCAAAGGCTCCATCAAACACCGGAAGTCCGTCCTGCCGAGGGGATGCGGATCAGGCCCAGAGAGAGGCCCAAACAGAGAGGCAGGGTCTGATCCACAGCCTCCGTGGCAGCTGTTGATCAGCCATTGCCTCTCTCTTTCTCTCTGGGCTTTGCCAGCAGCCATGCCTCTCTTTCCGGGCCTCTGTGGGGGCCTATCCTGATCAGGCCCGGAAATAGGCCTGGAGGCGCTGACTGGCATAGAAACCGACCAATCAGAACCAAATTGGCTGGCAGGGCAGGGAAGTTGTGGGTGAGATCAGGCAGGCAGGGGAGGTCAGTTAGGAGTGATCAGGCAGGCAGAGGCAGTTAGGGGTGATCAGGCTGGCAGGGCAGAGAAGTTGGGGGTGAGATCAGGCAGGCAGGGGAGGGCAGTTAGGGGATCAGGCAGGCAGACAGGTTAGGGGTGATCAGGCAGGCAGGCAGAGGGGTTAGGGGCGATCAGGCAGGCAGGCAGAGGTAGTTAGGAGCCAGTTGTCCCAGATTGCAAGAGGGATGTCCAACTGCCGGTTTAGGCCCGATCCACAGCCCTAAACCAGCAGTCGGAGATCCCCCAAGGGGTCCCTGATTGTAGAGGGTGCAGGCTGGGCTGAGGGAACCCCCCCACCTCTGTGCATGAATTTCATGTACCGGGCCATTAGTATTATATAATACTAGGGGCCTGGTGCACGAAATTCGTGCACTGGGTGTGTGGGGGGGGCGGGGGGAGTGTCCCTCAGCCCAGCCTGCCCCCTCTCACATACTGGGAACCCTCAGGCGTTGACCCCCATCACCCTCCATTCGCAGGGTCGGCCCCTTGCCCAGGCCTGACGCCTCTGACAGAGGCGTCAGGCCTGGCAGGGGACCCTCATTTACCCCCATCACTGGTTCTGCCCCCAGCCCAGGCCTGATGCCTCGGCCAGAGGCGTAGACGCCCAACACCCTCCGATCGCCTGATCGGCCCCTTGCCCAGGCCTGACGCCTCCGCCAGAGGTGTCAGGCTTGGACAGGGGACCCCCATCTCCCCCTGATCACTGGCTCTGGCCCCCGCCCAGGCCTGAGGCCTCTGGCCCAGGAATCATGCCTGGGCAGGGGACCCCCATCTCCCTCTGATCGCTTGCTCCACCCCCCGCCCAAGCCTGACGCCTCTGACCCAGGCTTCAGGCCTGGGCAAGGGGATCATCATATCCCCCCAATCCCCGGCTCCGCCCCCCACCCAGGCCTGATGCCTCGGCCAGAGGAGTTGACCCTCATCACCCTCCGATCACCAATCACCGGATCGGCCCCTTGACCAGGCCTGAGGCCTCTGGCAGAGGTGTCAGGCCTGGGCAGGGGACCCCCAGCTCCCCGCGGTTGCAGGCTCTGCCCCTGCCCAGGCCTAACACCTCTGGCCTAGGCGTCCGGCCCGGGCAGTGGGGACCCGCAGCTGCAGCGGCCCCCCACTGCCCGGGCAGTGGGGACCCGCAGCTGCAACGGCCCCGCAATCGCGGGCTCCGCTTTAGGCCCAGGCAAGGGACCCCTAGCTCCCGGGACTGCCAGCTTCGACCGTGCCCAGCTCCCATCGCTGGCTCCACCCCTACTTCCTGCTATCACTGGCCAGGGCGGCAAAGGCGCCTGATTCTCTAATCATGGCTGGGGGGCAGGGCAAAGGCGGCCCCAACTCTTAGCTCCCCCCTGGGTTTCCGATCACTGTCAGTGGCAGGGGGCTTCTTCCTGCTTTCCCTTTCGCCTCCCTGCATTGTGCCTACATATGCAAATTAACCGCCATCTTGTTGGTAGTTAACTGCCAATCTTAATTTGCATATAGCCCTGATTAGCCAATGAAAAGGGTATCGTCACATGCCAATTACCATTTTTCTCTTTTATTAGATAGGACTAGCAAACCATTGGTAAATATTCTCCCAACAGATATTTTAAGCACCAAACTTGTCAGCTCTTAGTTTATTAGAAATCTATATTAAGGACTATTAATCTAATTTGTTACTGATTTACATATACTGCCTGCTTGATGGAATAGATCAGCAAAACATGTCATAGTCATGTCATGTTTTAAAACTAGAGAACTGTCACTCTCTAGAATGTGCAATGATTACTCATTACATTTTATCATTTACCGGAGGCCCATTGCACAAAAAGATTCATGCAATAGGTCTTCCCTTCCCCTGGCTGCCGGCACCGGTTTTCCTCCAGCACCCGGGACCCAGGCCTTCGCTCCAGCCAGAGCCTCCTTCAGGCCTTCGCTGCTCTGGTCAGAGCCGCCTTTAGTCTTCGCTCCACCACTTTGCAGCTACGTATGCAAATTAACTGCCATCTTTGTTGGTGGTTAATTTGCATATAGCTCTGATTAGCCCATGGTGGGCATAGCGAAGGTACGGTCAATTTGCATCTTTGCCTATTATTAGATAGGATGCTTCCTTTTACTGAGAAAATATTCATCAAGTATGATCATGTATTGGAGACAGTTTTTACTAGGAACACAGACCTGCATGCACCCAGTGCAGGCCGGAGGCACTTGCATAAAGGAAGGGGACCAGGTGGGCTGTGTGCTGGGACAGAGGTGGGCCCAGCACCTACCAGGAGAGACCAGAGTGAGAGGCAGACCAAAGATAAACTAAATATACTTGACATGTAGAATCTGAAATATAACATGCTTTCCCCACCCAAAATGAGAGCTAGGGTTGTCCAAAGCCAGGCCTCCCATCGAACAAAATTTTCATTCGGAGTCCAGCATGTTGCAATTTCTATTTTTTTCTTTTTAAATATATATTTTATTGAATTTTTACAGAGAGGAAGGGAGAGAGATAGAGAGTTAGAAACATCGATGAGAGAGAATCATCGATCAGCTGCCTCCCGCACATCTCCTACTGGGGATATGCCCACAACCCAGGTACATGCCCTTGACCGGAACCGAACCTGGGACCTCTCAGTCTGCAGGCTGACGCTCTATCCACTGAGCCAAACCGGTTTCGGCCAGCATGTTGCAATTTCAATGGACATTTCAGGTCATCTTGCAACACAAGCTGGATGGGTGTGCAAGACTCACTGCCCTCAGGGGACACTCTGGAAGGCCCACGCTATTGCCTCATTGTCATCTCCCGAACCATCCATTAGTGAGAGCACACCTGTTGCCCTTGATATGAATTGTGGGATGAAACAAAAAGGATATTGGATTAGGAGCTAGGAAAAGTGGGCTTTTATTTATTTATTTATTTATTTATTTATTTATTTATTTTAAACTGGCAGAAGTCACTTTATTTTTTTTTAATTAATTAAATCTTTAGCCGAAACCGGTTTAGCTCAGTGGATAGAGCGTCAGCCTGCGGACTGAAAGGTCCCAGGTTCGGTTCCGGTCAAGGGCATGTACCTGGGTTGCGGGCACATCCCCAGTAGGAGATGTGCAGGAGGCAGCTGATCGATGTTTCTCTCTCATCGATGTTTCTAGCTCTCTATCTCTCTCCCTTCCTCTCTGTAAAAAATCAATAAAATATATTTTAAAAAAATCTTTATTGTTCAGATTATTACATTTGTTCCTCTTTCCCCCCCCCATAACTCCCCTCCTCCCAGTACCCACCCCACGCTCCTCCCTCACTCCCCATCCACTGTCCTCATCCATAGGTTCATGATTTTTGTCCAGTCTCTTCCCGCATCCCCCTCACCCCTTTCCCCCCCAAGAATAGCCAGTCCACTCCCTTTCTATGCCCCTGATTCTATTATAATCAACAGTTCATTCTGTTCATCAGATTATTCACTTGATTTTCAGATTCACTTGTTGATAGATGTGTATTTGTTGTTCATAATTTGTATCTTTACCTTTTTCTTCTTCTTCCTCTTCTTAAAGGATACCTTTCAGCATTTCATATAATACTGGTTTGGTGGTGATGAACTCCTTTAGCTTTTCCTTATCTGTGAAGCTCTTTTCTGACCTTCCGTTCTGAATGATAGCTTTGCTGGATAAATTAATCTTGGTTGTAGGTTCTTGGCATTCATCACTTTGAATATTTCTTGCCACTCCCTTCTGGCCTGCAAAGTTTCTGTTGAGAAATAAGCTGACAGTCGTATGGGTATTCCCTTGTAGGTAACTGAGTTTCTTTCTCTTGCTGCTTTTAACACATTGTATGCGGGAAACGTGTTTACACGTTTTACGTATTTATATGTTCTACCAGTGTAGTAGAGCTCGGGACACATATTAATACGTTTTTTATAGACTAGCGGTAGAATGCGGGTAACGTACAAATACGTAAACTAAAGTTATTGTAATTTTACTGAACGTTGCCATTTGCGCAAAAAATTAGCAAAAATGTTCCGCGCCACCTGTTAGCGCGCGATAAAAACTACCCGCAAACAATGTGTTAAGATTCTCTCTTTGTCTTTTGCTCTTGCCATTTTAATTATGATGTGTCTTGGTGTGGTCCTCTTTGGATTTCTTTTGTTTGGGGTTCTCTGCGCTTCCTTGACTTGTAAGTCTATTTCTTTCACCAGGTAGGGGAGGTTTTCTGTCATTATTTTTTCAAATAGGTTTTCAATATCTTGCTCTCTCTCATCTTCTGGCATCCCTATAATTCGGATGTTGGTACCCTTGAAGCTGTCCCAGAGGCTCCTTACACTATCTTCGTATTTTCGGATTCTTTTTTCATTTTGTTTTCCAGTTGGGTGTTTTTTGCTTCTTCTCATTTCAAATCTTTGACTTAATTCTTGCGCTCCTCTGGTCTGCTGTTGGGAGTCTGTATAATATTCTTTATTTCAGTCAGTGTATGCTTAATTTCTAGTTGGTCTTTTATCACAACCTCGAGGGTCTCATTAGATTTCTTGAGGATCTCACTATATTTATCGGCAGTCTCACCAGTCTTTTCAAGGGCCTTACTAAATTTATCGACGGCTTCTAGACAGTTCTTGAGAGACCTTAAAAGTGTGGTTTTGAACTCTATATCCAGCATTTTGCTTTCCTCCATTTCTGTCATTTGTGTCCTGTTTCTTTGTCTCCGCATTTTTTATGCTTTCTTGGTGCACCCCCTAGTGGTCTTTGTGCGCAGTCTTGTTGTAGTTAAGCCTTGATTGTTGTAGGTAACACTGGGGGGGATTTGACCTCCAGGCCAACTGGCTGTGAGAATCAGCTGTGTCTACAGTGGGAGAACTTCTGTCCTCTAGGGAGGTGCTAATCTAGCCTTTGCCTGAGGCTATCCAGCAAATGCCTCTGTGCAAGGCTTGGGCAGGGCGGGTCCCAGGGGATCAACAGGGCGGGCAGAGTGAGCAGTTATGGCTGCTCTCAGTCCCATCCCCAGAGGCTCTGCCTCTCAGTGTCCCAGCAACCTCTGCAAGTACCTCGGAGAGAAAGCTGCCCTCGAGTTCTGACTGATGCCAGACAGTCCCGCTTCTCCCATTTGAGTCTGGGTCCGCAGAGACTCACCCGGAACTGGAGCCCAGAGCCTGAGACTCCCTCCCGATTGAAACAGACAACCGCGCCCTCAGCCGCCAGCCCGCTCCGCGCGCGCGCACCTCCACACCTTTGTATTTTACTTCCGCACCGCGCCTCCTCTGAGTCTCGGTATGCTTTTCTCTTTCCTTCTAGTTGTAGAATTTCCCCTCAGCCAGCCTTCCTGTGGTTCTGGGTGATGTTCGTTCCATCTTTTAGTTATATTTTTGAAGTGGTTGTGCGAGGCAGCAATCTCCGGTGTTTACCTATGCCACCATCTTGGTTTCTCCTTCCAAAAAGATTTTTAATTGTGGTAAAATACACAACAAAATTTGCCATCTTAACCATTTGTAAGTGTATAGTTCAGTAGTGTTAACTACTAGCATATATTTGCATTATTGTGCAAGCAATCTTCAGAATTTTTTTTCACTTGCTAAACTCTATACCCATTAAACAACTCTTTATCCCTTTTCCCCAGTGTCTGGCTGCCACCATTCTACTTTGTTTCTGTAAAGTATGGCTGTATTGAGCTGAGTGGCATGTCCATTATGTAATTTGCTTTTAACATGCAAGCATGTAGCCAAAAGACTAAAATAGCTCCCAAGGATGTAAAAACTGAGTTTTGTCATCCTTAGCCTCCAGTCCTTCTGTAACGTTCTGGTATTTTTCCAAAGTTATTCTGTGCATTTACAAATATATTTCATATATTGCCCTAACCCCCCCCCCCCCCACACACACCATATTGAAAAAATAATAAATTTATTGGAGTGACATTGTTAATAAGATTATGTGAGTTTCAAGTATACTATTCTGTTATACATCCTCTGTATTTTGCATTCCACACACCACTTTTTAAAATAAGTTTTTTAAAATAATAATTTATTGATTTTTAGGGAGAGAGGGAGAAGAGAAACATCAATGTGAGAGCACAAACCTACAGGCCATCTTACATCAAGATTTTTTAAAAAATTTTGTTCATCCTCACCTGAGGCTATTTTTTTCATTGATTTTTAGAGAGTGGAAAGGAGGGGATGAGATACAGAGAGAGAAAGATTGATGTGAGAGATACATCTATTGGTTGCCTCCCACACGCTCCCCGACCAGTGCCAGGAATTGAGCCTGCAACCAGATTTGTGCCCTTGACCAGAATTGAACCCGGGATCCTTCAGTCCGAGCGCCGATCCACCAATCTTGACTAGGGCAAGGTTGTTTTTTAATAGGCAAGTATTCACCTAGTATTTTTATGCTTTGGGATTTTCTTTGGCTCTCAGATTTTTCACCCACCTGAGGATGAAATACTATTTTACACATAGGAAGTGAGTTAGGAAGCCCACTTTGTTTTGGTCCCGGTGGCGGCTGTGCAGTTGTCCTAGCACCACTAACTGACTAGTGACCTTTCTGTTATGAATCCCACCTCTATCATATCCTGAATTTTTGTATGTACAGGGGTCTGGTTCTTGATGTTTGAATTCTGTTACTTTGGTCTGTCTCTTCATGTACCAGTACCAAACTATTTTAAATACTCTAGTTTCATAACATGTTTTAATATCTGGGAAGGCTAGTTCTGCTTCATTTGGGTTCTTTTTTCAGAATTTTCCTGGTTATTCTTGGATGTTTATTTTTCCAAATGAACTTTAGAGTAGTTTGAATAGTCTTTTTTTTTTTTTACATGATTTTTTTTTTTTAAATAGTTAAACAAATGATCACTTTTATTCCGATTTTCAAGTTCCGGAGAATTCTGGTAAATTGTAGTTTAGTTTATCTACATTAGCAAGTTTTAACCATCTATCTATAGAGGAATTTAGGACCTTCCTCTCTCTTTCTTTTCCTCCCTCCCTCCCTTCCTCCCTCCCTCCCTTTCTCCCTTCCTTTCTTCCTTCCTTCCTTCCTTCCTTCCTTCCTTCCTTCCTTCCTTCCTTCCTTCCTTCCTTCCTGTACTGAGTCTCTCCCCCCCTCCCCCCCACCCCCACTCTAGTTCTAATGCTTTGGAGCTGGAGGGGTTCCTTGGTAGCACAGACACAGGGTCAAGAGGAAGCTGCCTTTGCCTTCCTTTCTGCAATGCCTGAGACTGAAGGAGGAGGGTGTGCTTTATCCTCCTGGGAATCCGTCCCGCTGGACCTGAGCAGAGGCACAGAGATAAATAAGGCTTTTTAAGCAGTAGTTGGGACATGAGTTAGTTATAAAACTTTAAAATGGGTAGATTCTGAATGATATTCAGCAATTACTGTGAATTTTCTTAGTTGTAGTAGTGACATTGCTATGTAGAGGTTAAAGATGCATATTTATAGGTGAAATTATATGACATCTGAGATTTTCTTTCTGATAATCACAAAATTTTGATAATTGTTGAATTGGTAAATAAACATGGGAGCTTATACTATTTTCTATGTTTTTGAATATATTTGAAAATTCCATAATAAACATTTTTAAATGGAAAAAAAGAAAGAAAGACCCGGTTGATCAGTTTCCTTTACAAAATGACAGGTGGTAACTCTAAAACCAGGAATTGTGATACTCTATCTGCCTTTGAATGCAATATTTGTGCTTTCACTCTCTGGAAGTTAGAGTGTGTGTTGATGGCAGCAGTTAATGAGCAGAGTTCACCTTGGACCTCGTGCAGTCTTGGAAGTCCCCAGGCTACTGCTCTGCCTCAGGTTGCAGCTAGGGTTGAATGTGACATCTTTTGAAATACTTAATTTGTCTTGAATATGACATGTAAAGGTTGCAAAAGAGGTTTTATATGTGCTTACCTTTGTATAGTTCTGAATCCACTTGTGAGCTGGGAGTTGTCTTGTGGATTGGGGTACACATGAGGGGGAGGAGCAAGGCTGCTGACCCATCCAGCTCTACCCAGAGCCAGTCCATGGTCCCCAACATTGAGGTCCACTGTGCTCAGAACATCACATGAGGATTGATGAACATCTTTTGTTTGTTTGTTTGTTTAAAGTATTACATATGTCTCCTTTTCCCCCGATTGACCCCCCCCATCCTTCCCTCTCCCCAGGACAAGCCCCCACCGCCCCAGTGTCTGCGTCCATTGGTTATGCTAATATGCATGCATACAAGTCCTTTGGTTGATCTCTTAGTGCCTCCACCCTCTCCCCCCCCTTCTCTCTGAGGTTGGACTGTCCAGTGTTTCTTAGTCTCTGGATCTATTTTTGTTGATGAACATCTTATCTGACATAAATATTTGCTTGTTTGATTGTGCCTAAATCACATTTTCTTTCCTCCTGCTGTTTATTCACATCTGAAGTTCTATTTACAAGTCACAGAGGGAGAGAACCAAGATGGCGGCATAGGTTAACGCTGGAGTTTGCTGCTTTGAACAACTACTTCAAAAGTGAAACTAAAACACGGAACGGACATCACCCAGAACCACAGGAACGCTGGCTGAGTGGAAGTCCTACAACTAGGAGGAAAGAGAAACGCATACCGACACTCAGAGGAGGCGCAGTGCTGAAGTCAAATTCTGAGGTGCGGAGTGCGCGGAGCGGGCTGGCGGCGGAGGGCGCGGTTGTTGTTTTCAATCGGGAGGGAGTCGCAGACTCTGAGCTCCAGATACAGGCGAGTCTTTAGGGACCCAGGCTCAAACGGGAGAAGCGGACTGTCTGGCTTCGGTCAGAGCGAGTGCAGCTTTCTCTCCGAGCCTTCCAGCGGGTGCTGGGACTCAGAGAGGCAGAGCCCCTGGGGAGAGGACTGAGAGCCGCCATAACTGCTCTCTCCGGCCCACCCTGTTGATCCTGTGCGACCCGCCCCGCCCAAGCCCTGCACAGAGGCATTTACCGGATAGCCTCAGGCAAAGGCTAGATTAGCACCTCCCTAGAGGACAGAAGTTCTCTCACTGCTGACACAGCTGATTCTCATAGCCACTTGGCCTGGAGGTCAAACCCTCCCTGGAATTAGCTACAACAATCAAGATTTATCTATAAGACTGCGAACAAAGACCACTAGGGGGTGCACCAAAGAAACATAACAAAATGCGGAGACAAAGAAACAGGACAAAATTGTCAATGGAAGAAATAGAGTTCAGAACCACACTTTTAAGGTCTCTCAAGAACTGTTTAGAAGCTGCCGATAGACTTAATGAGATCTACACGAAAACTAATAAGACCCTCGATCTTATATTGGGGAACCAACTAGAAATTAAGCACACACGGTCTGAAATAACGAATATTAAACAGACGCCCGACAGCAGACCAGAGGAGCGCAAGAATCAAGTCAATGATTTGAATTGCGAGGAAGCAAAAAACATCCAACGGGAAAAGCAAAATGAAAAAAGAATCCAAAAATGCGAGGATAGTGTAAGGAGCCTCTGGGACAGCTTCAAGCGTACCAACATCCGAATTATAGGGGTGCCAGAAGATGAGAGAGAGCAAGATATTGAAAACCTATTTGAAGAAATAATGATAGAAAACTTCCCCCACCTGGTGAAAGAAATGGACTTACAGGTCCAAGAAGCGCGGAGAACCCCAAACAAAAGGAATCCAAAGAGGACCACACCAAGACACATCATAATTAAAATGCCAAGAGCAAAAGATAAAGAGAGAATCTTAAAAACAGCAAGAGAAAGAAACTCAGTTACCTACAAGGGAATACCCATACGACTGTCAGCTGATTTCTCAACAGAAACTTTGCAGGCCAGAAGGGAGTGGCAAGAAATATTCAAAGTGATGAATACCAAGAACCTACAACCAAGATTACTTTATCCAGCAAAGCTATCATTCAGAAGTGAAGGTCAGATAAAGAGCTTCACAGATAAGGAAAAGCTAAAGGAGTTCATCACCACCAAACCAGGATTATATGAAATGCTGAAAGGTATCCTTTAAGAAGAGGAAGAGGAAGAAAAAGGTAAAGATACAAATTATGAACAACAAATATGCATCTATCAACAAGTGAATCTAAGAATCAAGTGAATAAATAATCTGATGAACAGAATGAACTGTTGATTATAATAGAATCAGGGACATAGAAAGGGAATGGACTGACTATTCTTGGGGGGGAAAGGGGTGTGGGAGATGTGGGAAGAGACTGGACAAAAATCGTGCACCTATGGATGAGGACAGTGGGTGGGGAGTGAGGGCGGAGGGTGGGGCGGGAACTGGGAGGAGGGGACTTATGGGGGGAAAAAAAAAAGGAACAAATGTAATAATCTGAACAATAAAGATTTAATTAAAAAAAAAAAAGAAAAAAGAAACAATACAAGTCACAGAGTTTTCAAAAGCGTTGCTCCAAGTCCTAAGGACACTCACCCAGAACTCAGCTTTGGGAGCACAACCTGCCGCACCCCTATGGGTTCTGCTCATCCCCAGCCTGCGGTGCAGGGAGCGGACCCGTGGCAGTTTTGCTATCGAGTCTAGGCCTCACTTGTCCCTGTTGGGCTCTGTCACTTGAGGGTTACCTTCATAGGCTCCATACTGAGTGTGCTTCCCAGGCTTCCCAGGTGGCTGGCTCTGGCCCAGCTCAGTTAGCAGGAGGCACTGGGTAGGAGAGCAGGAGACAGGCGGGCATGGTGCCCGGATTCAGCACCAGGGGCATGACTGTGGCTCTAACTCTGTTGGCCAGGTCTGCAGTGAGTGTAGGTAGGCTGACTCCACTCTCCTCCCCTCTGTGCCTTTATCCTCTCCTCTGTCCCTCTGTCCTTCCCTCTGCTTGCTTGCGTGCTGTGATTGGCCTCTCTGGCCCTTGCGTCACTTCTGAGTGCCATCACCTGCTTGGCAAAACTTCGTGCATTGAGTTCGCTCTCTCTGAAATACGAGCATGGTTTCTGTTCTCTGATCCAGCCCTGGCTGATGCAGTGGGTCTTACATCTTCATTCTGTCATTGAGGAAATGGAGGTAGAGACCACGTCGCAAATTCAAGGTGTGAGGGCCAAACGCAGGTCTTCAGACTCCAATGCCAGAGATACCCATAGACCAACTCACCTTAAGTCCAATACAATTGAAAGCTGAACACGGACCATTCAACACTCACTCACATTTTCCCATAATATCAGGAGTTCAAGTAGATTGGTTTAGAGGAGTAGCATGATTTTTAAAAATCAAATTGGGAAAAATGTAGAAAGCAGATTGTTTTAGATAGATTTGTGATTCGCACCCCTTCTTATCAGTCAAGGGCAATTTTGAATGCATATTTTTGAAGAGGCCTTAAGGAACAATGAAGTGACTCTAGGCTGTGAGATGCATTCGCTTGCTGATGTGGACATGTAGCTTCTGAATATTTCATCTCATCACATTCTCCATTCCTGGGGCAAGGCCACTTTTGCCCCCACCCACATGCCATAGCCACGTATCCAGGCCGTCCCACCATCTGGTGGCCAGTGTGAGAAACAGCCCCAGGCGGCCGCCTCCCCTGGAAGCCCCGCTCATTGGACCATCTTTCCGTTGTTGGAGTGCAAACACTCCTTTTTCCATCCTTTCCTTACGTATCCTGGCAGGAAAACCCTTCTCTTGCCCTAGAATTTCATCCCTTGTTTCTTTGAGGGTCAAAATTATCTTGGTAGTGAGCTATGCTCAGAGTTTTGGTGGTAAGTTGATGTTTAGGCACATACTCTATGCTGGAATTTTAGCATTTTTAGACGATGAGACCTAAATAATGAGCCATAATTTAAGGCACAGTCCTTGAAGGTATAGCTATTTTATCTGCGATTGTATATGCCCTACTTTGTTTTTTAACATTTTTATTGAGATATATTTCACACACCAATACATGCTCTATTTTGAGAGTGGAAAATATTCTAAATCCGGAATTCTGGCCTAGATTGAAATAATAAGACCATGGACATGCAAATCTAAAAATAGAATTTCCTTTGTACATCATCTCCCACAGTTAGTACTGTGTCTGGTTATTTCAATATATACTTGCATTTTCCAAAGTAATCTGTGTTACACAGCAGGCACAAGCTCCAATGAAGCATTTTGTAATACTTCTTTGACTTTGACTTATATCTCTCCAAGGAAGATCTTTAATTCTGAGTGCATGCAGCATAATAAAAGTCTTTCATCTCACTGATCAGTGTTTATGAGGAACTAGTTAAAAAACTTAAATGTAGGTATTTATTTTCTTAAGCTGCCTTTGCTCCCAGCACTGAGTTGAACTGAGCAGGATAAACAGGAACAATTTATCTGTCCACTGTTTACCGCACAAAACACTTTCAGACCTTGCACTTACTGGAATTTTTAATTTCTACTGTTAGCATGACATGGTTATATGTATCATGGGCTTAGAAATAATATTCCCATGTTCTTATACTTTTCCTGGTATAGTTTTCCTGGTTGAACGCCATTTCTCATTCTTCCATACTGATTTGTTTTTGGTCGACAACACTCAGGATCCTAAAACATTTGCTCTTTAGAAGAGAAAAACAAAATGTGGCGCAACCTGACCTGTGCTGCTTCAGTTCTGTGCTACTGTGCTGCCTCCCACTCCACTCCCTGTCACAACTGCCTTTATGTTGCTGATTTTTCTAGAAGGGATTCCTGGGTGCTCAGTCATAGCTCATGAAAGACAAAATTCCTTCCAATTTCTTAGATCTGAGATAAAGTGAGTTACTCACGCCCAGGCTAGTATGGGAGCTTTTAATTTCCAGGAAGTTCAAAAGTGCTCTTTAAACCCGAAGATCATGACTAATTACTTCTCAGTAAGTTTTGACTAAAAAATAACATGTCAATGAGCTCCATGTCTGCCCCTTTGCACCTCACGTAGAGTTTCTTATACCTGAGTGACATTATTCATTTTAAGAAATTTGAAAATATATTTTTTTAAATGTAAAAACTCCTCTCCTTTCTTTAAATTAATTTCCAAAGAATTAATTGTTTTCCTTCTGCTATTATTACTATAAATTTCTATTCAGAATAAATGAGGCATGATATTTTTGGTTAATGATCAACTTATTTAATGAGATAACTGAAACTGTCCCAAACAGTCAGTTACATTTCAAATATTGTTCTAATTTATAATAGTTATTATTGCAAATTTGATAATGCAGAAAACAGAAGGTAAACAATATTTTCCATAATTGGATTTCCAAAACAAAAATAAAGCAGAATAATACATGTTTAACATCAAAACGTTAATAGTACATACCCAAGCCTGGGTGGTTTAGAGAGTGATGGGAACCAGGCTGTATGTCTCTTTAATTTAGGGGGGAAAGTGGGTGTTAACTCAATTATTCTGATGAAGACTCTATGGCCTTGGGAGGCTCACTCACCCAGTGACTTAGCCAATGAGTTTAGAAGGCCCCTAAGAGGGACAGGTCTTTCTGATCACTGGGTCCTCAGTACTTAATACCTGAAATATGCCTTCGATACCTGTTGAGAACCATGTTTCTCAATAGCGGTCTCAGAATTGAGACCCTGGATTAAAAACATACAGAAAACTGAGTTCCTTATGTTCTGACCTCAGTAAATTGTCATAAAAAATATAAGCACCGCTTGCTTGTCATTTGGATAGTGAATAAAAAATGATTTTCAAACAGGATTCGATTTGGGTCAGCACTTACCAGGCAAGACTCAAAGCTGTTCAGACAGAATTTGTGATAAAGAGTCCCTGACAATTTTATCCTTACCTGGGGTCTGAACTTTCAGTACTTAAGACCAGTGACTTCACTAAAGGCCTTTGGGGA
The DNA here is from genome assembly GCF_963259705.1 of Myotis daubentonii. Taxonomy (NCBI): domain Eukaryota; kingdom Metazoa; phylum Chordata; class Mammalia; order Chiroptera; family Vespertilionidae; genus Myotis; species Myotis daubentonii. Next base: position 52,297,330 of record NC_081847.1, on the reverse strand, counting down.
GGTGAGCAGGCCTTGCTGAGGGTCTCCCGCCACCTGCACCCGGGGGTCATGTCTAGTCTATGGGTTGCTTGGTGACAGCCTGAACCCCTCCTCTCCACCCCCGCCCCACCTGCCACTTCTTTGGGGGGTGGGTCTTTGTGGCGTGGGTGGAATTGTTGGGCTCTCTCTAAGAACACAGTTGTGGTGTGTGGGGGATGGTTATCTCCCAGGACTTCCTGGAGGAGGAGCCAGGCCCCGAGGCCAGAGCGGCCTGCTGTCTCCAGGAATTGAAGGGAACCAGCTGCTGAGAGCAAAGAGTTCAGAGAGGAGATTCCTGCTGGTGTCAAGGCCCAGCCCCAGATGTCCTTGCAGCCCAGCTGCAGCTGTGACTTTCCTAGTATCTGGCTGTTTAAGTCTGTCTTTGATTCCAGGGGCTGTTAAATTTCTTTTATGCCTAAACTTGCTTGAGCTGGTTTCTGATACTTGAAGCTACAAAAACCTGACTTACACAGATCAATTTGTTAGACACAATGTTGGTTTATTCCAAAATAGCATACAGACACGCATATCTGCTGTGATTGACCCGAGAAACTGAACTCCAGAGGAGAATGTGAGCAGGTGTCGGGGAGAAGGGGCCTGGGTGCTCTGAGGGGTGTGTCTTCTAATAACCGCGGTGCTCACACTGCCATGGAAGCCAGAGATGGAAGGGAACTTGGAGATTCCCTGGCCTGTGTCTCGTCTTATAGACCTGTCACGGAGGCCTGGGAGAGGACTGGCCACACAGGTCCCTCTGCCATCACCGATGAGGACAATCAGCTCAGCAGCTCCTTTCTGCTCATCAGCAAACTTCCTACACCAAGCTGACTGGGATTTGGGTCAGTGGAAACCTCCAGTCACTAGCTCAGACCAAGAATCTGTCCCATGGGACAAGATGTCAGGAGGGGCAGACCGATGCTGTGTGTCATTTGGCTGCTTGTTTTAAGTCAGATTCATCAGTGCCCAGGAGCTCTCACCTTTGAGTTCTCAGGTAACAAGCCCTTTCTGGATTTATTGGCATTCCCAGTCCCTGGGGAAGAGGAAAGCAAAGGGACCATATCTAACACTTAATCAGCCTTCGTTTACATAATCTCATTTAATCCTCATAAGCAGCCAGTGAACAGGGTCTATTACTGTAGGAGTTTCTTGGGCTGCAGAACAAAGTGCCCCAGACTGGGCAGCTTAAAGTGATAGAGCTTTATTTGCTCACAGCTCTGGAGGCCAGAAGTCCAAGAGCAAGGTGTCAGCAGAACCACCTCCAGGGGAGGGGATCCAAGCTTTGCCTTCATCTCTCCTGTTGTCTCTGTGTCTTTTCACCTCTTATAAGGAGAAGGTCATTGGATTTAAGGCCCACCTGTATCCAGTAAAACCTACCTTAATTCACATAGTAAAGGCTCTTATTTCTAAATAAGGCTATATCTAACCCCCACCAATTACCATCATTTTACAGGTGAGTGAGCTGAAGTTGAGAGCAGTGAAGTCACTTCTCAGGTTTTAGTCTGTAAGAGGTGCAGAGCCAGGATTCAAAGCTGCTTCTGCCCAGGGTAGAGACAGTGCCCCTCCTGCTGGCCAGGCAGCACCCCTGCAATCCCCTCTGCACTTGCAGCATGTGCCTAAATATTCCTATAACCCACCCAGGCAGTATCACAACAATTTGCCCTAAAAAAGGTGCTGATACCAAGTGTCAATGCGGGTCAGTGGAAGCAGCCTTGCCAGGGTGCTGGGGTACCGGGGTGCCAGCTGCCCTGTGGAGACCAAGGTCAAGATGCTTCTGCCTCTTCTAGGAACTTAACTGTACCAAAATGGAGAAGAAATAGATATGAAATTCAAAATTAAAGGAAAAATTACCCCAGGAACAAAGATCCCATCTTTAGGGGACTAAGGATACTAGTTTTAACCTGGGAACATAAAAAAAAATTGCCATTTAGTCTTCTGGGCTGCTAGTTCCATGACCAAAGTGTGATTGTCAGGTGGCCCTTTATTGAGGTGCCTGTCAATTGTCAGACTGTCACATCTCAGCCATCATGAACTTGTCAACTGTGGGCCAGCAAAACTGAGCTTTATTGAGGACAATTTCTCTGCTCGACAGACGGGTTAATGACGTAAATACAGTTTCAAAGGTGTCTCTAAACACTGAAGTGACAAATGGAACATATTTAATGCCCAGAGTATGCCAGAAGCATAATTTAGCATTGGTATGCCATTTACTGATCATTCGTATGAATTCATCAACTCACATCCCCTAAGACTTTACTGGGAAGTATGGTCTAATTTTAGTTATTAGATGTAACTGATTGTAATCTCATTTGACTTGTACTTGACCTCTATTATTTTTCAGACTTTTGACCAGTTCATATTAGCTTGTTTCTTAGTCCCTCACATTCAATATCTTTCAAACCAAGCTGTTCTTTGTCAACTTGTCCTTTGTCCTTCAAGTTCAAAACCTCGCCGACATTTTCAAATCGACTTTTACCTCCACTATCCAGGTCATTCAGAAACCAAGTCCTATTGATTTTACTTCCCAGCATGTCTAGTCTTACTGGCAGATCTCTGCTCTGTGGCTCTAGCTCAGCCCCTGCTGACCCAGCATCTCACCTGAACCTTTGCCACTGAGTCCCACCCAGCCTTCTGCCCGACCTCACCTGAAGGACAGCACCCTTCCTCCCCTTTGCACAGCCCAGTGCCAACTACAGGAAGTGTCAAAGGGGACCAAAATGAAAATACGTGTATCTCCCCTTTGAGGAGCTCATAGTTTCAGCTCATCCATTACAGTGTGGCCAGAGAAACCTCCCTACAGCATGTTCCTGTGCCCATACCCTGCTAATGGAGGCCCTCCAGCTCCCACCACAACACCTGTAATTGTGTCTGCAGGTCCTGGTGGGAACCTGTGGTCTCAGCAAGCCTGGGATATGTCATGGGAGCCCACTGTTGACTTCCTTTCTGGTTCTTTCTCTCCTGTCAGGGTCTGTTGGCCAAATGTCATCTGTGTCTCCAGCACAGAAGCCACTTCCTGCCAGGCAGAATCACTCCGCTGTGGCTGGGTCAGCTTTCCCAGATCAGCCACCTGGGCCATCTGGGCCACCTCCTGTTCTCTGTGGTCTCCGTGCACCACAGCTGTGTTGATTCAATTGGGTTCAATGTGCGGCAGAGGTGTCCCTGTGTCTGTGCCACTTCTGTTATCTGAGCACTAAAGCTGCTCTGCTCAAATGTTTGAGGGACCCAGGACCCCAGGACCCCAGGGTTTAGGCGCCAGCACTTAGGGCCTGAAGGTCACCCTGGCTGTCATCCAGGCAGCCTCCCTTCTGGGGTGCCCACATTCACTGTTTCTTCTCTCCATCTGGTCATCCTTTTTGGCTCTGAGTTTCATCAACAGCCCTATTCTGACCAGGGGCCCTTCCCGCCTAGAAGCTTAGCAGCCTCACGCTTCAAGAGTCTGAACACTCTGGGTGGGTGTATCTGTGCCACCCCCCACACCCCCCTGCCTACTCCCAAGCATGCTGCCTGCTGTCACCCTCCTGGGCCTGGCTGGCCCTTCTCTCCCTCTGCCAGTGAATCCCTGATGGCCCAGGTCAGGAGTTGGAATGGTGGGGTAGCCCCATTGAGCCCGACGCCTCAGCCTGCTGGCTCTGGCTGCTGAGAACAAGAAGTAGATGGCTGTCGGGCACCTGTTTTCCAAGTTGGACTCTATATCCAGTTGACTTGTGCCCCCAGTTTACAGCCCTGGAAGCTAGTGGGAAGGGGCTGAACCAAGGCCTCCAGGAGTCCCTTGACTGCTCTCTGATGTAAGCTGCCCGAGCCTGAGCCAGAGGGAAGTGGGACAAAGTGTGGTGTTCAGAGCTTTGCACTGGCAGGCATTTCAGGGCTCATGCTCTGCCCTTGTTGGTTGGAGGACTGACTCCTTCAGCTCCTGTGTGTAAAACAGAAGAGAGGACATACCTCACTTCACCCAGTGGGACAGCGGCAGCCAGGCCTGCTCACACTGCACTGGCTGCTCATCGTGAGGGGGAGGGCAGGGATAGTCCCTGGCCAGGCTTCTAGAGAAAATGGATTTTGTTTTTACCTTTTCTAAAATTGAAAATACCTTTTAAAAGCTTATAAAAAGTTAAGTTTCTTGTTTAAAACATGATGGTGCTTAATAAGTCACTGTAGGTTTACTGATGACATCTCACCATCCCTACCTTTTCCTGTGCAGAGGTCTACTCTGACCCTCACCCTCCATTCCTATATAATAAAAGGGTAATATGCAAATAGACTGAACGGCAGAACAACTGAACAACTAATCAAAGTGTAATATGCTAATGATATGCTAAGGCTGCCCAACCGCTTGCTATGATGTGCACTGACTACCAGGGGGCAGGTGCAGAACATGGCAGGCCTCGGTAGCAGGCAGCAGAGCGCAGAACATGGTGAGCATGGGCCACTGCAGGATGGTGGAACAGGTGGGGGGGGGGGGGAATCAGACCAAGATGGGGCACTGGTGGCTGTCATTGGGGCCAGCCTCCGGTGGTTACTGAGAATTCTTTGCTCCCGTGTGCCACGGTCCCGGCTGGTGCTCACACCTGCTGCCTGCACCAGCCCTGATTGCCCCCCGGGGCTTTTCCACTTCCCCCTGCTCCTGAGGGGTGATCAGGGCAGCAGTCCCCACTTGTTCCCACTGCTGGCGCCAGCCCCAATTGCTCCATACTGTCAGCAGGTGCAAGAGGGGCCGGTGCCATTGGCGCATGGGAGTGGTGGTGGTGGGAGCAGGGCTGCGGCAGACAGAGGACCAGGGGCCAGTGGGAGGGGCCGGGCTGGGGCACGGAGCATGGACCAGGTGGCTAGGGACACTACTCATGCACGAATTTTGTGCACTGGGCTTCTAATATTGTAATAATTATTTATCCCACTAATTAGTCTATATTTGAGGATAAGGAGGGAGTCTTTCTCCATTTTGTGGCCTCACTGGCTAGCACAGACGGTTACAGAACTGTAGGCTGCAATATATAAATATTTGTTGAATACAGGGAGGCTATGTAAATAACTTAGTTTTAATTGCACTTACCAGGGATCTTGTAATTTAAAGGATAACATATAATGTGGATACTAAAGAAACAGATATATTTAATAAAAGCTATCCTAAAGAAACAATTGTCTTAAAAGAATTCCTCTATAGAGCAATTACCCATTTAGGAAATTCCGTGAATCTGACATTCATTACAGTGGGTGTCAGTGGCCCCCTAGTGGCCCCGAGGGATTAAAGCATTAATTTTAGGTTAGAAACACTGAAACGCTCTGAAGATGGCTGCTCTGCCTGAGAGCCTGAGAACCACCCTCCGCTGAGCAGAATGAAGGGTTTGGAGACCGGACAGAAAAATGGCAAGACACTTGTTTCAGGCAGCGAAAACCAAGACCCCCAAACCTTCGGTTCTGTGAAAACAGAATCTAGAACTTGCTCTTTAGACTATTACTCTGCACATTTCAGAGAATTATAAACAGTTTTGGGGGCCATTTCTGAACTATGGACTCATTTTATTGCTTTAAGCAGCTTGTGAGTCTGGATCTGGGAGTGTGGTTTGCACCCCCAGATTCAAGTAAAGACAACGTGCTCTTCTCTCTCAGCACCCTGGTGAGGGTACCCGAAATGGTAATTGAGATAAACAGAATAGTTAAGAGATATTTTTTTAAAAATAAAAATGAATACTATGATAAACAAAATACTAACATTTTAGGTAAAGATAGGATCACTAGTACTGATTTTTCTTTTCACCTAAGTCTCCAGTGCGGCTTGGCAAAGCAGTTTTCTCTTCTCCCCAAATGAGTTTTGTTAGGAAAGCAATGTGTTAGAGCCCTCCCAGCCTAGGTAGCTGAAATCCCTGGGTTTCAAGCCAGATACCATGACTTTACCAGGCGCTAACACTTGGCAAAGTTCACCACGTACCTCATGTGACTCCTTATAGTGGAGACTCATCCCTGGCTGGGTCTGACCCAGGAAGGCGGAGATTCAAAGTGTGAGAGGGACTTGCCCACCCATTGTTGTTGGCTTTGAAGGTGGAGGAAGGGACCAAGAACCCAGGAATGGCAGTGGCCCCTAGAAGCTGAGAATGGCCCCACATGACAAACAGCAAGAAAACAAGGCCCTTGGTCCTACAACTGCAAAGAACTGAATTTGCCTACAACCCAATTGACCAAGAAAACAGATCCTCCCTGAGAGCCTGGAGAAAGGATCAGAGCCCTGCGACTCTGGATTTTAACCAAATGAGACCCATGTTGGACCAATGACCCACGGAATTGAGCAGTAATACATTTGGGTTGTTTTAAGCCATTAAGTGTGTGGCCATTTGTTATGGAAGCCATAGAAAATGAATAGTTTCCAGATGGCAGAAGCTGGGGAGGTACTTGGAACCATACCTGTGGCTTGCCAACATCTACAGGTGCTAGTAGTTAATACGATAATGACAATAAATTGGTGAGAGAGAGGGCGTATGCATGGGCACCAATGTTGTCTGCCACAACATGGAAACAAATGCACACGTGAGCACATGTAAAATGAGAGGCCTGACCACAGCAGATATGTTCTTCATTTTGGAGACCAACTAAGTATGATTTCAAAATTCACCAGTGGATCACAATGAATGAATTTACTATCCAAACCCCAGGACATGTCATGAGGGCTGTTTCAGTAGCAGATGGAAAATGGGTTGTTTTATGGACAGTCCTACATTTTTGCTGACCGGATCAACTTTCAAATAGTCACCAATGAAGAACATATGTAGTGATGCTAAATAATCTCATGTTGATTTCATTCTTTCTGTCTTGAGCAGGGGAGTTAGATCTATTGTCTTGCCAACGATTTCTTTATTAAGGAGGGATAGAGCCCACAACCAGACTTAATTCTGACAAAAGGGATCCCTAATTGCGGATGAAGTAACAAAAGCCTTGGAGGAAAATGACCGAATCACTTTCTATTTCATATAAATGACAGAAAGAGATACTGCATATAGTCAATTTTAGAAAAGATTTCAAAGATGGGAGTAAGCCTGTGGACAGATGCCAGAATCAGAATCGGAGATGGCAGTTGATTAAAACAGCTCCTTTAAGATCAGAAATTTTAACATGATGCATTAAATTATATCAGAGGGAAAGAAAACAGCGCTATCTAAAAAAATTGCATTATTACATTTTCCCATGGTTATACAGAATCTGAGTACAGATATTTTTTCTTTTGAAAAAATAGTTTTGATTATAAAAGTAACTTAATGATAAACTTGTATCTTAAAGAGGCATGGTATACCACAAAATGGGAGGTACATAAAGATGAATACAGAAAAAAATCTGTCCTAAATGATAAAAATAGGGTTACAGCCATGGGCAAACTACGGCCTGTTTGAAATGAATAAAACTAAAAAAAAAAAGACCGTACCCTTTTATGTAATGATGTTTACTTTGAATTTATATTAATTCACACAAACACTCCATCCATGCTTTTGTTCCGGCCCTCCGGTCCAGTTTAAGAACCCATTGTGGCCCTCGAGTCAAAAAGTTTGCCCACCCCTGGGTTAGAAGGTAGGCTAAATGTCAGGCAGCTGAGGCCAGGTTTCTGGGAAGCTATGGTTTGAGCAGGTCCTATGAAAAGGTGGACACCAAGCAGACCTGTCTGTTAAATGTTGTCATGTCAGTCAGGTATAAGGGTACTGAAATGGGACATTCTATTGGAAAGGAGAGGAAAAAATGGTTGAGACAAAGCCCAAGTTAGGAGTTCACCCAGCCACTTCAAATGTGTTACATCAGGGAGAGAAGGTGTCTGCTGTGATACTTACTTTGTAAATGTTTGAGATTTTTCATTAATTAAAATTAGAAAATATTTAAAACAAGCAGTTAAACTGAAGTATGAGCTAACCTAAGCAGGGAGATGGTCTAAATACTGGCGATTGCTTGCCTGGGGGCCCATCTATCCCAAATATCCTACAAGTTCAAGTACCTATCAGACATTTCTACAGATAGTTCTGAGGTTGAAGGAAAAAGCATTTTATGGGGATGTCCCAAAACTGAAGCTAACATAGATAAGGACACTTTTAGACATGTCCCGGCACATAGAGAACTTTATACAGATATGTGATTATGCTCTTGTAAGTTAAGGTCACTGTTTTCCAAATGCCCTGTAACTGCTTCAGATAAAACAGGTGTCGATATCCAAACAGGCTTCCACACAGACTTAAGTGACTCTCACTTCCCTGCTCCTTCCAGCAGTGATGTCTCAGTGCAGGTTCCAAAGGGCTGGGGCACTTCACGGGGACTTTCTACAGTCCAGGCATTTGCACCTACCACTTTTCAGTCATCCTCACAAGCCAGCCAGTGAGGCTGAAGGAGGCTAAGGTACCTGCACAGGCCCACACACCTGCTGAGAACCTGGGCAAGTCCACTCGACTTTAGAGCAGTCACTTTCCCACTGTGTGCAATGGCCCCGATTCAGAGAGGGGACATAGGAGATATACTAGATCACCACAACTCATACAATGTGCACAACCTTTCTATGACCACTTTGAAGAGAATGTACTTATCATTTGGTTCCTACAGTTTTCAAATATTTTCAGATGTTTATCTCATCAGATACCAAAGTATATGGAAAGTAGCTGGTTATTACATGTTAATTTTATTCCACAGATTTTATATAGCTATATAACATAAAAAAGCACAAAATAATGAACTCTATTTTCTTATTTACACGATGCCCAGGATCACCTAAAATATGCACTATTTCAAGATTTTTTACTCTACAGGAAAATCTGATTTGGTTAGTCTAAATGCAACAACTACCCAGTTCCATTCACTCTTTCCCAACCTATTCAAAACTGACTCTGGGAGAGCCATGCAGATCAGAGCTGAAAGTCTGCACCATGAAACACCCATGAGGAAATGGCCTGGGTGCTGAGCCTTTCAATCTCAGGGTCGGTTATCTTCAATGACAATAGTTCTTCTAGGATAAGTTTCAAGGTCTACAAATATATATCGGAATTCATATTCACCACTTTCTGGATTCTGAAAAAAAAAAAAAAAAAAAAAGATTTTTGAGGTGGCTTTTTTCCTTCCAGTGCATTCTACAACTGCGACTTAGACCATGTCTCCCCACCCCCTCTCACCTCCTTCACCTCCGCATGCACTGTCCCCTGCTTCCCAGGCTCGGAACCCTGGATGTAGAACTTCACACGCACGTGTTTCAGCCCATCCTTTACATATTCAATAAAACTGTCAAGAAAAGGAAAGAACAAAGACCTAAATCCCTTTCATTTAAAAACAATCCCTGAGCCTTCCAAATGCAACCCAGGTGCAGTACCTGACGTGCTGCCTTCGACCACGTCTTGTCATCTCCCCATATCCTTTAACAGGCTCACCAAAGACACTTATTACCTGCAGAATAAAGACAACATTTTATTTAGTGGTTTCTTAGGGAAATATTTTCTGAAAAACTAAGTGATTTATTTTAGGAAAAAAAAAATCAGTAAGCCTAGGACCTTTTCAAAATGACAACTCCAATAATGAAAAAAGAAAAGTTATTATGCAAAAATCACCCCATAACTAACTTAAATATTTCCTGTGCAGAGACTGATCCAGGTAACTTTATGGTGCTGCTTGCAGTTTTAGAACTGCATTGGTGAAGTGAAGCTATTCCCACTCTTCACAAAAAGAAGCACAACCAGTGCTCATATATTTAAATGCCTGAACATTTGTAGTGAAATTCATCTAATGGGGTCTAATACTAAAAGCTATGAGACAAAATGTTTTTTAAGTCATTAAGCCCAGTGGGAAAAAAACCTCATGTATTTAAATATTTAATAAACATTAAACATTTAATACCGACCTATTTAAAACAAACCAGATCTATAGGTGTGAATCAATTATTCCTAATGGTAATGAAATGGAAGTATAATTTTTATTGAATTTAAAATGCACTTTGGAACCTTAAAAAAATGGTATCAAACTAAAATAAATGTTGCCTCAAGTCTATAGAATTTGTCTTATTTTGTGTTGGGCATCTTCAGCATCACATTTTTCATGCAAAAGTAAAAAGGAATAAAGTGTAAGATGAGAAATGAATTTAAGAACTGTGGAGCTGAGATGAATGGCACAACTGTTCAAACAACTTAATACTAGTAAACACATCAGTACCAAACATGAAAGTTTTCTAGTTTTCAACCAGGCACAGTGCCTGGCAAAGAACAGGACCTTTATAAATGCTGACAACATCGAGTGTTGAAATTTAATTATTTGTAGAGCTCTTGTAGGCAGCAAATTAAATTATGACTTTCATACTATCCTACTCTGTTTATTCTCTGTATTTTGTTTTGTTCAAAAGGCTGAAGATCTAGGAAAGGCTGAGTTTGTGAATGACGACATCTCTTTAGAGAAGCATCCTAACATTTAATTATGCTACTCCTATTTATTTTCATCTCTCTGTCAGTTTCCCCTTCTGCAAATGGGATAACAGCAGAATTCGACACAATGGTTTATATGAGGTTTAATAAGGACAATGCACTGAAATGCTAAGCACAGTCCTTGGCTCATAATATGCTCTCAATAAGAATTACTATTGTGATCATGGAGTCATGAATCACGTTTTTAAAAAATGACTGGAGACATCACATAATAACAGTCTTATAAAAAGGAATGATGTGAGAGACATTTAAGAACTGTGTAGCTGTTTTAGACTGGTATATTCTAAGCATTTGATAACTAGTGAAATGAATTTGTCTTATATAATTAGGATGAAAACACTGTCCATGGATGTTTGAGTGCATGTATAGAATACTAGTAAAGAGCTAAAAGCATAAACAACTCAAACATTATTATGTAAATTTCACTAGTCTTAGAACCAGTATGTGAGTTCTGCCCACTCTCTCTCCCTATTATCAGAGTTTGTGTAACTCTACCTTGAGGACTCACCTCGGGATGTGATCTGCACTTTTCTAAGGCTTTCCCATATATCTTATTAGGACTAGATGAAGAAAAAAGTTCTTTGAAAATCACATAAAACAGGCCACCTGAAAGTCACAGAAAAAGAAGATCAAGCAAAGCCAGGGCAATACAATTAGTAAGTGAAACAGATATTTGGGGTTTTATACTTGCTGTGTTTTCAACCTGTAATGCTGATTCCAATAATCACCACTATTAAATAGGTAAAATCTCTTCCAGCTTCTTTAACTGTCAAGAGAAAAAAGCACCGAGTCACATGTGTGCCAGACACAAGCAGGAACCTTCAGTATTTCTAGGCGAGGTGGGGACTCAGGACCTAACGAATGGGTCTGTGCTCTGAAGTAGCTGTTCTCAAATGTCCCTGTGAATCAGAACCAATCAAAAAACATGTAAACCAAATCACATCTGAGAGGGGGATGGTAGAGATAGTGCTAGAGACTGAAATGTACAAAGGGTGCTGGTCCCCATCATAGTCCCATGTCATTCACCAGTCTTCCTCTTGCAGAATCCACAGATACTAGAGGATGACCATGGTCCAGTTATCCACAGGTGATAACTTACGGGAGTACATCAGCACTACCTCATGGTGTAGGCCAGTGGTGTGGAGAATGCATTATTTTCCACCTCTATTGACAAGGAGCAACAAACAGTAACAGTGGATATGTATAGTCTTGCCCAGGATTTGTTCAGTTTCCCACCATGTGATAATATAGTTTATGTAACCTGGACATTCTGGGCCTGGGATGTGTAATACAGCAACATGCCACACAGGGCTATTTAATTTAAAAATTAACCTAACTTTAACTTAAAATTAAATAAAAATTGAGTTCCTCACACTAGCAACATCTCAAGTGCTCAACAGCCACAGGTGGCTAGTGGCCACCATACTGGGACAGCCCACATACAGAACATTTCCATCACTGAACAAGTTTTAATTGAATAACCATGCTCCTGACTGAGCATAGACAAAATGGAAGCTCATGAAATCCTTGTGAATGGTTGTCCTAAAGACCATTGGCCTGGCTATTAGAAAACCGAGATTAGGGAAATCTGCGGTTAATATTCAGTTGTGTGAAACTGGGGAAGTGTGCCTCCTACATTACAATACTAATGTTGGAAAGACTGAATGTCAGAGTCAAATGGATGAAATAACACCTGGACAATCTACTTGTCTACTTTAAAGTACTTATCAATGGTTAAGTTTTAAATAGCTCTCACCACACAAACTAATAAAAGTTGAGAAAATTTTTCTAGACATAATTCAACAAAGTTATATCAAAATCAACTTTCAAATTTGAGTTCAAATCTATGGAGATCATTATAGGCGATACTCTCTGGGGCTAAACTATGCTTAGCGGTTCTATCTTTTAATTTGTGAGTTGTCTTTCCAGCTTTTGCATTGAACTTCTACAAAAGGGTATGGGCAACTGTTGTCATGTTTGTTGCAAGCCTAGTCCTCACTGGAGAGTTCCCTTTACCTTTCTGTGCTGTTGAGATGGCGGTTTCCCCTCTCTGACTGTGCACAGATACTTGCTTGCTGCTGTCCTCCTTTGCTCTCTGGGGGCCCTGTCCCTGCGTGCAGATGGCCCTCGGGGTGACTCCAGGGATACAACCAGGTCGCACCGTTTTCTGCTCGTGCAGCCCCCATATCAAACCGGGCTTAGTCTTCAAGAAAGCTTTGTTAAGTACCAAGTGTGGCAAATACAAGCGCTTTCCCGAGGACCTGTGCAGCTTCTCCGTATACTGTACAGCTCGTAGAAAAAAACAAATCATGTTCACAGAAACCCGCTCCGTTTAGGGAAGATGACAACTTCCACCAGCAAAGCTTCACTGGCCGCTCCACGCCCAGCCCGATGCGTGCTCAAGTGCACACATTCACGCCGGTAAGATTGCACTGCGTGCTCGACAAAAACGTTAGCTCCAGCAGCGTTAAGACGAAAGGTCTCCCGGAAGAAGTTGCTGTCCAACTTCCCTTCTCTTTGGTCCTCTTTTTACTTGAATAAATGTGCTTGGCTTACCTTCCTGGCTGACATTCACACTCTGCCCGCCATGCCTTTGCAAAGTATCCTGGGAAACCACTAGGAATCCTGGGAATAGTAGTTTGAGAACTTCACTCCTCACTGAGTTGCTGCAGCGGGGAAGACACACAAGGACTACATCTCCCACAGTGCAAGGTGGCCAGAAGCAGCGGTCCTCTCGCCGTCTCCCAGACGACCTTGCGCGGATGGCCTACGCCTGCGCGGCACTTAATTGGTTTTGGCAGTTAGAGCAAAGTAGTTTTAGAACGCGCACAAAAGTCAAATTAGCATTTGCAAACTGTGTGTTCCTCGACTCTATAGAGGACTGCGTAAACTGAAAAGTTCTCGGGTCTGATGGTGGCTTTGCCCTCCCTTAAGGGCAAATTATGTAGCCTCTGAATTTCAGTTTCTCTCCCGCCTCCCCCCACCCCCCTCCCCGCTGCCCCAGATGAGACAGAAGTAGCGCGAGCTACCCTAGAGCAAACAAGTGGGGAGGAACGAGGCCGCCACAATTGCAACACGGGTGCTAAAAACTCCGAGCTCTAAGAAGTTTCTAGAATCCTCTGGGAGCGGGTGGAAAGACACTTATGCGCGCGCGCCTTGGGGAGCGCGCCAGAGTCTGGTGGGAGTGGCTGAGCGCGAGCGGCGCTGTACCTTCGCGACTTCGCGCCGCCCACGCTTTACACCAGGTCGCCATGGCGACCGGACGTGCCCGGCTCCTGCAGCAGCACTGGCTGGGAGTCCAGGCGCTGCGCCTGCCTCTTGGCGGCCTCCGCGCCATCCCAGGGAGCAGCGGGTTCAGGTGATGGTCCCCTCCCTTCCTGCCGCCCCTTCCCAGGTCTGTTCATTGGTCCCTCTCTGGCGCGTCGCTGGCGGCTCCTGTTAGGGAAAGGTCTGGAAGAACGGCGGGAGGAAGTGTCTTCAATTTGGAAGCGTGGGGTCACCTCCAGTCGTGGAATAAGTAGAGGAGCCCCGGGAAACCTTCCTTCCCTTTCCGTTAAGTCAGTTAGTGGGTACTGCGAGCGTAGTAAGCCCCTCAACCCCTGAGCGGCGCCTCGCGCATGAGCTACACCTGCCCCGACAGATGCACGTCACAGGTGCCCACCTGCAGGTCCTGAAACGGCACCGCTCCGCATCGCGCCCCCAAAGTTCTTCCTTATTCGGAGACCGGGAGTCACCTTTCGTCTTTTCGTGACTTTATAACTTAGAGAAGTAGGAACGTTATGATTTTCTGTACTGACCACGATTCCTGGGTACGCCCTAAGCAGATCCCTCCGGCAGGCAGGTTGGTCTCGGAGCGCGCCCTCCAGTGTAACACTTTCTTGCACTTCCAACACTTTGTGCTCGTCCGACTCTGGGCCAAGTCCGAGTCACTAGAGGTCACCCCGCAGGGTTCAGCTCCTAACCCTATCCGGCCGGTTTTCCTGCTAGGGCCTGTGGTGGTCTCCTTCTGGCGTCTAGAGACTCGTCCCCTCCATTTCTCTTGGGGAACCCTGGAACTGAAGGGGGGTCCTATTCCACACTGAGAAAAGGCAATTTTGAGGAGTGAGAGGGGGGAGGGGCAGGGGTCAAGAGGCTGCAGCTGCTTTACAGATCTTAACGCCCAGGGGTAATGGCTCTTTTCCCAGTGCGAATGAGCCAGCCAGTATGTCAGAAGTATCAGTGTGCTATCATGGTACTTTATTAACTCCCTTTTATTTCATCCCGAGCATTCCTAGCTCTGTACCCATCATCCCAGTTAGTTTACCAGGTGTAGGGATAATGCTAAGGACAGTTTGTATTCTTGAGAATTACCTTTTTGCTTTTAAGTCTTCTTGATTTATAGATATAAAAAGTTGTGCATGTTATGCATTCTAATACACCAGATGTCTACCCTTAAGCATTAAAAACGGGTTGTTACTTGCCGGTTTCACTACTTGTCAGTTTTGTTTTCCCGATTCTCCAGGACTATGTCCCATGTCCACCATAGGGTTCCCGGGGATCGGGCATAAATGGGCAGTTGGACATCCCTCTCACAATCTTGGACTGCCTGCTCCTAATTGCTTACCTGCCTGCTGGCCTGGTCACCCCGAACTCCCCCCCCCCCCACTCCCCGCCGGTTGCCCACGCATTCTGCTTGTTCAGTCGTTTGGTCATCCCTCACTAAGCCCCCTGCTGACCTGGTTGTAGGCAGCCATCTTGTGAGGGCATGGGGGTTAATTTGCACATTACCTCTTTATTATATAGGAGGATAGTTGTTTTAATCGATGAGTTTCTTGACCAATTTAACTTATAGGACCTTGAATTTCCCTAGTTTGATTTAATGACATTATAATTTCTAGAGATTGTAAATAATCTGAAATTCACTTTAGGGAAAAAAGAGAAGATAGTCTTTTTATATAGTGCCCTGGGCCTCGAGCTTGTATCTCAAGTCACTGTGATTGCCTAGTTAACGCATTAGTTTTCTAATTTGTGAAATGAGGGACTTATGAGATCTGTTTTAATTGAGGAAAAACATCAAGAAATAGGCTGTACTTTCAAGTGGATAGATGCCAGTGGGTAGGGAAGCACATGGAGTGTCTTCCCTACATGTAAAATAAATGCAGCAGCTTTGGGGGGGAAGTGTTCAATAATTTAACTGGTAAATAGTATAATCCATTTTTTATAACAAGACACAGATATGTTATCTACTTGAATACAACATTTGCATTAATTTTTAAGATCAAATAAGAGACTTCAAAGAAGTTTTGAGCTGTCTGCAAGCTATGCCCCTAGATCTCAGGGACCGGGTACCCAGGATGCTGTGAAAGGTTTTGAGAACCACTGTCCCAGCCTGAAGGATTGCGCTATGAGACTGATTCCATAACTTCTTGTGTGTGTCTCAATTTTTAAATCAAAACAACAACCCCCTCCCACACAATTTATTACACACTCAATATATAAGAAATGTTAGAAAGTACATTGAGGTCTGTCCTTTCAATCCTCCAGCCCCCATTTAAAAGCAACCATCACTAAAAAGCTTTGTAACCTTGTAATCCTGTGAACCAGATATATTACTGGCTGACACCTGTTGTCTTTACTTCCAGACCTCTTTTCTTTGTGTGTCCAGCTTTTCTCTTAAGAGAGAAATACAAAAATAAGATTATATATAATTTATACTTATAACATGCATTTTCAGTTTATGTGTTCTTAATTAAGCACATAATTAAGTTATTGATTGCCTTCTGCATGCTGGTCATGTTGTGGGTGCTGAAGACTCAGCAGTGAATAAAACTCACACAGAACACCTTGCCAACATGGAGCTCACCTTCTAGGGATAGTAAACAAGGAGATAAATAAAATGTACAGTATAGTGTTGGATGGTGATATGCGCCAAGGAGAAGAGTAGGGAAGGGGCATAAAGTGTGTGTGTGTGTGTGTGTGTGTGTGTGTGTGTGTGTGTGGTGTGTCAGTGTGAGTGTATGTGTATATGTAAGTACATATAAGTGTGTGTGTATGTGTGGTATGTGTGTGTATGAGTATGAGTGTGTGTAGTGTGTTCGTGTGTGTGTGTGTGTGTGTGTGTGTGTGTGTGTGTGGTGTGTAGGGCATGGATTGGAGTTTTAGAGTTAGAGCTTGGATGAAGTTCTCATTGAGACGCCTGAAGGAGGTGAGGGAGCAAGACGACACTTGGAAGGAGATCATGAACTTGTTTCTGTCTCACAGGCTTTCACCTGTGTTGGAAACGTACCCTTTCACTAACTGAACATTGTTCCCTGTACAGAGGCCACGCAGTTTAACCAACCCCTGTATTTTTCCCCAGCAGACAACTTTGAGATGGACGTTTCTGAGTGAAGTCATAGGGCACATTTTTTTTTTACCTTAGGCTATATTTCTAGAAATGAAATTTCTGTCTTAAAAAAATGTGTGTGCCTTTAATGGTCTTAACAGACACTTCCAGATTTGGCTTTCCTCACCGTGTGCACCAGTTTTTTCTCCAGACCCTGAGTGAGCCAGCCTACTTAATTGCCATAGCCAGTCCTCATCATTTATTTGGTCTTCACTAATTTTCTAGGTTGAAATGGATCAATACACCATATTAATTTACTTTCCTCCAGTTACCTTGGAAAGGCCTAGGGCAGTGGTTCTCAACCTTCTGGCCCTTTAAATACAGTTCCTCATGTTGTGACCCAACCATAAAATTATTTTCGTTGCTACTTCATAACTGTAATGTTGCTACTGTTATGAATTATAATGTAAATATCTGATATGCAGGATGGTCTTAAGCGACCCCTGTGAAAGGGTCATTCGACTGCCAAAGGGGTCGCGACACACAGGTTGAGAACCACTGGCCTAGGGGAATAGTTTTTATTTCTTTTGGCATCTTTTTTTTTTTTTTCTTTTAATTGCTTAAAGTATTACAAAGGGTATTACATACATCTACTGATGGGCACTTAGGCTGTTTCCAGATCTTAGCTATGGTGAATTGTGCTGCTATGAACATAGGGGTGCATATATCCTTTCTGATTGGTGTTCCTGGTTTCTTGGGATATATTCCTAGAAGTGGGATCACAGGGTCAAATGGGAGTTCCATTTTCAGTTTTTTGAGGAAACTCCATACTGTCTTCCATAGTGGCTGCACCAGTCTGCATTCCCACCAGCAGTGCACGAGTGTTCCTTTTTCTCCACATCCTCTCCAGCACTTGTCATTTGTTGATTTGTTGATGATAGCCAGTCTGACAGGTGTGAGATGGTACCTCATTGTTGTTTTGATTTGCATCTCTCGGATGATTAGTGACTTTGAGCATGTTTTCATATGTCTCTTGGCTTTCTGAATGTCCTCTTTTGAAAGGTGTCTATTTAGGTCCTTTGCCCATTTTTTGATTGGATTGTTTATCTTCCTTTAGTTAAGTTGTATGAGTTCCCTATAAATTTTGGAGATTAGGCCCTTATCAGATATGACATTGGCAAATATGTTTTCCCACACACTGGGTTTTCTTGTTGTTTTGTTGATGGTTTCTTTTGCTGTGCAGAAGCTTTTTATTTTGATGTAGTCCCATTTGTTCATTTTCTCTTTAGTTTCAAGTGCCCTATGAGCTGTATTAGTGACGAAATTGCTTCGGCATATGTCTGAGATTTTGTTGCCTTTGGATTCTTCTAGAATTTTTATGGTTTCCTGTCATACATTTAAGTCCTTTATCCATTTTGAGTTTATTTTTGTGTATGGTGTAAGTTGGTGGTCTAGTTTCATTTTCTTGCATATATCTGTCCAATTTTCCCAACACCATTTATTGAAGAGACTATCTTGGCTCCATTGTATGTTCTTGCCTCCTTTGTCAAATATTAATTGAGCATATTGGTTCGGGCCGATTTCTGGGCTCTCTATTCTAGTCCATTGATCTATATGCCTGTTCTTGTGCCAGAACCACGCAGTTTTGAGAACAGTGGCTTTGTAATACATCTTGATATCTGGTATTGAGATCCCACCTACTTTGTTCTTTTTTCAGGATTGCTGCAGCTATTCGGGGTCTTTTTTTTTATTCCAGATGAATTTTTGGAGAGTTCGTTCTAGATCTGTGAAGTATGCCGTTGGTATTTTAATGGGAAGTGTGTTGAATTTATAGATTGCTTTGGGTAGTATGGACATTTTAATGATGTTGATTCTACCAATCCATGAACACGGTATGTTCTTCCATCTGTTTATGTCTTTCTCTATATCTTTTTTCAACGTCCTGTAGTTTTCTGAGTAGAGGTCTTTTACCTCTTTAGTTAAGTTTATTACTAGGTAGCTTAATTTTTTTGGTGCGATGGTAAATGGGATTGTTTTTATAATCTCTCTTTCTGAAAGTTCACTATTGGTGTATAGAAATGCCTCAGATTTCTTGGGGTTAATTTTGTATCCTGCTACATTGCCAAATTCATGTATTAAGTCTAGTAGCTTTTTGATGGAGTCTCTAGGGTTTTGTATGTATAATATCATGTCGTCTGCAAATAAGGACAGTTTTACTTCCTCTTTTCCAATTTGGATGCCTTTTATTTCTTCTTCTTGCCTAATTGCAATGGCTAACACTTCCAGTACTATGTTGAACAGGAGTGGTGAGAGGGGGCATCCTTGTCTTGTTCCTGTTCTTAGGGGAAATGGTGTAAGTTTTTGTCCATTGAGTATGATGTTGGCTGTGGGCCTGTCATATATAGCTTTTATTATGTTGAGGTATGATCCTTCTACTCCCGCCTTACTGAGAGTTTTTATCAAAAATGGGTGTTGAATTTTTTCAAATGCTTTTTCTGCATCAATTGATATGACCATGTGGTTTTTTTCTTTCAATTTGTTTATGTGATGTATCACGTTTATTGATTTGCGGATATTGTACCATCCTTGCATCCCTGGGATAAATCCTACTTGGTCATGGTGTATGATCTTTCTGATGTACTTCTGGATCCGATTTGCTAAGATTTTGTTGAGGATTTTGGCATCTATGTTCATGAGGGATATTGGCCTGTAATTCTCTTTCATTGTGTTGTCTTTACCTGGTTTTGGTATTAGGGTGATGCTGGCTTCATAGAATGAGCTTGGAAGTGTTCCTTCCTCTTGAATTTTTTGGAATAGTCTGAGGAGGATAGGTTTTAGTTCTTCCTTGAATGTTTGGTAAAACTTCCCTGTGAAGCCGTCTGGTCCTGGGCTTTTGTTTGATGGAAGCTTTTTGATGACTGCTTCAATTTCTTCCATAGTTATTGGCCTGTTGAGATTTTTAGATTCTTCCTGATTGAGTTTTGGAATGCTGTATTTTTTTAGGAATTTGTCCATTTCCTCCAGGTTGTCTAGTTTGTTGGAGTAGAGCTGACCATAGTATTTTTTAACAATCATTTGTATTTCTGTGGGGTCTGTTGTTATTTCGCCTCTTTCGTTTCTGATTTTGTTTATTTGGGCCCTCTCTCTTTGCTTCTTGGTGAGTCTGGCTAGAGGTTTGTCAATCTTGTTTATCCTTTCAAAGAACCAGCTCTTGGTTTCATTGATTTTTCTGTATTGTTTTTTTGGTCTCTATGTCATTTATTTCTGCTCTAATCTTTATTATCTCCTTCCTTCTGCTCACTCTGGGGTTTTCTTGTTGCTGTCTTTCTAATTCTTTGAGTTGTAGAGTTAGATGATTTACTACCATTTTTTCTTGTTTTTTGAGATAGGCCTGTAGAGCTATAAACTTCCCTCTCAGGACTGCTTTCATTGTGTCCCATAGGTTTTGGATTGTTGTGTTTTCATTGTCATTAGTTTCCAGGATGTTTTTAGTTTCTTCTTTGATCTCATTGGCGACCCAATCAATATTTAATAACATGCTATTCAGCTTCCAGGTGTTTGAGTATTTTGGGTTGTTTTTATTGTAGTTAATTTCTAATATTATGCCATTGTGATCTGAGAAGATGCTTTTTATGATTTCAATCTTCTTGAATTTGGGGATACTTTGCTAGTGACCCAATATATGGTCTATTTTTGAATATGTCTTATGAGCACTTGAGTAGAATGTATATCCCGCAGCTTTGGGGTGAAGTGTTCTGAAGATGTCTATTAAGTCCATCTGATCTAGTGAGTCATTTAGGATTGCTGTATCTCTGCTGATTGTTTGTCTAGAGGACTTATCCAGTGCTGTCAGTGGTGTATTAAACTCCCCCACTATGATTGTATTGTTGTCGATCTCTCCTTTGATATCTTCCAGGAGTTTTTTTTATGAATTTGGGTGCTCCTGCATTGGGTGCATATATGTTTACCAGGGTTATATCTTCTTGTTGTATTGATCCCTTTAGTATTATGAAGTGGCCTTCCTTATCTCTTGTTATGGCCTTCACTTTGAGGTCTATTTTGTCCGATATAAGTATTGCTTCCCTAGCTTTCTTTTCCTTTCCATTTGCCTGAAAGATATTTTTCCATCCTTTCACTTTCAGTCTGTGTGAGTCCCTTCTAATGAGGTGGGCCTCTTGTAGACAGCAGATGTATGGGTCATGGTTTTTTATCCATTCAGCCACTCGATGTCTTTTGGTTGGAGCATTTAGTCTGTTTACGTTTAAAGTTATTATTGAAAGGTACTTGTTTGTAGCCATTTCTTTTTTTGTGTGGCTGTTTTCTTTCTGAACTTTTTATTTCTTCTTTTTACACCAGTCCTTTTAGCATTCCTTGCATTGCTGGCTTGGTGATGATAAACTCCCTTAGCCATTTTTTGTCTGTGAAGCTTCTTATTTCCCCTTCAAGTTTGAATGATAGCCTTGCTGGATAGAGTATTCTTGGATTCAGTCCTTTGCTTTGCATCACTTTGTAAATTTCTGTCCATTCTTTTCTGGCCTGATGTGTTTCTGTTGAGAAATCATTTGATAATCTAATGGGAGATCCCTTGTATGTAACTTTCCGTCTCTCTCTTGCAGCCTGTAAGATTCTCTCTTTGTCCTGAGCATTTGCCATGGTAATTATGATGTGTCTTGGTGTGGGTCTTTTCGGGTTCACCTTGTTGGGACTCTCTGTGCTTGTGTGACTTTTTTCTTCCCCACCTCAGGGAAGTTTTCTGATATTATTTCTTCGAATGGGTTTTCTAATCCTTGTTCATCTTTCTGTTGT
The DNA here is from genome assembly GCF_963259705.1 of Myotis daubentonii. Taxonomy (NCBI): domain Eukaryota; kingdom Metazoa; phylum Chordata; class Mammalia; order Chiroptera; family Vespertilionidae; genus Myotis; species Myotis daubentonii. The sequence goes on along the minus strand of NC_081847.1, from coordinate 52,275,796 downwards.
TCTGGTACCCCTATTATTCATATGTTGTTTCATTTCATGTTGTCCCAAAGCTCCCTTAGGCTCTCCTCCTGTCTTTTAATTGTTTTCTCCAATTGCAGTACATTTTGGGTGTGTTTTGCTTCCTTGTCTTCTAATTCACTAATTCGGTCCTCCGCTTCTCCTAGTCTACTGTTGATACTTTAATGGTGTTTTTTATTGCAGCTATATCACTCTTCATTTCTTCTTGGGTCTTACTTAAGTTGTTGATTTTTTCATCTGTTTCTTCTAACTTCTTCCATATGTTATTGATTTTTTCATCTGTTTCTTCTTGGTTCTTGCATAGGTAGTTGACTTTTTCATCTGTTTCTTCTTGCTTCTTGCAGAAGTTGTTGATTTTTTCCTCCATCCGGTTTATGCACTCTAGGACCCTTATTCTGAATTCTTTTTTGGTCATGTTGCATGCCTCTGTATTACTTAGCTGCTTTTCTGGAGAGTCCTCCTTCTCTTTCCTCTGTGGGTTTCTTTGTCTACCCATGTTTGATCTCACTGACATATCTAGACGTTGAGTCATTCATTGGCTGCTCCCTGGGTGGCAGTAGCTCCTTGGGCTGTGGTTGCTCCTCGGGCAGTTGCGGTAGCAGGTGCTCCTCAGTTGGCAGCAGCTCTTCTGGTGGGTGCAGTTCACAGCTGTGGTGGCTCTTCTGGTTGGTGCAGGGAGGCTTCACGTACAGCTTCTGTTCCTCAGACAGAGGGTGTGGTGCTCAGGAGGCTGCTGTTGCTTGGATCTGCTGCGTTGATTTAAAGGCACAAAATACAACACAACAAGGCACCACGTACCAGGCACTAAACACAAATATATTCACGATATTAATAACCCCAAATAAAGGTGACCACCTGAATGAAGAGAATTAGGGGATAAGGAAGAAAGAAGAGAAAAAGATAAAAGAGAAAAAAGAAAAGAAAAGAAAAGTAGGGAAGAAAAAAAAAAGGAGTGCAAAAATGAAATTGGGAAAAAGGAGGGGGAAAGAAAAGAGATAAAAAAAAGAGAAAAAAAAGAAAAGAGCAAAAAGAGAGAATGAAGTAGAAGAGGGGAAGAGACTATGTATATGAGGAGAAAACTCCTATAGAACTGCCACTAATCCCAACAAATTCCAGCAATAGCTCCCTGGAGATGAATGCAAACTAGAAACAACCAATAATATCAAGAGAGGCAAGGGAAAACAGAAGCACAAAAATAACCGGGGGCGGGGGAGGGGGGGTGGAGGGAGGGGAAAACCCAGCAGAAAAAAAGAAAAAGAAAAAGCAAAACAGCCTCACAACCAGTCCTAAAACACACACACACACACAGACACAACAACAACAACAACAACAAAAAAATATACTCAACAATCAAGCAAACAGCAACAAAACAATAGAAAGATAAAAGAAGAAAAAAAAATTTTGGATAGTGAAGAAAGATAAGGGATATGTGTATAAGGATTTAGAGCAGTGGATTGGAAATAGGATATATAAGTAGGGTGAAATTTTGACAGGAGGTAAACAGAAGGAATAGGGAAAATCTAAAGCAGGAATAGGGTAAGAGAAACAGGACAACAAAAGGGGAAAAGTGAGGGAGAGGGTTTTAGCATAGAGGTAAAATTGAGGTAGGGAAAATTGATGCTAACGGAACTATGAAAATAGAATGGAGAACACTAATTCCAAAATAAAATAAAGAGAAAATAAAATGGCACTTTAAAAAATGGTAAAATGGTAGCAGTAATAATACTGGTTAAAAATAAAAATGTAGTAATTCAAAGGGTAAAATCAGGTGATGGAAAAAGAAAAAAAATTGGTTTCTTAGTTAAAAGGTGAAAAAAGAAAAAAGAAGAAAAAAAAATTGCAGTAGTGAAGGTCCTTTGGTTCTTCTACTCGTCAGTCTGGCTCGCCTTAGTCCTGCCAGGTATTCAAGAGAGTGTTGAATTTCCCTGCGATACACTGTTCCTCCGTGTTGTAAACCACAGTCCTGATTTTAAAGCAGGCCGTATTTGTGTCCCAGACTGCCTTAATTTGTATTTAGCTAAGAGTCAGTTTGTGGCTCAGCCTCTGGGTGGCAGTGTTTTTGGGTTGGCCTCTGAGGCTATTGGGCCTCTCTGTCCAGTAGCTTGGGTTTATCATCTCTATTGCACTTAAAACTGGTTTGGGGAAGTCCACTGCCCAGAGCTGGTTCCTTAATAGTTACCCGCTCTGTGTTGTTGCTGGGATTGAAAACTCTTTTGGCATCTTTTGAATGAAGAAATCCATAATGATAAGAAGCTTTTCAATTTATTAATTTATTAATACTTTTAAATATATTTATTTTTATTAACCACAGAAGTATTCATTAAGTAAAAAATATTGTTAAAAAAATCTACACTGGGGGATAGGGGAGGCTAGGGCGGGGGGATAAAATGGACACATATGTAATACCCTTTGTAATACTTTAAGCAATAAATAGTAAAAAAAAAAATCTAGTGAGAGACGTTCCTCAGCCTTCATACAGCACGTGTGTACAGACTTTATGGCACACCTTCGCATTTGGCAGGGAACTCCTGAGAGATGGTGTTATTTGATGGAGGAGCAATAGAGGTTCTTCTCACTTGAAACTTAGGTGTCAGAAACTTTTGTCGACTAAAAGTATTTTATCTTTGAATATGTGATACAGGTCAGCATAGAACTTTGAAGAATAGTAAATCACTTAAGAAATGCTTTCAATCATTTAAAAATGTACCATAATGTTTCACTTATATGTGGAATCTAAGAAAACAAATGAACAAAACAAAAAAGACTCATGGAAAGAGAAACTAAAGTGGTGGTCACCAGAAGGGAGTGGGTGAGGGGATGAGTGAAGATGGGGAAGGGTAATATTGTGATCAGTTTGCATAGTGACAGGTGATTACTAGAGTTGGTGGATGATCAATCACACTGTAAGGCATAAACATGTCAAATCACACCGGAAACTAATATTGTATACCAACTATACTTAAATTAAAAAATTTAAAAAAGTGTATAGTTTAAAAAATTGTATATTGTGTTGAATAATGTGCCCCACCCCCAAATTTTGCCTACCCAGAGCCTCAATGGTGACTTTATTTGATATGAGGGGCTTTGCAGACGTAATTAGTTAAGATGAGGTCATGCTGGATTACAATAGGTTCTAAATCAAATATGTGTGATGTCCTTGTAAGAAGGTACGTGAGAAAACACACACACACACACACACACACACACACACACGGAAGATGGTCATGTACAGGTGGATCAGAATTGGAGTAATGTTGCCACAGGCCAAAGGGATCACCAGAAGCTGGAAGAGGCCAGGAAGGGTTCTTCTCTAGGACTTTGGAGGGAGCATGCCCTCCCAATACCTTGACTTTGGACTTTTGGTCTCTAGGACTGTGAGACAATATATTTCTGTTGTTTTAAGCCACCTACTTTGAGGTCCTTTGTTAAGGCGGCCTTAGGGAACTAATACAATTAGAAAATCGTATTTTACCTCTGACTACTGGTTTAGAGCCAGGGCAGTGGAGTTGAAACTTTTCTGCTGTGGAAATCTTTGCTGAAACAAAATTTTCAGCAGAGGTACAAAAATTTATGGCACAGGTGGAATTCTCCGATTAAAGGTGGAGCGGCATGGCTAAACTTTCCAGATTAGTATCTCCCTGCCTTCTGTCCCGCCGCTTTCTGTTCTGCAGAGCACAGATGCAGAACCACCGCACCAGCCTAACTTCTTCCTGTTTCCCCTGCGCGCACTGGTTAGAGTCATAGGACTAAGGCACATGGAGTGCCTTTCGCTGGAGCCGGAATGGAGAGGCAGGGCAGTCAGCATTTTTCCCTTGGTGAATTTGTTACCCTCTGGGATCTGGAAAGGATTCTGGAGGGTATCCCACCTCTCTTGAATTGGGTGCCAGCATGCAGATGATAGCTGATGTTTACTGAGGACTTGCCAGGTGCTGCTCAGAAGCACACGGGCAAGGCCAGGTGATCTGTGTGCTTGCTGATGTGTACATCTTAAGTGTCTCCGTATTCAGCATCAGGCTACGCTGAGTCCCTGGGTGATGCCCTCCCCGTGCGTCCTAAGTGCTGCTTGTGCTGGGGGTTGAGGCCTTACTCTGTTCACGCCTGTCCATGTGGATTCCATCCTTCAGCTTCCACAGTCATTGCCGACCTTCTTTCTGAGTTCTTGTGATCCCTCATTTTGCCCCCAATTATTGCCCATGTCCTCTTTGAACGATAGTCCAAATATATCCAGGCAACCTGCTTGGTGGAAGGAACTGATGTTGGTTAAACTGTTGGTGAGCTGGTGAACAAAGCACAGACTCAGAGTGATGATGCGGATGAACTGAGCATACGGGTAAGTACGCTTCAGGCCTCTGTCCTTTCCTAACGAGCAGGCTGGGCGGGGGGTGGGTCAGAGGCTGGTGTGCATGTGGTAAAGCAGCCGCTTCCAAATCTTTCCAAGAGAAACAGCCTATTCGCAGGGAGCGGCCTCTGCCAGCTGCTGCCTAGAAACAGGAGGCCGTGGGCTCAGGGACTTGCTGGGCTTTTCAGATCCCTGCCCAGCTGCCACTGAGTACCACTGCTTTTGAAGACTGATTTTAATAAAAAAAATGTTGGAACTTTTGAAAAGGACTAATTGCATAAAATATTGTACCCTACTTCATCAAATCTTAAAAGCCATTGAGGGTAAAGTTCACTATTATTTTACATACCACTAACATAATAAAAAAATGGCCAATGAAGGTATATTCCTTTGCATGGGAGGGGTTAAACTGTGAAAACATTTGTGGGTGAGTGCGTGGTGCTTCTGTGGCCGTGACTGCCAAAGCTGGAGAGGGAGCCGGTCATCGCCCCTCACAGGCCAGCGGAGCTGTGGCTCCTGTTGGTGTTGGCAGGTCTGGCACACACATCTAATGTTCCTTTCCTTTATCAGGTTTTGTTGTTGTATTATTGAAATTGGACAGCTAGTACATTTTATCTCTTTCCTTTTTATTTCCACTGAGTACATTTTATAGAACCTCTTTGCCGCTGGCAGCCTGTAAGGAGAGTGAGTGTGAGATGTTAGTTTTAGGACCCGTCAGACTAAGTCCAGTTTTCAGGCTCCTGACTCAGGACTCAGGTTGTCTTCAAGGCCTCCCCCCCCGCCCCCCCGGCTTTCTTCGCAGAGATTAAGTTTCACAGTCAGTAATGTTTGGAGCTTAGGAATCTGTTAAAATGCTGAGCTTAGGAATCTGTTAAAATGCTGTTGTGGGGAATGGGCAGTTCACTTTGCATTGTGGTGATTTGAATTTTCCATGTTTACTTTCAGGAAGGGGCCAGGTGTCCAGTCCGCTGCAGCTGGTACCCCTCTGAGGAAGCATGCCCCATGCGAGAGGCGTCGCAGGAGGGCCTCCTCTCACTGCCCTGTGCTTCTGGACAGGTGAGGAGGAGTCGTCTGCCACTTTTTTGGGAGGCTATCAGGATGGAGTTATTAGAGCAAGTTATACGCTGCATACACCAAGCTGTTATTTTGAGCTCTCTAACAATAGAACTGTGTAGGAAGAATCTATAACCCAGAGAGTTTGATATGAGTCAGCAGCCTGTCTCCATCACCATTATTAGACTAGTTTTATGAAGCTAAACTTCTAAAAGTGATAAGTTGATTTAATTTTCCTTTTAAAAAATATTTTCAGAACTTCTGAAAAGGAAGCCTGTTCTTTAAAATTATTCACTTTCCAATTGATATAGCCCCTTGAAAAAGAAGAAGATTGAAGTGTCTTCCTCTAACTCACAGGTGGGGAATGTTTGGCCCGAGGACTGTATAAGGCCCACGAAATCATTTGGTCTGGCCCTGCCAAAGCATTAGGAGTGAGTTAATTGAATGTTTGACCAAATATAGGAGGGTAATTTTTAAGTTGATAAGTTTGTATGTCCTGCAAATGATGTTATAAATATCCAGCCCTGGCTGGTTTGGCTCAGCGGATAGAGTGTCAACCTGTGTATGGAAGGGTCCCGGGTTCGATTGCAGTCAAGGGCACATGCCTGGGTCGAAGGCTCGATCCCCATTAGGGGGCGTGCAGGAGACGGGCAATCCATGATTCTTTCTCATTGATGATGTTTCTATCTATCTCCCTCCCTCTCCCTTCCTCTCTGAAATCAATAAAAATGTATTAAAAAAAGAAAAATAAATAAATATCCAAATGTGCCTTGGCAGAAAAAAGGTTCCGTACGCCTGCTCTAAATGTTCAGGAAGTCTCTGAATTTTTTAGCTTTCAGGATTTTGGGAACCCATTTTGCCACAGCAGGATTCTATACTGTGGCCTCAGCAACGAGATCTGTGGACCTTTTTTTTTAAATTGCAATTTGAAATTGATGCTGAGATGCCTGTGGATTCATGCTGTTCTGAGATTTATGGAGTACTAGCTATATGCTAAGTGTAGTGTGGAGCCCTGAAGGCTTGGAATTATCACAGACATTTTACAGTGGAGGGAGTGAAACTCACATAGTCTACAAATGACAAAATTCAGATTAAAACATAAGTTGTCTGATTTCAAGTTTTTGGTTGTTAGTACTATTATCATAACTAGCTCACTAACAGGGCTCATACTTTTAGTGTGTTTTTAAAAAGAAATGAAAAGCCAAAAAGTAAAAAGCATTAAGGATATCAATTCCAGCTTCAAACCCTACACTCTGGGAATAGAATCTGTCATACTACATCTGATGTAGTAATAGAACAAAGATTCATTCAGTTACTCCTCTTTTCTCTGAGGATCTACCTCATTCTTTCCCAGTGTTATCAAAATTTTAGGAGGGATTGTTTCTCTATAAAACGTTTGGAAACCTTGCTTTCATCATAATTTAAGTGTTTAAAATAGTTAAAATCATAATTAGAGAGTATGGGCAAGCCCTTTTAAACTGGCCAGAGGGTTTGCTCCCTCCAATCCTTTATCCCAAGACACCCCCTGCCCATCTTCCAGTCCAGTACAATCTCCTATAGCTCCCTTTGCCAAAGGTCACGGCCAGTGCTTTCTAGGCACGTACAGGGGTTTGTAGAACCCTAAGGTCATAGAAACACAGGGGATATTGAGGATGCATCTCAGTGTCATATTTACATGTCATATAAAGATCTCAGTGTCATATTTACAGGACATATAAAGATCTCAGTGTCATATTTACAGGACATATAAATGAAAAAGGAAAGGACACTTGAGAAAACCTTAGGGGGCTTGGTGTTTCCCTGAAGCCCAGAGCAAGCAGTTGCAAGCTGAGTACCCGCGGAGAAGGGGGATGCTCTGTTCCAGCAGAGCTCAGTTGGAAATGCGTTGATATCTCCTATTTCACTTACAGTTTTTGTTTTGTTTTATTTATTTACTAGAGGCCCAGTGCACAAAATTCATGCACTCAGGGGTTGGGGGGTGGGAGGGTTGGGGGAGGTGTCCCTCAGCCTGGCCTGTGCCATCTCACAGTCTGGGAGCCCCACGATCGATCTCCCCACAGAGGGAGGCCCCACCCACCCGCCACAGCCCACTGGTTGGTGGCCTGGATCTCCCTCAGTGGAGACAAATTGCATCACACCCACCTTGGCTGGCCTGTGCCAGTGGGTGTCATAGTGTGGTCATCCAGACGGTCGTTTGGCTGTTCAGCCATTTGGTTGATTTGCATATTATGCTTTTATTATTATAGATTTTTTTTGAGGAGTAGGAATTCTGTATTTTTCTTATTGATAGCTGAGCATCCATTCTGTTTCTTCTTTTATTTCCATTTATCTCTCCATGTAGTAATACTTCCATTGGGGAGATAGTGAAATGCTGCTGTGTGACCCAGTGTGGGAATGTGATAAAAGGGCTGGGGAAATTAGCTCTTTGTACCTGGGGTCTTGGTGTTGGTGTCTGTCATAAGAATTGTACCAACCAGAGCCTTTCCACGGAGAACATAACTGAAGGTGAGGAAGCGGGTGGCTTTGTGTGCAGGATGGGTCTGTTATCGCCTTCTCTGTGGAGGTGAACGGCCAGTAGTGTTCCAGGTACCACATCCACCTCTCTGATCTCCCACCCTCTCAGCTTGCCTTCAGAAATCTTGCTGAAGATTCTGTCCTACCTGGATGCCACGACCCTGCTGTGCACAGGATGTGTGAACAGGCGTTTTTATCACCTGGCCAATGACAAGTAAGGAGAAAGGCAACTGTCTCTGTTGTGTTTTGATGGAGGTCCTGAGAACTAGTAAGGCCGTTTTAACCAGTTTTTTAAAACTTAAAAAAGTTAATTTCAAGAGTATTTTTAGGCATACTATTTTAGATGCTTTACATACTTGTATGATCCTTTCAAAGATTTGCATTTCTGTGCTTAAGAAAGGATGAGTCTTTGTATGAACTGAAAAAGCTCAACCCTGGTATTGGTGTGGCCATTGGAGCAGGTGGCGTTTGGTGTGCTGGCCAGGAGCACCTGCTGTGTCCCGAGAAGAACACAGACTTCCCACAGTTTCAGGCAGCATGGGCTGGGCCAGACTGGTCCTGCCTGCGTTTGCAGGATGGTGGTAGTGTGCTCTGCTGGCCAGCAGGCAGATCCTGAATAAGGAAGAGGGAGAGGCCCTTCCCACTTTCTTGGAAGTTGTCCTTTAAAAATATGAGCTTCTGATGAAATTACTCTCATATATTTTTCTGTTCCAAAGGATAATCTTAATTGCATAAGTTGACTTACATTTATAAGTGTCATGGTCAGTCTTCATTAAAAGGACATATTAAGAATTGAATGGGTAAACAATAAATGTTTTTGGAAAGTTAAGGGTATTTTCTAAGCGTTGCTTCTGAAGAGAGAACAGGAGCACATTCTGTAGCCAGTTACACTGGTGACTCCCGGGGGACACATTTGAAGGAGGTCTCCTTGGAGCCCGTAACATCCATGGGGCTGCCTCCCTGCCTCATGTATCGAGCCCACAGCATGAGCAACAGTCTCCCCATGGTTCCCTGAAACACGGATCAGCTGCCTCTGCCTCATTACTCGGGGTTTTGTTTTCCAGTACTCTGGGAAACACTGACATTCAATTGGCCCCCTTTTCTGAACAACTCATTTGAAGGTTTCTGTGTCTGACTGGGAGTGAGATTAGATAAACAAGCTTTGGCCTCAAATTCTCCATAGCATTTTAATAGGATGGAGTGTTTGCAATCGAGGTGAATGTACTCGGTTTTGGAGACTGATAAAAACATTTTAAATGTGACCTTTGTATTTTATAAATAATCAGTCTACACAATACTTAATTCTAGAAGATGCTTTTATTCTCTTTAGGCTCCTCTGATGATAAATTGAGTAAGATAGCGTGGGACGGTGGTCTATCCTATCAGTGTCAGGCATAGACTTTGTCACTGGAGGTATAAGAGGTCCACCCTCTGCTTCCCCTATTTGTGCCGGTGTTTATTTTTGTAGGTGTGAGTGCCAGGGCAGGTACAAAATAGAGTCAAACTTCTGAGTTGAAAACAAAAATACTTCAAGGCAAAAAGTTTGGCATGAAATGATTTTGTGGGGTGAGAGGTTACTTGAAAAGCCCCATCTAGAAAGAAGTGTCAGGAGGAGTCTGACTGTGTGAGTGTGTTGAGATATCCATGCAATGTCTGGATCCTGGAGGCGAGTTCCCAAGTCAGATGTCTGAGAAGTGCTTCTGTCTGCTGTGGTTGTCACTGAGTGCCCAAAGCAGTCATTCCCCTCTGGGCCCATGTGTCTCCCGCAGCCCTCCTGCCATCCAGGGTCTTCCGGTCTATAGGGGAATCGCCTTCTGCCCGCTGCCTCTTGGCCACTGGCCTTTTCATCCCTTTCTGCACTAAGTAGAATGTGGAGACATAAATCAGCAAATAATTAAATTTATTGATGTGAATGTCACCGTTTACATTAAGAAAAGGATTTTAACCTCTGTCTCAGTCTCCCCTAAGAGCAGTTTATTTCTCTTCTCTGAAGCAGAGCACTGGCTGGGAGAGAGACACCAGGCCTGGCTTTGGCTCCTGCTAACAGCACTGCTCCTATGGCTTCTCGTGGCTTCCAGTGGAGTTGGAGGACCACAGACGCTGGGTCACAGATGAATTTAAATTCCAGAGTTGCAGCTAATCAGTCCTCTGTACTTGGATCAGTTATTCCATTTCCTTGAGCGCCTTTTTGGTGTTATTGAAGAGGCCATGAAGTGGGGGCTGAGGGTGTGAGCTTGGGTGGAAGCTCTGTGGATTCAGTCCTGGTTCCACACTGTTATCAGTACTCTTCACTTTCTCTGTGCAAGCAGCACATATTCACTGCTGAAAAATTAAGACTTAGAAAACAAAAAGAACATGCAGGACAGTTGGTGTTGATATTCTGTGTCTGTATGTATATACACATCTCCTTTCTGTATACACTGCTTGCTATTTTTCCCTAGTCAATCTCCTCCTCAGTTATTGGTATAGGAAGGCCGTGGTGTGGATGATCCCAATGTCATGCACTCACTCATTTTAACCTGACCCCGGGAACAAGCTTTGCCTTCCATAAGTGTTTCTAGGCTTGGTGAACCTAGGATACTTATCTCAGACTTCAGTTCACCTCGACACGCAGAACTCTTAAGTGTTCAGCTGGACACGTTGCTGGAATTAGATAAGTTAAAAATTATTGTGCATCTTCAAATTAATATATTACAAGGACAGGTAATGGCAGTGTCTTTTAGACTGTTTACTTCTTCCCTCTTTCCCCCCAGTTTTATTTGGATCAGAATCTATTCAACTGCCTTTTCACCTAAGAGATGTAACTGGAGAATTGATCCAGTAGAGAAGACAGTCGCATCTATGAATGCACTGTCAGTTGAGGACAAAGAAGCTGGATATTGGAAGAAGGAATATATCGCAAAACGGATAGCCTCCGTGAAAGCAGCTCTAGCTCAGGTCCTCAAACTTGTCAACCCCTACACAGGCCTCCCGGCCAAAACCAAGGAGGCCCTCAGGTACGCACGCTTCTCTCGCAGCGGGCGCCGCGCTTTCATGAGTGCTGCTGACCTTGAAGAAGAACAATGGTGTAAGCTCAGACGATCGTGTGCCTGGGACATACGTGCACTTTATATTGTGAAGACCTGTCTCTTGATATTTGTGTGTGTTTCTGTGCATGTGTAAAATATATAGTATTTTCCTACTCCGTGCAAGTGGTCTCGAGTTTTTACGAAGAGCAGAAATAACCTAGTTCTATGCTCTGGTAAAGCAAGGGTATCTGAGGTATTTCTCCTGGGCAGGACCTTTATTTACTTATTTTATTACTTACCTATGTATCGCCAGTACTGAGAACACAGCTGTTCCTTAGGTGAGGAGAAAATGTTTAAAGGAAGAACTGTTGGGGCAAGGAAAACTCACATCGGGCACATTCTGAGAACTTTGACGTTGGTGTTAGGGAAGTGGATGCTTTAGAAATGATAAGTGAAATAGACTAGCTTTTTTTTTTTTCAATGAGGCCAACATTATTAGCTTGCTTTTATTTCTCCAGAATATCTGGTCTCGGTTGGGTAATCATATTGAAAGAAAAAAGTGGGAAAGAACATGTCATGGAGCACGCTGACCTTTACATAAACCACTCCTCTGTCATGGTCGTGTGGTATGGCAAAAATTGGCCCTGTCTGGCCACACTATCAACCTTAGACTTGTGCGGTGTGACGCCAGTCTTGATGGACTGGCACAAACCCCCCACCAAAAATGGGTAAGTACTAATTCAGCACAACTTTTGAGTGAGAACATCTTATATGGAAATACTAGTTGGCATCACTTTGTAATTTAAAAACACCACCAGTGTATTTCAATTTGATTGTGTCCTAAAGACTTCTCTTTTATCCTGGGTCACTATAGGATAGGAAAAGAATAGGATTATCACAGTGTGATTCGGTTCCTCTTCTCTTGGTTATCTAAAATGGTTAGGGAATGACATTGTAGTTAACAAAATTTCCTGGATGATGGAACACATACCGAGAATCCACTTGATTGTGGCCGTGTGCTGGGTGTGAGGGTGCTGGGTGAAGGGTTCTTCCTCTCCTCCCCTCCCTGATTCTTCAGCTTCTGCTGGGGCCAAGGAGCTGCCAGCAGGAGCCAGGGGGAGGGAAAGGAAACCATGGGTGGGGCAGAAATTTAGGTGTGGCCATTTTGCCTTTGATTTATAATGTTGTTTGTGTCCCTTGCTCCTCAACATGCCACTTATTAGCAATGTGCACGTTATTAGCATGTTCTTCCAAAGCAGTTTTAGGTACACTAATAACAGTCACAAACAGTGGACATGGGAGTTCACTTCTCTCTCTCCTTTCTTTGACATGCATTGCAAAGACCTCGATGGCCTTCTCTAATTGCAAAGTACAGTCTGAGTAACTTAACTGACTCCACCTTGGTTGGCTGCGACAGATTCGTTAGGATCTTCCATCTGAACCCAGGCCTCCTGGTGGGGCTGTGGAAGGTAAGACTTGGGCAGCCTCGTGGGCTGTGACATCCCTCCCTCTCAACCCCATGTTCACTCACATGGACAGGACATCACGTGTGCAGTCCTTTCAGACTTCTCATGAGCTGCATTCCATTTTATTATCTTACCAGCTTCATTTTGTAGCAAATGGTCCTCGATTCCATGGAGGGTCCTTCCTGTTCTCACAGACGATAGGCTACCTTTACTATCATGGGATGTCCTGTCCTCTCCAGGCAATTCATGTTCCTTTCCCTTTTTCTGTGTCCTTTCTTGTCAGTCTCTGTCTGTGCCTTTGGCCTGGGAGTCACTCCCACATGTTCCTGACCCTGTGGATGTGGCAGTGAGTGCATCTGCCCACCAGGGAAAGGTGTAGGCTCTTTCCTCCCACCAGGCGAGGTTTCTTCATTCATCAGTCAGGCCAAAGGCCAGCTCCCTCCTCGGGGCTTGTTTTCGGGGCTGTCACCTCCATGAGAAGCATCTGTGCAATGTTCCCCTGTTCACCATGGGTTCCTCGGTGGCTTTGGCCCATGGATGTTTTAAGGTAGCAGTTCCTAAATTTTAATTCAGAGAACTTGGTGTGTGTTCATGTAGGCAGACTCACCGGGACTGGACTTCAGCGTCTCTCTCTGCTACCTCTTTCTCTTCCCAACCTGCCTGGCTTCAGAGTCTCTCCCTCCCTGACTCTGGGTGAGGCACTTGGGGGCAGGGCTGCAGTTTGCCTGACTGGAATCCACCTATCTCTGTGGGCCTGTGGAGTTACGGGGACTCTGGCTGATCCAATTGGCCTCTGTCTGGCCATTGGGTCACCTGCACCAGGCAGTGTCACCTGTGAGTTTGGGGAGGAATGGGTATTAGTTCCGTGTACAGTCCCATTTTCTGGGTCCCTAACCTGATGGATGAGTGAAGAGCTGGAATCTAATTGTCCCCACTGGGTTTGTCCAGCCAAGCAGGTACTCGAGAGAGGAAGGTCATGCCATGAACGTTAGGTATTTGTGGAATTGATCTCGTGTTTGTGCAGTTCTTCCCAGAATTGTCTTTATTTTTGCAAAGAGCTTGAGACAACCTGGAACTAACAAGACCTGTTTCCACAATTACCAAGTGTAATACAGCATTTTGCTATTTCACAAATATAAGGATGAGCCTCCTTTTACTGCACGCTCTGTGTGTCTGGGTGAGTCGTGGCCCTGCTGTCCATGTGACACATTTCTCTTACTAAGATGGCAGCACTAACAGTGCCTCAGCCTGAGGTCAGCGTACAGTTGAGGGTCTGCCATTGTCTGCAAGGCGATGTGCTGCGAACTTCACCACGACCTTGGGAAAGATTAAAACATTTCAGCTGAAAAGTGTGTTCTTACTAATCAATGTTTCAGAGAGCGGAAGAACTGGCGTTCGTCATGGCCAATCTGCACTTCCATCACCTCGTGGAGAAGAGCACGTTGGGCTCGGCCGCCCTGTACGTAACTGTCCATTGTGCATTTAGTTTTTGTAAAGTTAACACAAACAATTATAAGTTGATACATCTTAATATTCTGAGAATAGCTACAAAGATATTCTGTTCTTAATCAGCAGACACAAGCCCACAGGCATAATTACTGAGCTGTTACTGAGATAATTGGATTATTCATGAGTGCACATTTGCTTTATCTGTTCTGGGTTAAGGATTCTGTGCCTTGTAGAACATTATTTATAGGGCAGGTACCTACACTGCTGAAAGATGCAGTACGTCCTGGTGCCTCACACTGCACTAACGTGAGCTCTCTTACCTTGGGAGGCTCACAGACCCACGGTCGCTGGCTGAGTCCGGCCTGCAGGTGTTTGCTTGGTCTCTGCAATGCGGGCCTTTTAATGAATGTGAGGGTGTTCAGGTAGGGAACATGCTTTCCATTTCGCTACAGATGTCTCACTTATAAATATTCCCTGAAAAGCTTCTGAGTGCTCTTGTTACCTGTGTAGTACGGCTTCTTGTATTGAAGAATACTTTGCTCATTGTGGCTCTGGGTCTTCTGCCCGGTCCCTAACCTGTGGGGCTGTTGTAGGTGTAGTCATAGGTGCGCAGGTGGTTTAACGCGGGGCAGTGAGCACAGTGCTGAGCCACTGAGGAGCGGAGTTGCTGCCCTGGGTGGTCTGTGAATCCCGGCGGAGCTCACATCTCTGCCTGTCTTTTTTTATGTGTGTTAATCCTCATCCAAGGATATTTTCCCATTGATTTTTAGAGAGTGAACAGGAAAGGGAGAGACAGAGAGAGGAAAACATTGACATGAGAGAGAGACATCAGAGTGGCTGCCTCCTGCCCAGGACCCTTCAGTCCGTGGGCTGATGCTCTATCCATTGACCCAAACTGGCTAGGGCTCTGCCTGCCTTTATTGAAGTTGGTAGGAGGAGCAGGGGGCATGGAGTTCCTGGTGTTGGAGGTTATTGGGGTTCCTGCAGGGGATTGATAGGGCTGGTGCTTTGAATGTATGCTAGTTTTTTAAAGAATGTTTTCTTTCTGGTATTGACAAATTCATGTGTGTTTGTTTTTATTTTTAGCCCCTATGAGCTGCCTCCTCACATCCCCCTTTTGGATGACAGCCCTGAGTACGGGCTGCATGGCTACCAGCTCCACGTGGACTTACACAGCAGCGGGACCTTCTACCTATGCAGCACATTTCGCAATCTCTTTACCAAGCAAGGTGACACTGAGTTTCTGTTGCAGTTTGAAATGAAAAGGTTGGGGAGTACATGGGACCCAGTTTTGTATCTGAGTTAAGAAGTGCCCTCCTACCTGGCCGCTTCGCCCTTCCAGACCCCTGTGTCACCCGAGGACTTGTGAAGGGTCCAGGCAGATCTGATCCCTTTAGCTCTGGCTCAGTCTCCACCTTCCTTCTCCTCTTCCTCCTGAACATCCTCCACTCATCTTGTCTGCTGGTACTTTCCTTATCGTTTGCCTCATCGCATTCCCTCTCTTCACTTCATTGAGACTTATTTTATGGCTCAGAATACAGATTATGTTGGCACATGCTCCACTTGTCCTGAGGGAGAATGTATGTTCTGGTTGGGTGAGGTGTCATCAGTGTCAGGACCAGGAAAAGGTGGTCAAGAGTGCTGAAGTCTGCTGTGTCCTTGCTGATTTTCTGCCTGCTGGTCTTGTAGTCATGGAGAAAGGAATATTGAAACCTCCAAGTATAATTGTGATTTGTGTATTTCTCATTGATGCTGTCTCCATTCTGGCTACTAGTACTTCTAGTCTGAAGCTCTGTTATTTCATTCATAGGCATTGAAGACTGTTATGTCCTCTTGAGCCATGTCCTCTTATCATTTATGAGGCAACCTTCTTTATTCCAGGTGATAGTTTTGTTGTGAAATCTATTCCACCTGATAAATGCAAGCATTCCAGCTTTATTTTGACTAGTGCTAGTGTGATTTGTTTTGCCTCCTTTAAACCCATTCATATCTATGCATTTGGTCACTGTGCTTCTTCAGTCCCTTATGATATATGGCAATCCATCCCAATTTTCATGCTATTTATTTGTTGAAGAAATGGAATCTATTATTTGTCTATACAATTTCTGCATTTTGGATGGTTGCTTCTAGTATTAACATGTTTCTCTAGCTGATAAGGTTTAGGTTTTTCCTTTTTCTTTGGCAAGAATCCTTCATAGATGATGCTCTGTACTTCCTATTGAATTTATCAGAAGGATGTAGTATCTGCTTTTCTAAGTATTAATTATATTAAGAACAATCAGTGGGTTCAGGGAATTCTCAGACTAGTCTCTTTATTATGACTTGCTCCATGATATTTACCAAATGGTTTACCAAGTAATGGGAACCTGTGTTCATTTACTTTTATTAGTGATTGTAAAATGATGATTCCCTGGTTGTAGTGTTCTTTCTATATTTATTAGCTAGGATTCTTCTGTAAAGAAGAATTTTCTCTTATCAACCATTGAGTTAACATGAAATATGTTAGTACAGGAAAGACAGGGGACATGCTTGATTCTTTCTCCTTATTAATTTACAGAATAGTGAGTTAATGTTTCAGCAGTCTTCAAAGATGACTTGTAAGTTTTTTTTGGAGGTATTGTTAAAAAATGTCATTTATGTATTTTAGTCTACTTGCACTCTTTATTCTTTTAATTATTACTGTGCTCTGCTCCTGTTTTTTTGTGTGTTTTGACATGGCTCCAGTCATCCTTGGCAGCTTGATTGCATTCTAATATGATAAGATTGCTCAGGCTTATCTCGTCTGTTTCCTGCCCAGACTGGAATGAGTAGGTACCCTGGTTCCCTTTAGTTCATGCTACACTGTGTATTTAGAGACCATAGTCTGGATCCTAGGGCTGCATGGTACTCTGGGGTTTTCATTTATTTTAGGGTTTTCAATAGACAGAGCTGAGAAGTTTATCCTATATAATAAAGAGGTAATATGCAAATTGACCATCACTCCAACACACAAGATGGCCACCCCATGTGGACACAAGATGGCTGGCAGAGGAAAGCTGTTGGGAGGGACCAGGCTTGAAAGGGAGGGCAGTTGTGGGCGATCAGGTCGGCAGGGGAGGGCAGTTGGGGGTGACCGGCCTGCAGGGGAGGACAGTTGGGAGGGACCCAGGCCTGCAGGGGAGGGTAGTTGAGAGGGACAAGGCCTGTAGGGGAGGGCAGTTGGGGGGGACCAGGCCTGCAGGTGAGCAGTTAGGCGTTGATCAGGCTGGCAATGGAGTGTTTAGGGGGTGATCAGGCTGGCAGGCAGAAGTGGTTAGGGGCCATCAGGCAGGCAAGCAGGCAGGCAGGCGAGCAGTTGGGAGCCAGCAGTCCTGGATTGTGAGAGGGATGTCTGACTGCCTGTTTGTTGGACATCCCTCGAGGGGTCCCAGATTGGAGAGGGTGCAGGCTGGGCTGAGGGACACACTCCCCCCATGCACAAATTTTGCCGGGGTCCTGCCCCAGCGGGTCCAGGGGTTCCCCAAAGGTGTGGACGGAGTCGGCGAAGAAGGAATGACACGGAGACAGCGTTCAGTTGATCAGCAGCCTAGCCAGGATCTCTAGCCAGGATCTCCAGCCAAGTTCTGGTCTGGATCTCCAGAGAGGTTCTGCTGTTTATTGTCTTGTTACATCCGTATTTATACCAGTTGATTTTAATCCTGTCAATTTCTATTACAAAGGTTAGGGCGTTTCTTATCTCCATTCCAGGGAGTAAAGATTATGTAGCTTAAGCATGATTGTTTGTAGTGATTAACTACCCGCCTGGCACTTAGTTAAGGAGTTTCATCCCCTCCCTGACTTCAGGGAAAAATTCCTACCTGGGGAAACAACCTTTCTAGGAGAGGCATCCCCTCCCTGACTTCAGGGAAAAATTCCTACCTGGGGAAACAACCTTTCTCGGAGAGGTGACCTTGGTTAAAACACACAGCGCTAAGGGGAGCAAACATATTAAGAACAGTATGCTATATACGCCAGGTCCCTTGAAACATATGCTGTGCAGATGTTTCTTTCCTGCAGCGACTGTGTCAAGCAGCAAGGATGGACCGGCTTCCGGCAAAATTTCATGCACCGGGCCTCTAGTAGATTTATAATGTGAAGAAGTAAGTCATGCATTTATTTAAATTAAATATCTTAGAAGTTTTTAATGAACTTCTTAGATTATATATTTGCATAATTTTTCTTAGGCTGAAAGTCTTTTATAAACAACATCACAATATGTAATAACATCATAAGAACAAAACCTATATTGCTAATAATGAACCTATTGAATACTCTCTAAATTAAGAATTTCCTTGTGGTCCTTCATGTACTTAAGATATCTATATATATAACAGCCTAAGTGACCATCCAACCCTTCAACCGTCTGACTGGTAGCTAGGACATGCACTGACCTCCATGGGGCAGATGCTCAATGCAGGAGCTGCCAAGCTGCGGTGACTTGGCAACTATGGTTCTTGAGTGATGCACCCGGAACTAGAGAGGAGGGAGTCCGATTTCAGGATGTGTGGCCTGAGAACTGCCCTCTCACAATCTGGGACCCCTCAGGGGGTGTCCACAGGCCAGGCTGAGGGACCCCACCAGTGCACAAATCTGTGCACCAGGCCTCTAGTATTACACTAGAGATATAAAATTAAGTCACCTAAAGTAATCTTTCTCTGCATTGGTGTGCTACCACTTTGATATGCAATTAGTGATTTGTTTCAGTTGATTTTTTATTTTTCAAGATTGCTTTGCTATTTTTCTACATGAAAAAAATTACCACATTTACATGGTTCCAAAGTTGAAAGTCTAAAACAAGGTGGTTCAGTGAGGTTTACGGGTACCTTTCCCCTTGACCCCTATTCTTTTCCTCCCTCCAGATGAGACCCTTTATAGTCGTTTTTGGCTCATTCTTTAAATGTTTCTCTTTGAATACATAACGCTGTACACAAATATATTCATATTTTTCTCAGTTTTTAAAAAATGAAGCACATTACTCCCTTTTAAGTTCCTTGCTTTCCCCCCAATTAATAATATATTCTGCAGATTATCCTTCAGCACGAGGGAGAGATCTTTCTTGTGCTGTTTTTAAAACAGGTACATTGAGAATAAAATGAAATGGCTGTGTAGGGTTGTGTTGATTGTTTCTCTCCATGGTCCCCAGTCGTTGCTGTTACACATAGTGGTATAGGGACTGGCCTTGTTCACACTTCACTTCATAGTCTGCCAGCTTGCTTTGGGGAGCCTTTCTTAGAAATAGGATGTTAGGTCAAAGGGTGAATGCACATATATTCTTGAGAGACACTTGCAAATCCCCCTTGATAAGGTTGCACCATTTTGTATTCTCAACTTAATAGGGATATTATGTTAATAAAATGTTTTATTCCTAAGTAAGTTTGTTCTAGGGTTTTAAAATATATTCTTACAAGTTAAGGTGTTTCTATTTCTAGATTAGTTGAAAAAAATTAAAAGAAATATTTCTGTTGATTTATAGAGAGAGAGGAAGGGAGAGGGAGAGAAAGAGAGAAATACAGACATGAGAGCAGAACATCAATCGCCCCACCAGGGATCAAGCCCTCAATCTCGGGCATGTGCCCCGACTGGGTAACTGAACGGGCAATCTTTCTGTTAATGCTAATAAACCTCTGGGAACATTAGATGTTGTTATGACACACAGGGTGCTAAGTGAAATGAAGGACAATGGAAACCGAGATGGGGATAATTCACCTTTGTCTGCTGTCTTCACAATAAAAACACATTTTCACCCTAAGAAGACTTTATAGGAGATTGAGGTGTGTTTCCTAGGCATGTGGTTCTATGGTCAGAAGTCAGCAGAGGGCGCTGTTGTCATCAGAGTCACTTGCAAGGTTAGAAAAGTACAACTGGAGTGTCTTCTGCAGTCTTTTGTGGTTTCATATGGCATATTTAGCAAACTCTGGCTCTGCCAGTGCAGTTGGGCATGACAGCACTTCGTCCCTGTTTTTAAAGAACACTTTCTGTCTATCAAGGAGAAAAGGTTAGAATCATGTTTCTGGAATTGAGGTGGCACTGTCTGTTGTTTGTCGCCAGTGAGCTGTGAGAAACCTGGCTGACTCCAAGGCGGCTGTCTGCAGGAAGTGGTGGGAAATCATTCATTAACAACCAGCTGTTGAATGCAGGGACTGTGCACAGTGCAGGGGGACAGATATGTGGCAGACATATCTGCCCTCCACAGGCCGGGGTAAGGGAGCCTGCTGAGCCAGGTGCCAGGCACCTGGGGAGGGGAAGTGACTCTCAGGATTCCTGGATGGTTCTGAGGAAAGGGGGGAACGGTGTCGATCTGACTCAGTGGAAGACACTCAGAGGCCAGCATCCCTGTGCCCGGTGCTGTCCTCGTCCACCTGAGCCTGTAGCTGAGGCTCTTGCCTTAGACTCCAGCATTGGTCTGGTGGGTTCAGTTCCCTGGCTGGGGACCACCTGCATGGCGTGTGTGTAGCTCAGGTCCTCATTTCCTAACAGATCTCCTGACCACCTGGCAGTGTCCTCCTCAGCCGGCCACTGTGTTCAGGAGCAGGCTTTTCCTCCTCCGATGTTGAATAAAAAGGTTCCCCGTTCTTTCTTCTCTCCCCTAAGGTTCATTTGACTGTTTCTCCTTGCACCTTTACTTAGTCCTCCCCCAAGACCTGGGGTGTTTTCTCTTTGTACTCCTATGTATTCTGCCACCAGACCAGTCATGGCTGCATGAAGAGTCTTTGTAGAAGGATCCCAATAATCTCTTTTCAAGGAGAATTTATGATCCCCAAACCTGCGCATTTGGCTAACTGCACTTTGTGTGTTGCCACTAAAATGAGGCTGAAAGGAAGTTTAGGTGAAGAAATATTTGAATTGAATTAATGAGAGGCAAGAGGGCGGGGAGGAGAAGCAGACAGGAAATGTTGAAGGAGGAATTTGTAAATGAAAACTAAGGGAAGCTTGCAAACACACCTGGTGAGGTTGTCTGTTTACATTTTGTTTTCTGTGCTTTCAGAAATGTGGATGGACTGTTGGCATTGGGTCCCCAAGACCGCCCCCGACTCAGGATACAGTTGTGTCATTGGCCACAATTCACTACAGTAACAGGGCACTGGGAAAAATCAGCGAGGGAGAAGGTACAGGGGCGATGGCAGAGGAAACTGGGTGAGCCCTCAGGAGCCCTCTTCCTGAGGACTCACACAGGATCTGCTTATTTATTTCCCTAGAATGAGATGTGAGAACACATGTGACATGTTAGCTACCTGAGATGCTCATTGGAGACTCAGCCTGGCCCAGGGTTTTAAAATTTTTTTAAAAATTGATTTCAGAGAGGAAGGGAGAGGGCGAGAGAGAGAAATATCAATGATGAGAAAGAACCATCAATTGGGTGCCTCCTGCATGCCTCCCACTGGGGATCAAGCCCATAACCCGGGCATGTGCCCTGACTGGAAATTGAACTGTGACCTCCTGGTTCATAAGTCAATGCTCAACCACTGAGCCACACAGGCCTAGCCTGGTCCAGTGTTTTTATGGGGGTTTGGTCATGTAGGCACCCTTTGCTTGGCACTACCAAACTTCCAGACTCCTGGAAGGAGAGACATTAAGCATAAACCACATTGTGGTACAAACTAGTCAGGTGCAGTGGGCCACACTTGCCACTTAGGAATGGATCCAAGTTCCCAGACACCAGCAAGGGCCACCCTGGCGAGCAGGCCTTTCTAAGGACAGGCAGCTTGGGCCTGCTGTGCGAACTCTTTTCTGCACAAGGCCCATGAACACATGGATGAGGGAATGGCACAGCCAGTGAAAGAGCAGGCAGGAAGCAGTCCAGTGCCTTTGAAGTGCAAATAGAGCCCTGAAAAAGGGTGTGATCAGCAATGCCAAGTGCGAAGGAATGTGGATTTTTTGTCAAGCTAATGATTACCAATTCTCAGAAGCTGAAGGAAAAGTGTGTTGCACAGTACAGTGTGCTTATTCTTGTCATCAGGACCAAGAGGAAGTGATGCCAAGAAGCCAAGGAAACAGAGTTTGAAGTAATAAAGTGAGCTAGTTCTGTCTTTTGACTTTTTATCTCATTGCTATAAAAATGCATTTAACAGCTAATGTCTTACTATGTGGTTTGAATTTCTGAATATATAGGAGTTATAAAGAAGCAAATAAAAATCACCATAGGGCAAGTGTTTATGTTTTGGTCCATTTTCAGATATTTACTTGTGGACCACATTGTGTGAACAACCCACTTCTTCCCCTAGCAATTGCCTTGTGAGCAGTTTCCCATGTCACCTAATAGTCCTTGAAAATTTGATTTTGAAAAGTTGTATGACATTCCATTGTTTTGTTTTATCATGATTGATTGACCCGTTATCCTAATGTTGGGCGTTTAGGTCTCCATTTTTCATGATTATAGTGCTATTATCATGAGCATTACTTTGAAAAATCTTTGATGATTTGAGAGGTGAAAGGGACATCTGATTTAAATTTGCATGTCTTGAATATTAGGTTGACTATTTAAAAAATTATTGACTTCAGCAGAGGTTTATGGGCTGCCATCAGCCGGCTGTTTAGGAGGCATCTTTGTAGGATCCAGCTTCAGTACTGCCTCTCATGGGTGTGTGGCCCTGGCCCTCAGTGTCCTTGCCTGCAGACGGTGGTAACATCAGGACATTGCTTAACAAGATTCTTGGTGGATGAGGGTGATGTAGTAAGGGATGCCTCCAGGATGCTTCACATGTGTTGCTGCTGTTGTCCTGATTTTTACATTTCTTTTAAAAAAACTAGAGACCCAGTACGTTCGCTTCTGCTTGCCTCAGCTGGCTGCCCTGCCCATCCCTGCTCGTAGCTCGCACCCTGCCCTCCACCATTCGTAGCTCTCCACCGCTAGTAGCTCTCTGCCACAAGTAGCTCGCACCCTGCTCTGCCCGCCATGAGAGCCGCTGCTTGTTTGGTCATCATGACCACAGGTCTTTTATGATATAGATATTTTTATTGATTTTAGAGAGGAAGGGAGAGGGTGAGAGACATAGAAACACTTATAATAATAAAAGTGTGATATGCTAATTAGACTGGACAGCTGAACGACCTTCAGGACATCATTCCAGATGTCCTTCCCGATGAAGACGTGGCGACAGGGGCCAAGGCAGAGGTGGTTAGAGGCAAGCAAGTGGGCAGGCGAGCAGTTAGGGGCGATCACAATACCTTCACCTTAACCAAGCCCTGAAATCTCCTCCCCTCTGACAGTTGTCATTCTGTTCTCTATCTAAAGAGTCTGTTTCTATGTTGTTTGTTAGTTTATTTTGTTCATTAAATTCCACATATCAGTTAAATCTTATGGTATATATCTTTCTCTGATTGGGTTATTTCACTTAATACTCTCCAGGTCTATCCATGCAGTTGCAAAGGGTGATATTTCTTTCTTTTTTATAGCTGAGTAATATTCCATTGTGTAAATGTACTAAAGCTTTTTTATATACTCATCTCCTGATGGGCACTTGGCCTGTTTCCTGATCTTGGCTATCTATTCTAATAAAATCCTAGGTGGCCCTCGTGCCCACACATCATTACAAGATGGCCACCCCCATGTCATCACAAGATGGCTGCCCCATGTCATCATAAGATGGCTGCTGCATGTCATCACAAGATGGCCACCCCCGTCAGCATAAGATGGCCACCACAAGATGGCCAGCAGGGGAGGGGAGTTAGGGGAGATTGGGCCAGCAGGGGAGGGCAGTTGCGAGTGATTAGGTGTCAATCAGGCTGGCAGGGGAGTGGTTAGGGCAGGGGTGGGCAAACTTTTTGACTCAAGGGCCACAATGGGTTCTTAAACTGGACTGGAGGGCCGGAACAAAAGCATGGATGGAGTGTTTGTGTGAACTAATATAAATTCAAAGTAAACATCATTACATAAAAGGGTACGGTCTTTTATTTCAATAGTTTTATTCATTTCAAATGGGCCGGATCCAGCCCGCGGGTCGTAGTTTGCCCACGGCTGGGTTAGGGGGTGATCAGGCTGGCAGGCAGAAGCAGTTAGGGGCAGTCAGTCAGGCAGGCAGGTGAGTGGTTAGGAGCCAGCAGTCCCGGATTGTGAGAGGGATGTCCGACATCCCCTGAGGGGTCCCAGATTGGAGAGGGTGCAGGCTGGGCTGAGGGACATCCCCCCACCCCCCAATTGCATGGATTTTGTGCACCGGGACTCTAGTTGTAAATAATGCTGTGATGAATATGGAGGTGCATATATTCTTTCAAGTTAGTGATACCTCCAACTTGTTCTTCTTTCTCAAGATTGCTTTGGCTATTTGGAGTTGTTTATGGTTCCATATAAATTTTTGGAATATTTTTTCTAGTTCTGTGAAATACACCATTGGTATCTTGCTAGGAATGCCATTGAATCTATAGATTGCTTTGGGTAGTGTGGACATTTTAATGATGTTAATTTTTCCTATCTGTGAACATGGTCTATGTTTTCACTTATTTGTTTCTTTAATTTCTTTCTTCAGTATCTTGTAATTTTCTGAGTATAGGTCTTTACCTCCTTGGTTTATTCCTTGGTATTTTCTTTTTTACATTTCCTTTCTACCTGAATTTTTGTTTGATAAATCCCATTGTTTTAAGTGTTTACAGGACTTATATGAGTTATGTTCTTTTCAGATATTTTCTTCATTTTTTTCTATTGCCTTTTGATTTGGTCTGTATTGTTTTGGATCTCTCAAAGGTATTTTGAATTGTATGTAAACCTATGCTTCCTTTGATTAACATAAAAATTGTGTCCAGCCTAGAGGTTCACATGCCTGCCCCTCTTAGGGCTCTCTCTCTCTGTGGTGGAGGACCAGGGCCCCTTCTGCATGTGTGCCCCCTACTCCCTGGCAAGATGTTTCAAGTTTTACTTGTGTATTTCGTTATGAAAATACTAGAGGCCTGGTGCATGAAATTTGTGCGGGGGGGGGGGCCTTCCCCTCAGCCCAGCCTGCACCCTCTACAATCCGGGACCCCTCGGGGGATGTCCGACTGCCAGGGGATGTCCTAAGGATTGGGCCTAAACCGGCAGTCGGACATCCCTCTCACAATTTGGGACCGCTGGCTCCTAACTGCTCTCCTACCTGTCTGCCTGATTGCCCCTACTGGCCCCCCTGCCAGCCTGATCACCCTTAACTGCCTCTGCCTGGTGGTCTGGTCACCCCCTCACTGCCCCCCCTGCTGGCCTGGTTGCTGCCAACTGCACCCTCTGCTGGCCTGGTCACCCCCTCCCCCACCAGCCCTTGCAAGCCTGGTCGCCCCTTACTGCCCCCCTCTGCTGGACTGGTCACCCCCAACTGCCCTCCCTGCTGGCCTGGTTGCCCCCTCACTGCTCCCTCCCCCCCCCCCCCCCCCGCCCCACTGGCATGGTTGCCCCACACAGCCTGAGTTCAGTCGTTTGGTCATCCCTCACTAACCCTCCTGCCCGCCTGGTCGCCCCATGCAGATTGCTGCTCAGTTGTTTGGTTGTCCCTCACTAACACCCCTGCCAGCCTTGTCGCCCCACTCAGCCTGTTCGGTCGTTCGTTTGGTTGCGATGGTCCCTGGCTTTTTATATATATAGATATGATCCTCCCCTAACATAAGATTTCTTACTAATGAGCTTTTATCAAAGACTTCTTAGTTATTTCCATCCATTTATTCTTTTAGATGTATTTAATAATTACTTGGGCAGATTAAAAAATATCTCATTTGCATTTTGATCAGATTTGTATTAAATGTGTACATTAATTTGGAAAGAATTGATGTATTTTTATTTAGGGTTTTGGACTATCCATTTATGTAAGTTGAGAGAAACGTTCCTTATGTAGGTCCTGCACCTTTCTCTGCACATTGATACTTCCTTTTTGTGTTGCCCCTGTGAGTAAATTTTTTTAGATTATGATTCTATTAGTTGTTTGTTAAATTTGTTCTATATCCTGTAGAGTTTTTGCAATATGTTTCTCATTAAAATACTGATTAAATATTCAATGCTTACTCTTTAAGACTTAACAGGAAATGTTGAGAGGATAAAAGAAGTTATGGGTCCTAGAAACTTCTTTTTTCCTACCCAAAACATGGAGTTATTCAACTCTTCAGTACCAGAACCTGATAAGCCCATAAAATCTCTCTTTAAGGTTTGTTTCAGATATTTTTTTGCATATATTGTGCTATCTTATTTTTATTGGTTCCCAAAATAGATGACTATTTTTGTCCCCTTTATTCCTTGATACTAATTACTTTCTATGTTTCTAGGTCGGCTTATGTTCTCTAAGCACTTTTCATAACAGGAAGGCATTAGAAGTAGTACAGTCCTGTCTGGGTGGTGATTACCTAGAAAAATTAGAACGGATAATTCCTTAGAGCCGTGGTTGGCAAACTGCGGCTCGCGAGCCACATGCGGCTCTTTGGCTCCTTGAGTGTGGCTCTTCCTAAGCCTTAGGAGTACCCTAATTAAGTTAATAACAATGTACCCACCTATATAGTTTAAGTTTAAAAAATTTGGCTCTCAAAAGAAATTTTAATTGTTGTACTGTTGATATTTGGCTCTGTTGTCTAATGAGTTTGCCGACCACTGCCGTAGAGTATCTTCATCAATGGTTGTTAGTACATTTCCCCTGCTTTGTTAATCCTGGGACCCATTATAAAAAATCAGCATTACAAATCACCACTCACAGAATGGAGAGCCCAGCTATCCATGCATTCTGTCACAGCTCCTCAGAGAGGGCGTGATTTGCGAGGCCCTGTGTGACATGCAGCTGGGGACTCCTTGTTGGGATGTCCAACATTAAGAATCCAACATGGCAACAGCAAAGCATTAGGCTTGGAGGCCTTTTCAGCTCACAGGCTGGGCCCTGAGCTGGCTCTGCTGTGGCCCAGGACGTTTGTGGAGGAATCTCGTGCCTCTGGAAACCATCAGGGGAGCCCTTTTCATCTCCCTGCATTTCTAGACTCTGACTTGTGCTTCAGATTTGGCCTCAGAGTTTGATTTGCTCTTTTTTTTTTTTTAATTAAATCTTTATTGTTCAGATTATTACATTTGTTCCTCTTTTTTCCCCCCCATAACTCCCCTCCTCCCAGTTCCCGCCCCACCCTCCGCCCTCACTCCCCACCCACTGTCCTCATCCATAGGTGCACGATTTTTGTCCAGTCTCTTCCCACATCTCCCACACCCCTTTCCCCCCCAAGAATAGTCAGTCCATTCCCTTTCTATGTCCCTGATTCTATTATAATCAACAGTTCATTCTGTTCATCAGATTATTTATTCACTTGATTCTTAGATTCACTTGTTGATAGATGCATATTTGTTGTTCATAATTTGTATCTTTACCTTTTTCTTCCTCTTCCTCTTCTTAAAGGATACCTTTCAGCATTTCATATAATCCTGGTTTGGTGGTGATGAACTCCTTTAGCTTTTCCTTATCTGTGAAGCTCTTTATCTGACCTTCAATTCTGAATGATAGCTTTGCTGGATAAAGTAATCTTGGTTGTAGGTTCTTGGTATTCATCACTTTGAATATTTCTTGCCACTCCCTTCTGGCCTGCAAAGTTTCTGTTGAGAAATCAGCTGACAGTCGTATGGGTATTCCCTTGTAGGTAACTGAGTTTCTTTCTCTTGCTGTTTTTAAGATTCTCTCTTTATCTTTTGCTCTTGGCATTTTAATTATGATGTGTCTTGGTGTGGTCCTCTTTGGATTCCTTTTGTTTGGGGTTCTCCGAGCTTCTTGGACCTGTAAGTCCATTTCTTTCACCAGGTGGGGGAAGTTTTCTGTCATTATTTCTTCAAATAGGTTTTCAATATCTTGCTCTCTCTCATCTTCTGGCACCCCTATAATTCTGATGTTGGTACGCTTGAAGCTGTCCCAGAGGCTCCTTACACTATCCTCGCATTTTTGGATTCTTTTTTCATTTTGCTTTTCCGGTTGGATGTTTTTTGCTTCCTCGCATTTCAAATCATTGACTTGATTCTTGCGCTCCTCTGGTCTGCTGTCGGGCGTCTGTATAATATTCGTTATTTCAGTCTGTGTGTGCTTAATTTCTAGTTGGTTCCCCAATATAAGATCGAGGGTCTTATTAGTTTTCGTGTAGATCTCATTAAGTTTATCGGCAGCTTCTAAACAGTTCTTGAGAGACCTTAAAAGTGTGGTTCTGAACTCTATTTCTTCCATTGACAATTTTTTCCTGTTTCTTTGTCTCCGCATTTTGTTATGCTTCCTTGGTGCACCCCCTAGTGGTCTTTGTTCGCAGTCTTATAGATAAATCTTGATTGTTGTAGCTAATTCCAGGGAGGGTTTGACCTCCAGGCCAAGTGGCTCTGAGAATCAGCTGTGTCAGCAGTGAGAGAACTTCTGTCCTCTAGGGAGGTGCTAATCTAGCCTTTGCCTGAGGCTATCCGGCAAATGCCTCTGTGCAGGGCTTGGGCGGGGCGGGTCACACAGGATCAACAGGGTGGGCCGGAGAGAGCAGTTATGGCGGCTCTCAGTCCTGTCCCAAGGGGCTCTGCCTCTCCGAGTCCCAGCACCCGCTGCAAAGCTCGGGGAGAAAGCTGCACTCGCTCTGACCGAAGCCAGACAGTCCCGCTTCTCCCGTTTGAGTCTGGGTCCCTAGAGACTCGCCCGGATCTGGAGCTCAGAGTCTGCGACTCCCTCCCGATTGAAAACGCCAACCGCGCCCTCCGCCGCCAGCCCGTTCCGCACACTCCGCACCTCAGAATTTGACTTCAGCACTGCGCCTCCTCTGAGTGTCCATGTGCGTTTCTCTTTCCTCCTAGTTGTAGGACTTCCACTCAGCCAGCGTTCCTGTGGTTCTGGGTGATGTCCCTTCCGTTTTTTGGTTTCACTTTTGAAGTAGTTGTTCAAAGCAGCAAACTCCGGCGTTAACCTATGCCGCCATCTTGGTTCTCCAATGAATCTGATTTGCTCTTTCTCTTTGGTGATTTGACTTCTTTTAATCCTTTAAAAGGAAGGATATGAGTGTGTGTGTTTTTTAAATTTTGTTTTCAAAGAGATTGAGATAAGATTTTGTTGCTTTTTCAAAGGTATTTATTAAGGTGATTGTGGAAATAGAATCTATTACTTAAACCAAGAAGTTTGAGGATGTTAAGTCTAATAAAGAACATAGGTAATGGGTCTTCTCATCTTTGCTCCAGTGTGAATCATTTGGTGTTAGGACTCTAGATCCCCAACACGTTGAGCTGAGACCCGCTTCTCAGATCACAAATGTCTTATCCTCCGTGATTCCTGTGCCTCACTTCTACTGAGCTGTTCAGGTTTCTTCTCATTGTTTCAGGTCTTTGATCTCTTCCTGGCTTCACTTTCCTGAGTACACAGTCTGGGCTATCCTGTCAGCATCTCATCATTAGTAGCCTCACAGAATCCCTTTCCTGATGTCCTGGATTTCCCTCCATGGATAACTACGACACTGCTCACCTTGACATTGCTTTTCTAACTTCTTGAATGAGCAGAAGTTCCTTAGGGAAAATTACAAATGCGTGTCCATTGAGGCTGCCTTTACCAAGAGTAGCTCTCCCACTATCCCCAGCCTCACTGCATCTCCTTGGCTTTAGTCAGGTCACAAAATCAGCCCTGACTCAGCCCTGCGGCCAGATGAGCAGCATGCTTTATTCTGAGCCCAGTTTCTAGCTGCCCTTGGAAGCATGAGGCTGATCTGGATGTGTTTCTCAGGAACATTGGAAGAGAAGCAGAAACAACTAACCATATACTTTCTCTTTAAATGTCTTTGGAAGGCTAGTCTAGAAAAAAAATAATTTATACTCAAATGGACTGGACTGATAGAAAATTGGTCCAAAGGCATGCCAGGGAAATAAAACTGTGAAAATACCAGTCTGAACCTTTAAATACATCAATAGAAAAAGCTATTCTCAAACACTATTGAATTAATGAACAGTGAATTTTTAAAGAGTCTCAGTACATAATTTGTTCTGTGTAAAATCCAGTTAATTGTCACCAATATCAGGAACAATATGACTGGCAAATGTGGCCTGTTAGGACCCTAGTTAATATGAAAGAAGTAGAGACCTATGGCTCAAAAGTTTATAGGAGATTTATTGATGCCATCACATCCACCAGGCCTGAGATGGGGAGGGAAATTTCCTAAATAATTAGGAATTTTTACTTTTCAATCTCTCTAATTCATTTGACTCTTGTAACTTATATAGCAACCAAAAATGGGAGGGAGAGTTCTGATCCTTCTCATGTTTAGAGACCTTCTCTCTTTTGATATTCTACTATCTATGTTTATATATAGCTACTTAAATTTCATGTGGATCAGGGGTTTGGAAAATAACAGGTATCTGAAAACAACTAGCTGAGAAAGAGAGAGAAGACGTGGACATGCCTTGAGGAGATTTATGATAGAGACCTAACAGGGAACAGGGACACTAAAGATTTCCTGTCCTTGAGAGTTAGTGCCAACTCTGTGTGATCATTAGACTCTAATGATTATACTGTCTTGTTATTCATTGTTCCTCTGTAGCATCAGGTCTCTGCAGCTTTAAATTCTTAACGCTCTGTGGCAAATATTTTTGAGTTTATAGGGTCTCCTGATAAATCTTTACCCAAGATTTACACACATACCTGAGAGTTGCTATGGATGTCTGTTTCATTTCTTTGTGTGTACTGACCTGAGGTGGTGGGCTGGGTTCCCATCTCATTCAGTTTTTGCCTCATCAGGTTTCTCTGCTTAGTTAACCCATGTTCTGATTTTCCTTCTTCAGGGGGTTCTGATCTGATTTAACTCCCTTTTCTCTTTTTTCTATTTGCCTTAGGAAAATCACTCCATCTGCCAGTTTCTCTTCCCAAAATTCTTTACTTTCCACCTTTGAAGAGGCAAGATGAACTCTAATTATAGTTGAGAAATGATGTTAGAGGTGCTATGAATGCCCATAGAAGACAGGACCTTTATTCCCAAAGACAGTAGGTTGAGGAATCAGATCTAAGATACAGCAACAATTGAGGACAGTTCAGTGTCAAAGTGTGCAAGAGGGGTTTAGAACAGGACCAGATCAGCGTAGGTGGAAGGGTGCTACCAGCCACGGAGGTGACTGAGATGTGAAGACCCAGATCTGAGGCTTGGCCAGGATCAAAGGTTGGATGCAGAAGTGGCAGCCAGTGCAGGGAGCAGAGGGGCCCTCCCAGGAAGGCCAGCACAGCTAGCAGCTCACCTGTATTGAGTGCTGTTTGTTTTGTAACTTTTTATTTTGATCTACTTTCCAATTTAGGAAAAATTAAAAGAAGAGTACAAGAACTTGCACAGACATCTTTCTGGTTTTTCAACCTGGATTATTCTGCTTGTTCTAGAACTTCATTTAAATGCATCATACAGGGTGTGCTCTTATTTCTGGGTTCTTTCACCACATTCCTTTGTATCTAGATTCTTCCTTTCGGCAAAATGCCTTTGAGTTTTATCTGTACTGTTGCAAGTGTCGTTAGCCATTCCTAGCTACTGATAAATAGTAGTCCACTGATTGTGCCACAATTTGCATACCTGTTTTCCTGTGTGTTTTTTTAAAATATATTTTTATTGATTTTTCAGAGAGGAAGGGAGAGGGAAAGAGAGAGAGAGAAACATCAATGATGTGAGAGAATCATTGATCGGCTATCTGCTGCACGCCCCCTACCAGGGATCAAGCCCACAACCCAGGCATGTGCCCTTGACTGTAATTGAACCCAGAACTTTGCAGTCCGTAGGTCAGCACTCTATCCACTACGCCAAACCGGCTAGGGCCTGTTTTCCTGTTGATGGACATGAAATTTGGGTTGTTTTCAGCTTTGGGCTATTATGGATAAAGCTGCTATAGAATTCTGGTGAAGACTTTTTTTTGACATATGCTTTTATTTCTTTTGGTTAAGTACTTAGGGCTTGGAATTGTTGGGTCTTAGAGTAGATTTATGTATTACAAATTGCCAAACTTTTTTTTTAATATATTTTTTATTGATTCTTTACAGAGAGGAAGGAAGAGAGATAGAGAGCCAGAAACATCGATGAGAGAGAAACATCGATCAGCTGCCTCCTGCACATCTCCCACTGGGGATGTGCCCACAACCCAGGTACATGCCCTTGACCGGAATCGAACCTGGGACCCCTCAGTCCACAGGCTGACGCTCTATCCACTGAGCCAAACCGGTTTCAGCTGCCAAACTTTTTTATGTATAAGAATACCAGACTTTTTTGTAATGTGTAAGAAAATTTTATGTATAGGAATGCCACTTTTTTAATGTGTAAGAAAATTTTATGTATAAAAAATGGCCAAACTTTTTTTTTTTTTTTTTTAATAAAGAATGATTGCACTATCTTATACTCCTCTCATCAAATGTTCAGGTTGCTCTATATCCTGACCAACATTTGATGTCATTAGTCTTTTGAATTGTAGCTGTTCTCCTGTGTGGTGGTAATGGTAGCTCATGGTGGTTTTGATTTGCATTTTCTGATGGCCAGTAATGTGAAGTACTTTTTAATGTTTTTATTAGTCATTTGCATATCTTCTTTTTGAAGTATCACTTAAATCTTTTGCCTTTTTAAAAATAATGAGTTGTTTTTTTCATTATTCCTGAATTGTAGGAGTTCTTTATGTATTCTGGATACCAGTACTTTTTCTGGTACATGTTTTGCAAATACTTTCTCCCAGTCAGTGGCTTGCTTTTTCATTTTGTTAATATCTTTTAGTGACCAGAAATTTCTTATTTTAATGAAATATAATTGATCCATTTTTTATTTTGTAGTTGTTGTTTTCTTTTTTTTATTTCTTAAAACTTTTCATACTTCAGGTTATGGTGATATTCTTTCTTTCCTTCTGGCTGTATTTTGGTTTTAGCTTTTACATTCAGGTCTATGATCCATCCTAATTAATTTTTGAGTAACAGATGAGGTATGGGTTGAGGTTCATTTTATTTTCCCATAGGGATAGCAAGTTGTTTTTTGTGAAAAGACTTTCTTTTCTCATTGGATTATTTTGATCTTTTTGTCAGAAATCAATTGCTTATAAAGTGTTAGGTCTATTTCTGGACCCATCTCTTCTGTTGATCTATTTGTGTGTCTTTATAGCAATACCATACTATCTTGATTGCTGTAGCTCTTTGGTCAATTTGAAGTCATTTTTTTTCTTCTTTTCAAGATTGTGTGGCTATTTTAGGTCCTTATTATTTCCATATAAATTTTAGAATCAGCTTGTCAAATTTTATTTATTTATATATACTGACTAGGGGCCCGGTGCACGAAATTCGTGCACTGGGTGTGTGTGTGGGGGGGAGTGTCCCTCAGCCCAGCCTGCCCCCTCTCACATACTGGGAGCCCTCAGGCGTTGACCCCCATCACCCTCCAATCGCAGGATCGGCCCCTTGCCCAGGCCTGACGCCTCTGACAGAGGGGGCAGGGGACCCTCATTTCCCCCATCACTGGTTCTGCCCCCAGCCCAGGCCTGATGCCTCTGGCCCAGGCATCAGGCCTGGGCAGGGGACTCCCAGACCCCTCCGATTGCTGGCTCTGCCCCTTGCCCAGGCCTGATGCCTCGGCCAGAGGCATAGACCCCCATCACCCTCCGATCGCCTGATCGGCCCCTTGCCCAGGCCTGACGCCTCCGCCAGAGTTGTCAGGCTTGGACAGGGGACTCCCATCTCCCCCCGATCACTGGCTCTGGCCCCCGCCCAGGCCTGAGGCCTCTGGCCCAGGAATCATGCCTGGGCAGGGGACCCCCATCTCCCTCTGATCGCTTGCTCCACCCCCCGCCCAAGCCTGACACCTCTGACCCAGGCTTCAGGCCTGGGCAAGGGGACCATCATATCCCCCCAATCCCCAGCTCCGCCCCCCACCCAGGCCTGATGCCTCTGGCCCAGGCATCAGGCCTGGGCAAGGGACCACCCCAGCGCCCCGCCCAGGCCTGATGCTTCGGCCAGAGGATTTGACCCTCATCACCCTCCGATCACCAATCACCGGATCAGCCCCTTGACCAGGCCTGAGGCCTCTGGCAGAGGTGTCAGGCCTGGGCAGGGGACCCCCATCTCCCTCTGATCGCTTGCTCCACCCCCCGCCCAAGCCTGACACCTCTGACCCAGGCTTCAGGCCTGGGCAAGGGGACCATCATATCCCCCCAATCCCCAGCTCCGCCCCCCACCCAGGCCTGATGCCTCTGGCCCAGGCATCAGGCCTGGGCAAGGGACCCCCCCAGCACCCCGCCCAGGCCTGATGCTTTGGCCAGAGGATTTGACCCTCATCACCCTCCGATCACCAATCACCGGATCAGCCCCTTGACCAGGCCTGAGGCCTCTGGCAGAGGTGTCAGGCCTGGGCAGGGGACCCCCAGCTCCCCGCGGTGGCAGGCTCCGCCCCTGCCCAGGCCTAACGCCTCTGGCCTAGGCGTCTGGCCCGGGCAGCGGGGACCTGCAGCTGCAGCTGCCCCGCGATCGTGGGCTTCACTTTAGGCCCAGGCAAGGGACCCCTAGCTCCTGGGACTGCCAGCTTCGACCGTGCCCAGCTCCCATCGCTGGCTCCACCCCTACTTCCTGCTATCACTGGCCAGGGCGGAAAAGGCACCTGATTCTCCGATCATGGCTGGGGGGCAGGGCAAAGGCGGCCCCAGGGCCGCCTTTGCCCTGCCCCCCAGCTCTTAGCTCCCCCCTGGGTTTCTGATCACTGTCAGTGGCAGGGGGCTTCTTCCTGCTTTCCCTTTCGCCTCCCTGCATTGTGCCTACATATGCAAATTAACTGCCATCTTGTTGGCAGTTAACTGCCAATCTTAGTTGGCAGTTAATTTGCATATAGCCCTGATTAGCCAATGAAAAGGGTAGCATCGTACGCCAATTACCATTTTTCTCTTTTACTAGTGTAGATTATTTACAAATTAATTATTAAAATGCCTGATGGGATTATGATTGGGATTGCATTAAGTCTATAGATCAATTTGGATAACTGGATATCTTTTTTAAAATTGATTTTAGAGAGAAAGAGAGAAAAAGAGAGAAACATTGATTTGTTGTTCCACTTATTTATATATTCATTGGTTGCTTGTATGTACCCTGACTGAGGATCAAACCTGCAATCTTGGCACATTGAGGCAACATTCTAACCAACTGAGCTACCCTGCCAGGACTGTTAGGTAGATATTTTAGCAATAGTGAACCTTGCAATCTCTGAACATGGTACATCTCTACTTTCTGTTTGGCAGTAGCCTGGCCTTTAAATGGAATATTATTGTTGAGATAATCATGTCAGGTGCTTAGCACACTTAACCTATATAACAATCTACACTGTAATGTCAGCATTTATTATTAATTCCATTGATCTGAACAAAGCTTTATAAAGTACTTTCCATTTGTATCTTTATTTAATTCAGCTTGGAGTTTGACCATGGCTGAACAGTCAGTGAATGGCTGGGTAGGGTTTTGGAATGACATTATTGCGACTCCCAAGACCATGTTGGGGCATGCATGTCACTGAAGGCCACTTTGGTGAGGCTGGAATGGCATTCCCCTACATTTGGCATGGTCTTATTGATTGGTTAAGGTTAGGATTTATTCTGAATGGTTTCAGGAACACAGGAATTCAATGAGGGCATGTTAGTTCACAGTGAAGGGACCCAGGTCACTCATTACCTAGAGAGAAGGTAGCTTGGGAAGGGGCCAGAGTGAGTGTGGGACTCACAGATGGAGAAATTACCAGACATTTTGGGGAGTCATAAATGTTTCCCCTGCACATTTTTATGTTAATTTGTAGATTTTTCTCTCCTGGCAATAATACAAGAGCACAACTTCATGAGAATTTAGTCCACTTTGTAAACACTCAGCTAGTATAAAACTAATCAGTGATTGTTCCCCCTTTTTGTATGTATTTTAATCTATTATAACATGGACTCTAGGCACAGAGCAAGTTTGCACTGTGTCTTTGCCACTTAAAAACTATAATTCCTATTTAATAGTGTTATTTTAAAGTGTTCTTTTAAAGTAATCTCTTATGCTACTACAGGTGAAGTGCTTAACACATGGTGTACAAATACTCAAAATTATTACCTGCTTTATATGCACACATGTTCATATACACCTTCATTGCAAAGAGAGAGATGCCAGAGAAGTGGGGGGGGGGGGAGCAGGGGAATATAGATGCACACATAAAGTGAACACCGCTGCTCATGTTCTAAAGAAGTCAGAATCCTTACACATGCTGCCGACAGCATGAGTGAGACCAGAGGCCCTGCCCCTCCGCTGACCAGCTCAAAGCAGATTGTTTAAATGTAGGATGAGCTTTACCACTTTTCTCTAAACGGACACAGCGGTCACAGAGGGTTGCAGGAAAGTGTGCTGACCTTTAAGATACTGCGGATATTACAGTTGTGGCTGGGAAGGGGAGGGTGTCTGGTGATGATAAAGTAACAGTAATCCTTGCCTCCTGCACAGATTTCGCGTTCATTAGCTCCGACGTTGCCATTGAGATGTTATTGGCTGTTGTACGTTGGGGTCCATTTTCGTCAGTGTCCTGAGGACGAGCCACATGGAAAATGAAGTCCCGTTTCTGTCCGGCACGTCCGGCTGCGCCAGCTGGAGGCCTCTCGCTTCTGCGCACGGCCGTGCAGGAACACAGAGCAGGGCAGAGCCACATCTGGTCCTTTCGGATTGTCATTACTGCGCCTCCGCTGAGGCCACTCTTTGCAGAGTTCCTGCCTGCTGCATCGAACCCTGTGGTGACAGCAGACTTGCCTGGGAAGACAGTGTCATTTGGCTCTCACTCCACACCTCGGGCAGGGGGAGCGAGGCTGCACAGTTCCTGCTAATTACTCGCAGCCTCTGTCCTTGGAACAAAAGCAAGGTTGGGCCACAGCAGCCTGCTGCCCTGGCTAACAGCGCCCTCCCACAGGGCCCCCAACACCTGCCTCAAGCGGGTCTGTCTCTCAGAGCACCTTGTGTCACAGAAGAGGCAGCGGGCAGAGCATGGTCTGCATCTTTGGGCTACACCTGCATGAGAACACTGTATAGAATTGTTAGAATAGGGCTTTGGTTCCCAAGGCAAGCAAGCTTTGGTTTTATTTTATCGTGTGACATCACCAGCTGAGGGTCAAAGAACACGTGCTCTTCCCCATTCCTCTTCCATCTGCTCTGCCCCATGATTCACATATTAACCTCTGTCCAGGTGTCTGTCTCTGCAGAAGTCATTCATCCAGGGAAGGTGCTGATGTGCGTGACGGTCGTGTTTCAGACTGTGAGGAAATGGGTGGGTACCTGGAGCTCAGCTGTGCTGCAGGCTCTCCGACCACAAGTGTCTTGGAAATCAGAACATGCGCGTGCCCGGCTTGTGATGGGCCCTTTGTGGCCAGGTTCCTCTTAGGTGACTTTGAGCTGGTCAGCGGAGGGACAGGGCCTCTGGTCTCATTCACGCTATTGATAGCACATGTAAGGATTTTGACTTATTTAGAGCATGATTAGAAATGTTCACTCAGTGTGCATCCATATTCACCTGCTCCCCAACCCCTCACTTCATCAGCTCTCTCTGCTCCCCACACTCATCGTCCTGTTTGGGCCACTCTGGGCTCTCCTTTCTTAGACCACACCCATCCTCATTTTCAATTTCCCTTGCTGTTAGCTTCATCTGCCTCCTTAGCAGTCTCTCCATCAGTG
The DNA here is from genome assembly GCF_963259705.1 of Myotis daubentonii. Taxonomy (NCBI): domain Eukaryota; kingdom Metazoa; phylum Chordata; class Mammalia; order Chiroptera; family Vespertilionidae; genus Myotis; species Myotis daubentonii. The sequence goes on along the minus strand of NC_081847.1, from coordinate 52,238,355 downwards.
ATGGGGTGGGTATCCAGGTTCACCCCAGTCCTCTCCCGCTTTTTCAGAGCACCCATACGTTTTTCTGTCTCTGGGATGCAGGTGCACTGCCCTGGCTTTCAGCAATGCCAGTGCTTCCTCCACCAGGGGCTCTGGTTCTTAGCTGCGAGACGACCTTCATGCAGCAGCAACCCTGCAGATTCCCGGCGTCTTGTCCTGTATCAATATATAGTAACTTAAAACCCATTAAATTTTTTCAGGATATATTGAAAATGGATATGTGAAGCTCATTGTAATACATTTTCAAAATAGCACAGAGCATCTGCCTCTAATTGGCAAAGTGGGCCTTTCCTGGAGAACTGATGTCTTTGATGGCTGCATAAAGGTAAGGGCTGCTTTCTTTCCTTAAAGTGCCCTGGTCTCTGTATAGTAAAAATGTCTGTTGATGTGTATGTACGATATTGCTTTTAAAGTCCTAGATTTATTGTTCTGCCAGCCGAAGGTGTGTGCATGTCCTTTAGCCACACTGCCTTTATCAGCGTTCCCCGAGCGAGGTGGAGGAGGCCCTGCTGCGAGGAGCTGGTTGCACCCTGCGCCCCTCCAACCCCTTCGGTTCTGTGGAGAAAGAGTGGAGCTGCAGGTTGGACCAGGCAAATAACATTGACTCAAAGCATCTTAACTACTCACCCACCAACTCAAAATTTATTGCAGTTATTACTTCCAGGACACAGCTATTTCTTTGAGCAGTTAAATCAACTTAAATCTCTATCAAAACTTAGCCACATGGATGGGAGAGTTGATTTAGTGGTTGGGAATTGGCAGGGAAGGGGGGAGGAGTTGGGGGAGGGAGAGGAGGAGCAGGAGCAGGATGCTCTAGCATATGTTCATTTCCTTCTGTGGTCCTTGTGACCATGGCTGCCCCTGTGACCATGGCTGCCCCTGATTTGTGCTACTCTCCATCTTTATTTGGTGGGAGTGAATAGGATGTTTATATTCAGTGGGATGGATCTCCTGTGAATGCGGAGGCCCTCCAGTAACAAAGCTTTATTCTGCCTTACGTGTGTGGACACCTTGTTGGAACTATCAGTGATGATGACTGAGACCAAGAGTAGTATTATCATCAATGAGCATTAAAAGGACTTAATTATCATTAAATAAAGTTGAACCTTGAACAGTGTAGAAGTTGGGGTGCTAAGTCCCCAGTGCAGTTGAAAATCTACATTTAACTTTTGACTTCTAAAACTTACTACTCATAGCCTACTGTTGTCTGGCAGTCTTACTGAAAACATATACAGTGGATTAACACATTTTGTGTATGGTATATATATTATGTACTGAATTTTTGCAATAACTTAAGCTGGAGAGTGTTACAATGAAAATCATAAGGGCAAGAAATACATTTACAGTATTTATTGAAGAAAATCACATGTAAGTGGACCCGTGCAGTGTAGACCTATGTTGTTCAAGGTCAATTGCATTATCTCTTGAGCCACTTGCAATTTGTTATAATGGAGTGTTTTAAAGATTGTTTATTACATACAAAGGAATATTAAAGACCACAGACATGACTTGTAAAAAAATGGATTTAGATGGGTCCATTGTACTTCTGGCACCAGTGCCGGGGTGTCATGTCCCTGTCCTGGGTGAGACAAGGCTCCCTGCTGTGTGCAGAATGAGCTGGCACAGAGCAGGGGGCATTGGGCCGGCTGGCAGCTCCTACAGGGATAACACTGTGGTAAAGAGCTTGGGTTTTGGTTCACGTGTCTGTGGGAAGTTACTGAAGGTTTCATATGCCCCCTGTGTTCTAGGCCAGTGTGTAGCCCATGGAGGGATTGGAGAATGCTCGGCTTGAGAAGGGCAGGGCTTCGCAGATAGCCAGCTCACAGGTCTTTAGCTGGCAGCTGGGGGGCAAAAGCAGAAAGTAAGTCACCTCTGAAGGGCATGGGCTTTTGGGCCCTTGACCTTTCCTTCCCAGTTTCCTTCTCTCTGCCTTGCCCGGGATATCTCCCCCCGGCTCACGGTTCTAACTACATTTCTGTTCTGTGGGTTCAGCTGAGGCTTTAAGTAAGAAAACCAAGAGACCACCAGACCAGCAGTTCAGTTGTGAAGGGTGAAGGTAAAGACAGGTTCGGTGGCTTCCAGAACCACCCACCACCTGTATTACTTGGGAACTGCCGTGGCCACACATGGTCCCCTCCTCAATCAGCTGTGCTGATGGTTGCTTATTCCAGCTCCAGCCACGAGATCAGACAGAGACATCTTCCAGCTCTCAGTACCAGCTCTGGTTCCAGGTCTCAGCTCAGTGAGGCTGCAGTGTGGACGGCCCTTATCCTTGTCTGTGAGCTGTGGTCCCTATCATGCCAGAAGCAGAGAGGGTGATGATGTGGGTTATCAGGATGATGTGGGCTGCTCTGGGACCTGGACAGGCATCAGGACCAAGGTCCAGGCTCCAAAGGGGCTCCTGGAGCCAATCCATGGACACCCTCTGCCATGGGTAGGGCTCTCAGTTCTGGTCTGCATCTTTGCAGTCAGGGGTCAGGGCTATTTCATGGGGCCCGTTCTTCACTCAGGTCTCTTCCACAGTGGGAACCAGTTCACATCTCATTTTCCCTAGGTTTTGGAATGTTTGCATTATTTACATTTATCTAAGATACACATTTCTTGAGTCAAGACCCTTTGACCTGCTCATCCTCAGATCCAAGTGGTCAGCACTGTCAACCCATTTAGCTGTGTACAGACTTCTGACAGCAAGTCTATGCCGATGTCTGTGATAACTCTGTAATTATGCTGTTATCTATGCTCAGTCCATGCTGATCTCTAATAATAGTGTCTAAGTTGCAATTATTAACACACTAATACAGGGCATGAATTCTAACAAATAATGAGCCATGTCTGAAAAGGTTAGTGTTAGGAGAGTTTACCCTTGATATCAGTTCACTGTGTCTTGAGGATTGAATTATTGATTATTGCGAATGAATTTAAATATATATGCCAACTGCTGGGATCAGTCTCTGATAGATAGAACATGTTAAAAAATACATCTCACAGTGTACACACATGTTCTTAGCGGCATTATACACAATAGCTAGGAGGTAGAAGAAACCTAGGTGTCCGTTGGCAGGTGAGTGGATAAACATGCAAGGGAATAGTACTCTTCCTTAAAAAGGAAGGAAATTCTGGCACCTGCTATAGCATGGATGAGCCTTGAGGACATGATGTTAACTGAAATAAGCCAGACACAGAAGGGAGATACATTTGGATTCCACTTATATGAGTGACCTAGTATACTCATATCCACAAAGACAGGAAGTAGAAGGTTGGGTGTCAGGGGTTGGGGGAAGGGATTGGGAGTTGTTTAATGCATTTGGTCAAGAATTTCAGTTTTGCAAGATGAAAAGAGTTCTGGACATGGGTGGTGGTGATGGTTGCAAAAAAAATGTTAATGTACTTAATGCCAATGAACTGTACATTTAAAAAGGGTTATGTTATATGTATTTTAACACAATTAAAAGTAAATTTAAAATGTAGCTAATTAATAACATTAGTAGATAGAGAATAGACTGACAGCTGTCAGAGGGGAGGGGAGTTGGGGAACTGGGTGAAAAAGGTGAAGGAATTAAGCAAAAAATTCTTCCAAACTGATAGACACAGACAGCAGTGTGGTGATTATCAGAGGGGGAAGTGAGGGGAGGTAGAAGAAGGTAAAGGAGGGGGATAAGTAATGATGGAAGGTGACTTGACTTGGGGTAGTGAGCATCCTATCTAATAATAGACAAACATGGTAATTGACCATACCTTCACTATGCCTCTGATTGGCTAATCAGCAAGATATGCAAATTAACTGCCAACAGAGATGGCGGTTAATTTGCATACGTAGGCGTGAGGCAGTGGAGTGAAGACTGAAGGCGGCTCCGGCCAGAGCAGCAAAGTCTTGAAGGCAGCTCTGGCCAGAGCAGCGAAGACTGAAGGCGGCTCTGGCCGGAGTGAAGGCCTGGGTCCTGGGTGCCGGAGGAAAACTGGTGCCGGCAGCCAGGGGAAGGGAAGGCCTATTGCACGAATCTTT